>NC_063063.1:29070837-29420475 GCF_018812025.1 Megalobrama amblycephala
TAGCTTGTTATAGCTAGCTAGGTTTACACTAATAAAAATGTTCACATTGAGGTTACATTAAACTTTTAAGTTTAATGTATGAATTAGTGTACTCAAGCATTCCAAGTTAAGAACGATTAAAATGTATGAGTACAAAATAAAAATCTGCCAGTTCTGCTTACTTAACCATTGAATTTCTTAACTTAAAAATTTTGAGGCAACTGATTAATTTTTTTTGAGTTTTGCCAACTTATTCGGGTTTACAGTGCACCTTTGTCTCAGATGTTTAATTCCTAATTAAAGAAAGACACAAATGAGATAAATGTGAAAAGCACTGCAGGGGTTATTTGGTCTCATGGTAGAATTTGGTGAGAAAAGTTGCGTTCATTTATGATATCTGACTTTTTGATTTCTGAGACAATGTGAGCACAGATTGGGGCACATCTTCTGAAACCTACAAGAATACTAGCTATTTTTCCAATTCCTAGATTCCAATTTCACCCCATTTAATCTCATTTATGTCTAGGAGAAACAATCGAGACACTAATGAGATATAATTTGTGCCGTTTTCCACCTTAAAAGTGTCAAAAGAAAAACATTTAAAGGTACAAAAGAGCAACCATTTTGATTCTAATTGCAGATGGGAAAAAAATGAAGCGACTATAAACAGATAAATCACATACATTCTCAAGCTGCAAATATTTGCACACACATTTCCTCAGAAATATGTGTGCAGGCGCCAAATGTGAGGTGTGTTTCATTGGAAATGTGTTGATTTGTTTCTCTGGCATTTTGTGCTGCTTGGCATACAGGACTGAAGTCAAGTTTGATGAGGCTCTAAGCATATTTAAACGCCTCTTATGACTGCCACTACATGAGAGACAGTCACGTCATTACAACTGTCACTCACAGCTCTTTCTAGCGTGTATGTGTGTGAGAAAGAGTCTCAGGGTTACTAATGCAGGCCACATGTATAAGTGGTGCTGATGTCTCGGGCTAATAAAACAGCTGCGCTCTCATTGGCCCTTGAAACGGAAAGCTGAGAGGGGGAAACTAGAAATCAGAAACAACAAATAGTCACATCCAACCCAAAAACACTTTAACATGCTCGCAAACCGCAAGAGAAAGAGACCGGCAGAGACGTGGGGAAATGCAACAAGCCCAAACTGAACATTTGCCAGACATGATGGAAAAAACAGGGCTGTTTTCTCTTCTTTTTTTTTGCATCCACGCTACCATGTTCCTCCCTGCGGACTCTGAACTGCATTTATGAATTATCTGACACTTTTTCTGACAACAAGAGCTCGGTGGAAATTTCAAGGCCCCTTTTCCTGACAAGCACGACTATCAATATTTGAATACGTTGCCGATTTTTCAAAAACTTCTCGTTCTTGTTCGCGGATGCACTGGAGCAGGGTTGAGTTGTTGTGCTTTCTTTTTTGAATTCCCTCAAGCCCCAAAGGAAAGAATTCAATGCGTCTTGCATTTTACTCTGCGAGAGCTGCTCGGAGTGACTCGCTTCTGATGAAGTTTACTTCCCTTGACTACAAATACAGGCCCCGTCCTGGTAAATAATGATAAAAACACAAGAGCGTTGATTCATAAATTGACACTGCAAAGTAACGTAGAGATCGTCGTAAGATATGCACGTCTTTGTGCACTCGCATTTGTTCCTCGATTCCGAGAGGCAGAACAGTCGTCTTAAGGTTTATTTTGCCGTACAATCTTTCGTTTCTCTGACAACGTGAGATTCTGAGGCTGATTAGAAAGAACTTGTTAGGACGGGATCTGAAAAGCGCTGACTCCTCTTGCTAACAAGCAGGTGAAAAAAAAGCAATATAAAGACAACAAAACACAGTCATTAACATTTATGAGTGTTGCAGGTGTCAGTCAAGACGTGATATTAGAATAAAGTAATTTAATTTGAATGCAGAAGGTGTGTGTGTGTGAGAGTGTTGCGTGTAAGCCGTCGCTTTTTAATTTGCATGCCGAAGATTGTTTATACGGATCTTTAATAGGGACGTCAGCTCGCTGGCAAAATTTTCTATGAGCGATCATGTTTAATAACATGCATCATTAGCGATGGGATCAATACGGATGTAGCAGGCCTGTTCAAGCAAAACAAATATGACGAGCTGTAACTCCTCCTTCCTCTCTCAATTTATACCACATGAATTATGGGATACATTCAGCCAGTGATTTATGTATGAATGAACGTTTGCTATAAGGGAATCCTTACGGAATCCTCTTACGAAATGTATTTTTCAGATTAATTCCCTCACACTTTTATGGTTAAATCAGCGATGTTACACTCTATGGACAGCAGTGGCCCATTTGTTCAGGTTTTGAGTGAGTTTGTGTGCTCCTTATACTCTCGTTTCCCTCCTCCTCCTCTTCACCCTCAAATGTGTGTGTGTTGGGAAGGGAGAATCTCTTAAGCTTCTCACAGGCCGCTACCCTGTCTGATTCGGTCACTAATGATAGATTGCCCTGCCCTCCCCCTCTCTTCCCCTTTCACTTTCTCTCAGCGCTGGTGGAGGACTAAACCTCGACCCCTCTCTCCCGCCCCGTCACCCCCGCGAGCTGCCTGTCTGCTCTCTGCTTAGACATCAGCCCTCCGTCAGCCTGTGGCCATCTCGTTTTTCTCCAGTCAAACACTGGGGCTTCAACAGCAGCAGCACTGCGGGGCGGCACTGCACATCCTGAAACAACATCACATTTGTTTTGCCCTCCTTTCTTTCATAATTTCAGTGCCTAAAACGTGTGGTTCAACAAAATGGTTTTATCAGTAATCGTTGGTGATGTCTAAAATTTATTTATGAAATGCACAAAAAAAATAAAAAAAATAAACAACATTTATTTTATAAACAGACTGTATATGATTTCAATTGAAACAACAAAAAAAATGATGAGATCCTTTCAGACTGATTGGAGTATGAAGAGAGCATAGCAGTCTTATGAATATAAGACATTTTTTTATACTATGGAAATGTTTGAATTTAAACTTCTTCAATTAATCGATAATTGCAAAATGTCCACATTTTGTCCAATTAGGAATGCTAGAACACCGCAAACAATTATTTAAACTTCTATATTCACCATGTTTTTTCAGACTCCTGAAAACAGAAAATGTTTTTGTACTTTGGAAATGTTTTAAAATTGGAAAAATCGTAACTATAAATTGATTAATCGTTGTTAGATGAAATTATAATCTCGAAATGGCCAAATTTTGTCCAATTACGAATGCTAGCACACCAAAATCTTAAACCATTATTTAAAATCTCAATATTCACCAATTTTTTTAATCGCTGAAAAACAGAAAATGTTTGTTATACTTTGGAAATGTTTTAAAATTGGAAAAATCGTAACTATAAATTGATTAATCATTATTAGATGAAATTATAATCTCAAAACGACCAAATTTTGTCCAATTACCAAAATCTTAAACCATTATTAAAAATCTCAATATTCACCAATTTTTCAAATCGCTGGAAAACAGAAAATGTTTGTTATACTTTGTAAATGTTTTAAAATCGGAAAAATCTTCACTATAATCGTTATAAAATAAAATTATAATCTCAAAACGGCCAAATTTTGTTCAATTACGAATGCTAGCACACTAAAATCTCAAACTATTATTTAAAATCTCAATATTCACCGATTTTTTTTAAATCTCTGGAAAAGAGAAAATGTTTGTTATACTTTGGAAATGTTTTAAAATCAGAAAATCATAACTATTAATTGATTAATCAATGATCCGATGAAATTATAATCTCAAAACAGCCAAATTTTGTCAATTTACGAATGCTAGCACACTAAAATTGCAAACCATTATTTAAAATCTCAATATTCACCAATTTTTCAAATCTCCTGAAAACAGAAAATGTTTTTTTTTTTATACTTCATTAATCGTTAGTGGCTGATACGATAATCTAAAAAAATGTCCAAATTTAGACCAATTACGATTGCTACCACAATAAAATCTCAAATCTAATTATTTAAATATTTGTATTTAAATAGAAATATAATAAGTGTATCCATGACCATTGATTGAAAAACCATTGTCAATTTTAGATCTTGCAAAATTTAAATAATTTATCGGCCAAATGCCACAATCCCAAAATTGCCACATATTGGTCAAATACAGCTTCAATGCTTACACACTCAAGCGGATTATATTAGCTCAAAATTGTAATCATTACCAAAGAATTTTTGCTATTGAAAGCAGTTTATTATACACTGCCAGTGATTGAAAATGAGCACAAGCACTTCCAGTGGCAAACAGTTAATCTTAAAATGTCAAATATCGTCCGGTTAATCAGTTTGGAAGATAAATTGGTTGATTGCTTGTGTAAACTGAAAAAAAAGTCCCCTTAATTCCGTACGCTGTTCAAACCTATATGATTGTGTTTGCTACGTAAGCACATGCTCGCACCGTGTACACTGCTTAATTCGAGGTAGTGCTTGTGTCCTCTAATAACAGAGCAGGAATTGGTTTGGCGGGGTTGATATCCGGGTGTCTATCTGGAGTGACGAATCCATGAAGCATTTCAGACCATCTCCCCTTTTCAATTTCACTCGGTGCCTGTGAACCAACATGGTTCTGATGCCTTTCACCCTTCAATGGACACACAGCCACCGCTAATCAGGATTACATCCTTCAGTCAACAGTGATTTCAATAAAAGAAAAGAGAGAGAGAGAGGGGAGAGAGAGAGAGAGAGAGAGAGAGAGAGAGAGACAGAAGGAAAGAAAAACAACAAAAATTATCATAAATATAGGAAGCTTGAGCTGGACCGGCGGCCCGGTTGTTGTCGAGATAGCAGAAGGTGATTAAAATCTCATTCGACGGGAATCCGACTGAGGCTCGGTGGTCAAATTGTGGAGGAACACACACACATGCACGCGTACGCATGCACACAAACACACACTCCCGGTACGAGCGAGCAAAGTGAAGATGATGGAACTCGCCCCCGAGTCGCATCTGATTGCACATGCACACACAAATTGGCACAAAGTAGATTCATGAACAACAAATCATTGCAGAGGGAGCCTGACCTCTTCAAAATGAGCCTTTGTTACAATCATTTCAGTCAGCGCAGCCGCCACGAGGTGCCTCATACTAATTTGCTGTCTGCGTGAGAGAAAATGTGAAAAAACTGTGTTGCCCCCAACAGGTTAACACGCTTACACGCTCACCTTTAAATGGATGTGACGTGTGACCTTATTCAGGGTTTGGATATCAAGCTAATAACTTCCTTCGTGAAACAAATTACCCAGTCTTGGCCTAACATTATTATTTTCTGTATGTTTAAAGAGATGATATTTAACAACAGCGCCGGCTGTGAGCGAGAGAGAGTGTGTGTGCGAGCACCGTCTGACTGTGTGTACGGTTTAATTACCACATCGACACGTGTAACTGATGCAATACCGCTGCTCGCCGGTGAAACCCCTGTACAAACACGCGTCACTTGGAAAACTCTTCCAAGACGTGTGCTTGAAAATCGGGGAATTGCTAACATGCAGGAAAACGAATATAGCCTTGGTTTTCCCTCACCGTTGCTACAGCATGAAGCTAATAAACCGTTTCGGACTGCCGGGGTTAATGGCGAGACCACAAAATTTGGACTGGGGCCGCGGTTGTTTTAGCTAAGCGTCATTATCAATCCCAGGAGAGTCCGTGAGGTGTAAAAGTGCAAGTCAATGTGTTCATTGTCCTTCCGTCAAACGAATGGACACCGGCCTGGTGACGGCAGGATCGGAAGAACTATGAGAGCCTGACTTGTTTTCCGAGCAATTAAAGCGTTCGGCTCAACGGGAGAGAGGGTGAAGTGGTCTGCCATTAAGCCTAGTTAGAGGGGTCGTAAAGCTAACCTGTTGAGGGACGTGAGTGTGTGTGTGTGTGTGTGTGTTGAGGAGCTGTCTGGATTGTGTCAGGTTGTCAGGGTTGGCCACTTTAACAGAAGGAAGTTAAGGCGGTGACCCACGAGGCCAGACACTTTGAGGAGATAATGTCCAAGTCTTTCTTTCACTGCCTTTCCCTCTTTCCCTCTCTCTCTCTACCTCCCACAGGCCAATTAAAGCCTCGACTCACGGGAAAACTTGCCCAGGACTTCCTCTCCCTCCGCTTCCCCCCGTTTCTGCTTAGCAACGTCTTGTCAACACACACAGATCCGTGACATTCTCATAGCTATCCCTAGCATAACAATTTCAAATCGCCTGTTGGGATCATTACGGTATTAAAAACCAAGAATCTCTTGATAAGCCTAATTATGCTGTGTTCCTTCCAACATGTCAAGGTTAACATCTTAAAACTGGAAATGTATAAGTATGACATCTGAATTAGGTCTTCCAATTGGGAAACTAGGAATATGAATGGAACATATCACACCTGACTGTGCTTTTGTGGTGATGTGTGGATAAAACTGGCCAAATCTGTTTACATTGTTTCTTTTGCTGGCACGGCGCACATTTCAAACGCGTACTCTGTTGGGATCATTACGGTATTAAAAACCATAAATCTCTTATTCCAAAAGTGTTTGTACATTGTAAGCCTAATTATGCCGTGTTCCATTCAACATGTCAAGGTTAACATCTTAAAACTGGAAATGTATAAGTATGACATCTGAATTAGGTCTTCCAATTGGGAAACTCACAGTAGCAATCTAGAAATTCGATTTGGCCAAAATTTGGTGGGATTTTTTCGTCTTCTTCATTCTTTTGAACGGTGGTGTAAATCATAGATATTCTGTAGGAATATGAATGGAGCATATCATACCTGACTGTGCTTTTGTGGTGATGTGTGGATAAAACTGGCCAAATCTACATTGTTGTTTTTTCTGGCACGGCACACATTTCGAAAGCATACTCTGCCCATCGAGTTGGGCAGATGGAGAAACAGAGACAGAGGCATCCATCGCAGCTGGCTCTGATTACCGAGTGTCTACCCGTTCTTTCAGCATCTTAAGGCACGCTTTGAGATATTACTCGAAACCAGGAAGATCCAATGAAGCCCAAACAGATATAAAGTTCCAGACTTACTCAATCAATACTTGTCATTTTGGCAGCTAAAACTTTGATTTTTTTTTGTAACGTAAACGATATACAAGGCACCAGACGTGAATGGGCCAATTCTTGCTTCTCAGCACAAGCATCCTCGTCTTTACTCAATGATCTCCATCTAAACCCCTCACAAAAGAGCTAAAGGCTCTGTGACACTCTCACATTACACACATGTGAATATCTGAAGTGCTTTTGCCACCCACCCTCCCTGAGAACGATTTTCTTTCCCTTTTCTCCCCCTGGTCTCACACTTTGGACAAGGAAGTTTACGCCTGGAGGATTCGAACACCAACCAAGTGTCATTTGTCCTTCAGTTCTACCCACCCAAGTGGTGATTAGTTTGGTTTAGCTGCTGGCTAAGAAAGCAAACCAATACAGTAGACCAAACAAGAGACTCGACGCTGGAGGGCAGAGCGACGCTCTGATTGGCTGCTCTTCATTATGTCCAGCTGGAAGGTAAATAATCAACAAACACTCAATGAGGGACAGCCTGTTTCAGCCCACCACTTTAATCAACACTTAAGGAATCAAATTGGATTTGCCCTATCAGAGACAAATAGACTCCAGATTGTGTGTGTGTGGCTGTCTCATTCATTGTAAGAGTGTCAGATATTTATTGTTGCTAACTCAAAGCCTAATATGTTATTTCAGTCCTGTTACAGTAACTTTGAAATATATATATATATATATATATATATATATATATATATATATATATATAATTATAATTATAATTATAATTTCAGTTTTGGCATAATTTGTGACAAAATAAATACTACAATAATACAAAAATAAACAGTAATAACCTAAGACTTGTTTCTTTCAAAACATGTTTTGTGTTACATTCCAAATGTTTTGGGGTCAAAGATCATTGCAAAATGCTAATAACAGACTTGGCTAGCAAAAATCATCGCACAACACCACATTATTTACAGCCAGTAATCAGTGCACTTTGTGCCAAGAATGATATTTTGTTCTGAAAAAACAATTGATCACTATGATTTTTCTCATAACAAAGCCGAACCATTGAGCTTGAACAAGCCAATGTAAAGTATAAACAAAAATTTGGCTAATATACAGCACACGATGTTCTTGCATCAGTATGCGAGGTGGACGCAGAGCCAGTGTGTGTGTTGGGGCCGTTCCACTTAGTAATCCTGTAGGTCTGGCAGAAGAATGGCATTTTTAAAGACATCCCTTAAAATCTGCACCCTACTGAGGCCAATGGTTTCCTCTGTCATTACAGAAGTGTAAACTCCTGGATGTGGGAGATTGAGGGTAATTTCTTACAGATGCACAGCCTCCTCTGGCTCTCGACATGGAGATTTAGGGAGAGGGGAGATCCAGCCTGGATGAGCTGGTCCCAAATCAGGGTGGACGATTAAGTGCGAGCATAAGTCTGTCATTGAATGCAGGTGTATATTACTCATCGTGGGCTTATCTGGAAATGATATTACTATTATTATTATTATACACAAATGTTCATGACATACTATACCTATGTAGTCATTGGGTTTGGTGCTGAGCTTTGTACACACGCACACACACAGACAAGAGGCCCAAAAATGACGTCTGTGGTCGGCTTTTATATTTTAGGGCCTTTACTGCTTTTTAATGGTAGAGAAAGAGGGAGTGCAATAGAAAAGCAATTAATAACCCTTGACATTTCTCTTTCAAAACATGATTTGGACCAGCCCTTAGGACCATTTTGGGTTAAATATCAGAGCAAAAATGTCAAATATCATTGCATCACATACAAGGAAACTAAAAGGGAACGGACCGCCATGCCTGCCAACTCCTAGGCCAAGCTCTTCTGTTGTTTTACATGTGCTACTGTTCCATTTCTCGTGCACTGAAGGGCAGAGGTACGATACTTTTTCATTCAGCATATTGAGCAGGTCTCTGGACAAGCCAGCCAGCGGTTTTATAGTTAATCAATACCAATCCATTCCCAGCCTTGATGTTAAATAGGGATCAATACAGGCAAGCTGTGACTGGATCTGATTTCAATTGGTTGGCCAAGCAGTGGGTTTTAATCTGAAGCTAAATCAGACAGGAGAACATAAGTCAGGTGAATTACAACACTCCTTTCCCAGCACTAGGAAACGCCTGTCATATTTTATTATCGCAGTCTGGGCAGGTTTATTCACCACCTACGTTTTTTTATTTATTTATTTATTATTTCGTTTCATTTGTACGAGAGAAAGAGATATACGCTGTTGCTAAAGACTAGCACACAAAAAAAGACAAGAAAATCCTATTTCTCAGCTCTGACGGAGTGGGAACCTGCAAGAACGGCTCCTTTTTTGTCTCTTCTTAAATGATTGATTCAGAGAGACTGGACAGATCGATGAAGTTCTTAAGTTCAGTACGCTTCCCGACCAGAAGATCATAAGGATCACATAATATCTGAATTAGTCCACCTGATTCACACAGATCAGAGATCTTGTGCTACAAAGAGGGCAGCAGTTATTATAGACAGAAGAAAAAACTCAACCAGCCCTTCAGCTGCCTTTTTCTACAACTCTTTGAGGTGTATAACAGTATCCATAATACTCTTTTCTCATCCTAAATGTTGCTCCCCATCTTCAAAAAGCTGCCTTATCTATCTGCGGCCATTGAAATAGCAAGCTCTCTGACGAAAGGCCCGCCATGTATTCCTGTAGATAAGTGTTGTCAGCCACCACACTTTTGCTAAGCCCTCTGAAATCCCACTTTCAGGAGCGAAATCCATAAAACTCATCCGAGTCTAGCGGATCTAATGAAACATGCTAGCCCCTATAGCACTGATTGATCAGCCAGCGGTCAAAGCCCTGGCCCGGCCGCCCCGATGTCC
The DNA here is from genome assembly GCF_018812025.1 of Megalobrama amblycephala. Lineage (NCBI taxonomy): Eukaryota > Metazoa > Chordata > Actinopteri > Cypriniformes > Xenocyprididae > Megalobrama > Megalobrama amblycephala. Next base: position 29,080,713 of record NC_063063.1, read on the forward strand.
CGCTCCTCTTGTGGTCCATCTATGATGATAAATTAGCATTAGATAGGGCCTAATGAGTTTACTAAACATTTGGGATTTGCGCTAATAAACTGGCAAGCTAGCAGGCTAGCAGTGAGAATGAGCAATCCCCGAGCAGCCCCTTATCTGAGGGACATGACAGTTAAACCACACGTCCAATCTGCCATCGATTCATCATCCTGGCGCCATTGTGCATTCTTCACGAGAGGATAATTATGCAGCGACTGCCTTGGAAACACAAGTGTTTTACACAGAGTGAGCGAGGCCTGATGTTGCATGCATACCACGGTAAAGTACTTCAACGAATGCAATGGTTTTTACTAGCAAAATAAAGTACAGTGCCGTCTAAAGGAATGGAGCGAGAGTCTTCATAATGACATTCTAATGAACATGCAAATTAAAAATGCTCGCGGCATCTGTCAGCAATAAGACAGAAACTAAGATTTATCTCAAAGTTTGATTTATCTAGCATTAAAATGTACGATGGTGCAGCCTAACGGCCTCGTTTTGTGCATGCAAACAATTTAAGAGTTAAACAAATATTTAGCACGGCTAATGATATTCTATCAAGTTGACTCACAGCAACAACAATCAATCAGCATCGCACCCCATATTTAAAACAATGTAAATTAGCGGCAGCTTTGAGCAGAGTAAACAGCTGATGATGTGTGCTGGATGGCAGACGGGGTTCTGGACGCTGTAATTGCTGGGAATGATTATAATGAGGGTTTGGGAAACTTAAGCAGAGACTCACTTATAATGATAAATAGCCTTGAGCCAGTGCGTGAAACGCGGCCTAACCTCTCAACTAAACCACTCTCTGCTGACTTCTGGGCTTGAGTGTTTCTCGTCTGCTAACCTAAAATGTAATTCAACATCGTATCGAACCTCACAAAGGGCAGTAAAAGACAAGCGCATGCAGAGATATACGTCCCACATCCCCTCCAGTGCGAGCGAGCGCAATCTACCCTCGAACGTTCATGTGAGATTCGAAAAACAAGATTACGTTTTCAGCAGAATGGGCCATTGGCCGATAATCTTTTGACAGAGGGGCCTATATTTAGAGATAACTTGTCAGCTTTAATAAATGATAGTTATTTGCTGCAGTTTTTTTGAAGGTTTCAGAGCCGACGGCCCCTCCCGGAAGCCCATGGGACGGGCGACGGCCAAGGCCCAGTGCCTCTCGCGGAGAGATGCTGATGGCGCGTGCCCAATGTCCAGATCGCTGTCCTGCGACCTCAAATTGGCGCGACCAGCACCATGTCCAATACAATCCTCACACTGTTTCCTAACCTAATCTCAGCAGTGTCACACGACAGATTGCCACATTCGGAAAAATGGGAATGGAGGTTGGGTGGGTGGCTGGGAGGGGGTGGTTTAAAAAGAGAAAAGACATGGGAGCTTTGTGATTTTTTGAAAAGAGAGAGATCGGAGGGACAAGGAACGGATATTTCTTCCAAGAGAGACGGCGCGCACTCAACACCCTGATCTGATTTACAAACTGCTCCTAATGGCAAACAAATGTTGTGGGTGTGTATTCGCGAAAATGAAAAGAGAACTGTACGGATCAAGCCAACATCTACCGCAAACCAAAAGCAAGTTATCATGCTTTTACAGCCTAAAAACACACACACACACACACACACACACACACACACTGACATAGTGTTGACAGATTCAAACAGGACGCTCCATAAACACGCACATGTAAAATAGACAATGTGGCCGAAAGGAAACCAAACACGTCAATTTAATTTAGCACGAAAACATTCTGCTGCACCGCAGCGCCCAAGAACTAGAAACAACTGCAGAAGTAGTCAAAATAATAATAAACATTCAATTTAAAGCATTGTTAGCTACGTGCACATAAAGCAGATCTGTTTTGAATCCTTTCATGGTGTGAAGTTTGAGCAAAACAGGTTGTGCTGTGGAAACGGGACACATTGCCCGCATTCACAGAGGGAAGCGTCATGAACTTCGGACATGCATTCCAGTCAGTCCTTCCTAAACCACAACTGATTCAATTTTCCCGGTTGTTATTCAAAAGGAACGTGCACCCGCGCCGAGCTATTGTGTGACAGCACACCCTCTCCAACTGCCCGGGGTGAGTTTTTGTGCTCGTCTGCATGCGTGTGTGGAATCACATTTGTAGGTGTCTGTCGATAATCGTGCTTTATGCAAGTGAATATTTGTCGCATGTGAATCCATGCGTGTGTATGCATGTGTGTGTGCGTGTTGACACACTCAGCGGGGGTTTTCATATAGCCCAACAAAAGGGGAGTGTCGTTGCTTTGTGCGTTCAATCAAATAAAAGGGGCTTTTTAAAGCACATATGTCCCCTCCACAGAGTCCTGATTAGACTCTCAGTTTCTCCACCAGACACACACACACACACACACACACACACACACTATGATGCAAGTTGTTGTAGTAAAACTATCATTTTCACAGTTCTCTTCTACTTTTGCCCCAATGCAGCTTTCTCACCACTAAGAGTGTGCATGGATTTTGTCTCTCACTATAGACTCCTCGGAGCCAGCGTCTTCCGGTCGCAGGGCCCATGCAACACGTCTTACAACAACACAGTGCGGGGTTCCCTCCTGTCTACACATGCTAGAGCCATTTCCCCCTTCCCTCCTCACACACAGACCCACATGGCACAAAAAAAAAAGGAAATGCACACATTGCCAAGTACCATTAGCTTGTAGCGGCTAAATCAAGACCATTAATGTCCCTGCTCTAGTCTAAACTCCTAAACCTTGATGATTTAAAAATGAAAAGTCACAAAAGTCAAGACAAAAAGCTGCTCAAAACAATTTGAACCAGCAATCCTGAATGCACAAAATGATGTCATAGTCAGAGAGCTTTTCTGATTGGTGATATCTCTCAGGTAGAAGAGCAAAAAAAAAAAAAAAAATGCTTATGGCACTTTTAAAAATCAAGGTTCCTTAATGGTTCTTTGCATGGTTTTTATCCCCTTATTTTTATCGAATGAATATGTCCCTTTGGATAAAAGCGTCTGACAAATGTTTAAAAAAATGTAAATGTGAAAATCAAAATAACTTATTTTCCTATTGTAATCAGGCAGCAAAAATTGTTGTGGACCTTATTTTTAAAAGCACACAAGGAGCAACGATTATTTTTAAGATTCGAAAGTGTTTACCTCTGTCCGTAGAGGACATTGTTGTGGAGAAGCCTGTTCTGGAGTTGTGTGCTGTCGGACATCTGCTAGGCCTTGACCCACTTCTACGTGTGAGCAATGTGTGGCAGCGCTAAGGTTTGGCTTTTTGACCGCAGAGGCTGTTTCTCATTTTCTGTGTGAGTGCGAGCTGAGTGCTAGCTGCCAAGGGCAGGTTAAGCTCTCTGCTTCTCCCCTCCTGTAGATCTGGCATCCCTTCAGTTCCTCGCATAAAAGGTGGCAATCTTCATTAAAACCTCTTACAGACAACTGTCAGTTATTCACAGTTAGAAAGAGCCAGCTGTTCTCCCTCGCTCTCCCTCTCTCTCTTGATCCCTCTAGTGAGACGGAAGTCACTAGTTCATAACAGAGGAGTTTAGAAGCGTAGTCGGTTCTGAAGAGTTTCAAGGTGACAGTGTCATCCGCGCTGCACGCAAAGGCATTTTTGTATATCATTATGTCGAGGAGAGACAAAAGAGCAATTAACAAATAATTACAAAAGATTTTTGGTCTACATTTCAAACAAGCCAGCATAAGGAGAACCTTAAGTATGCTAATGACAAATCATTTGCATACTAGAAAACACTTGCCTTTTTTCTTTCTATTTTTTTGTAAAGAAAACCCTCAATTTATTAATGCAACATGGATTAATATTTAAATAATAATAATAATAATAATAATAACAACAACAACAACAGGCAGACGTGCCACTATAGCAGCTCCGAATTTAATTGCAGTAGGTTTTTCTGACTAGGCCAGATATAAAAACACTGGATCAGCAAATAGCATGACCTTGGGATGGATTTTCCCACCCATAGCAGACAGGGGCGGTCTTTAAAACTTGTCTGAAAACAGTTATTATTTTTCCAATTCACTTTGCTGCCTCTAGTGGTGCAGAAATGACACTGCACCTTTAACTAACACCCCACACACATACATTTCAATAGGAAAGAGCAAAGAGACAGAACCTAACCAGCAATTATGCTCTAAAAACCTGTGCAAGAAACCTTTTAGACAACCTACACCAAAGCATTACACATGCAGACATCTTACTATAGTCCTGTGTGAACACTTTTTTAGTCATTTTTCTTCTCGTAGTGGAGATCTACGCTGTACTTTCATTTTGGCCACTGCTGGACTTGCTCATTGAAGGAAAAAGCACATTCTCTCTCTCTCTCTCTCTCTCTCTCTCTCTCTCTCTCTCTCTGATGTTAGCAGAGGGTTTGCTGACTGTCTCATAAATAAGGAGTTGCGGTGCACACCTGTGTACCTGCAGCAGTGAGGCTGTTACCTGGCCAGAGATATATCTGCTGTCTGCAACCTCATTAATCAGGTCTAATGGAGCTCCGGCGCTCTCCTCCTCTCACACGTGTGACTCTGTGAACATAAACACACATATACGTGCATGCACATCCTCCAAGACTGCTGTGGCTCTATTGTAGATACAAGGACTTTTCAAATAAAACATTCATACACACACACGGTCTGTTGAATGTCACCTGGACAAGGTAAGATATAAATAAATAAAAATATTACTCTCGTGGCTGGAGGCAAAAGCAACAGTTCAAGTGCCCTCTACCGCACCGCTCAGTCATAGGCCTGTTTGGCCCATTTTATTTCCTATTATTATCAGACATATCAGAGACATCATCCTTTTATTTAAATAGCCTTTCGTTTACGTCAGCATGATTTGCTGCTTGCTATTGCCAGTCAGAGTCACACAATATTAGAGGCAGGGACATTCTCAGTCTAGAAAGCATTTGAGTGGACAACAATTTGGACACTGTCAGAAAAACATGTAAAAATTGTACCTTTAGGGGAACAACAGGTTGTCGCTAGGACAGTACCTTTAAAAGACATCTTTCAACCTTATCCACTTCTAGAAGGTGCATTTTAGTAACTTTGAGTAGTCATATATTCCCTTAAGGTACTACTATAAACGCTTTAGTGGTAAGTAAGATACTAAATGGTATCCCTAATACCCCTAAAGGTATCTTTTTTGTACATTTGCAAAATGAGGGCTCAGATTGGTGCATTAAATCTGATCAAAGTGAATTTTGTCTACGTTTAGAAGAATACAAAAGGACTCAAAGCTGAAAGACAAGAACTAAAGGTGCAAGGTGTGTGAAACAGGCCTTTCGGTGGAGGAAAAAGACAGGCTGAGGAATTAACACTTAACACGGGCTTAATTACGGCACGCACGCGCCTGTGAAAACCTGCCATTCAAGTGCATTGGTAAATAAACCTCTCTTTACAGGTGATCCAAATGCGTCTCGCTCCAGACAGCCCTCTGTTCCAGCGCTGATATGTAATTAAAATCATCTCCAAAATTCTCCTCGACAGGACGGGCCCGAGCCAAAAATGTAAATGACATTAAGGGAGACAATGAATTGAATTTTGTTTAATGTCCCTTTTGCTGGTGCTAATTTACATAGCGCTTTTCCAACAAAAGCTCTGACCTTCTAAATGCTGGCATTTGCTCAGCTCCGAGAGAAGGCCTGTGTGTGGATGAGAGGGAGGAGGTCTTTTTAAGTAGCCTGGTCGGAGAAGATACAAACAAAAGGGCAAAAAAAAAAAAAAACTGAGGAACGATCTGTGTTGGTTTTTCAAGATTAAAAAACCTGCAACAGGCGGAGTACGTACACAAATTTTTACCCAGCATATGGCTCCAGGAAGACCTAGCGTCTAATAACCAAGCGCAATCCCTTCTGGAAAGGTATGAAAAAATTAATGAGTGTTTAGCTAAATCAGCATCGGGACCCAAATATCATGCAGCCTGAACAGGTGCAAAAGCCTCAAAGAAATGAGCTACATAAACCGTCCTGCTACACAACTGTGTCTGACAAAAAAAAAAAAGTCAATCTCATGAATTATTCAGTTGAGGGAGGGGGTTGGCTGTCAGAGGTCAGCATGTCTTGACCTTTCTGACAGGAAGTGAAAGGGAGATCGGTTGGCTAGGAAAACCCCGATCGCTCTCGAGTCAGAGAGGTATTATTAGTTCTTGGACCGATACGGGGGCGGTAAATGATCCAACGCCTCGCTCTTGACATGTGTGCTCAAGACATCACCTACAAGAGTTCGGGATCTAGCCGAAGGACTCCTCATTTCTGAGGCCCAATCTATCTTTCAAAAATACAGATGAATAATCTATGGGCGAAGCAGGGTCGGGTTGTGAAATATTTAAAGAGCCGTTGAGGTTGAAATTTTGTAACAGCTGTGAAATACAACCAAGTTTTTCTCGTTTTTTTTTTTTTCCCTTCTCCTTGCGAAGAACCTAAAGCTGCACCAAAGTCCAAGAGAAATAGTATAAACAGATGTCTGGCTTGACTACAGGAAAATAGGACACATTTGGAATGATAAGTCTCCTAAACTCCATTGAAAATGCCAGAAGCGAGCGGGTGCCAGTTATTGTCCAAGACCGTGCCAACGAGCAGTATGCCTGGCCCATGTGCCATCTGGGAGAATGTGGCTGAAAACGTTATTGATAATGGATCACCAGATCTTCTGGTCACCATAGCCATGTTTAGCAGAACATTCTCTCCCTCTATCTGTCTGTCCGTCTATCCCCGGTCCAACCCAGTTAAATGTTTTGATTGTAATGCAATCGACCCTTTCTTGTCTGCACTTTGGATCTACTTCTTGTGCATGCAAATGATCATGCACATATCTTAGCTATGCATAAAACTCCCCCGTGTACTGTAACGTTCCCCTTTTTCCTCAGAGACAAGAAAAAAGACGGACCTAACAAGACATTACCCCACAGGATTGGTTTTGTGATTACAAATTAGCTTTATATCATACACCCCACCTGCCTGAACGCTTCAGTCATTTGAGGTTCGTGTTTCCGTGTGTTCCGGGCTCTCCCGGCCGCCTTGTTCTCCGAGCGTTGGATAAAATCATCTGTTCACAGTTGTGATATGCAGACAATGCAGTCGGCTAATGAAGTACATCTGCTTTTGTGATCTGACAGAACGGATCGCCCCTCTATGAAAATGATCCTCTCGAGTCTTTCAGACGTCTCACAATCAAAATGTGAGCTTTTTTATCCACCGTTTCAACCTACCACAATATCCCTCCTTTTTGCCGAGTATCAGACCTTCTTTGCGCTGTTCTCCTTTTCCTCTTTTACTAGTGTTACACATATTGTTCACCAGATTGAAGCACAAAGCGCCAAGACATCCGATCCATCCACCTCTATTTAGCCACCACACAAAGCCGAGCAATTTATGGGAAGAGTCAATGCGGTAAATATCTGTTGTAAAGTGTTCATGTTTTTCTTTAAAGGTAAATACATTGTATAAGCCACAGTTGGGAGAATCGACTCTGACTGCCTGAGACTCCATTCAGGATCTGCTAAGAGGAAGTGATATGTGTTTTATCTTCTGTTCAGAAAACCAAAACAAATCCTCCTCCTCCTCCTCCTCGCCGGGACTCCTCTCTTTTTTTTTTTTTTTCCCTCCCCACCCCACTAGCTTTTCTTTCTCTTGCGGTTGAGTTACAGTGAGTGCATGAATGTCTGTCCTGTAACTAATTACTGTTCGCACACTGTCAGAGCTCTTCAGCACGTCTGTTTAAACAAGCTAATCATTTAATGCAAAGATAACCGAGGTTACTGAGATTGATTCACACTCTTTGAGAGTGTTTACAAAAGAAAATGTAAGGAACTCATGTTCCCCTCCAAAAATGGTTAAATGCAGGCTCTGTTGGAAAACCTAATGGGCTGCCTACACTGGCAACATATTAGGGGATCACAGACACACATCATTGTGCTCATTATGCTTTAGCATTTATGCTACCTACTAAGATACCACATTTTGGGCAAATTGTAAGGCAGCATTGCTTATTTACGGACAAGTAAATCCCAGAATGCAATAAATAAATAAATACACTTTAGTTCAGCCAAAAATGATCATTTACTCACCCTCATGTCGTTCTAAACTCGTAAGACTTTCATTCATCTTCAGAACACAAATGAATATATTTTTAATGAAATCTGTGTGATTTCTGTCCCTCCATTGACAGCTATGCAACTACCATTTTTACGCTTCAAAAAATTTATAAAAAGATTGTAATACAAAATGAATGGAGTTGTTTAGTCCAAATTTTATGAAGCGACACGATCGCTTTATATGCTGAACAGATTTAATTTAGTCTTTTATTCAAAGCTAACTCGCACATCAGTTGTGGTAAACAGAAGCTCAAGCATGTTTGCTTGACCTGCGAGAACCAATGAGGTTCATTCTCATGTTACGCATCACGTTTGAGCTTCCGCAAAAACCAATGAGGTTTGTTCTCGCACATCAAGCAGGTTCGGTTGAGCTTCTGTTTATGTTTGTTGATGTGAATAAAAGCCTAAATTAAATCTGTTCATCATATATAGCGATTGTGTCAGGTCATATGGATTAGTTTTACGATCTCTTTATGAACTTTTTGAAGTGTCAAAGTGGTAGTTGCATAAACTGTCAATGGAGGGACAAAAAAAATCGCTCAGATTTCATTAAAAATATCCCAATTTGTGTTCTGAAGATGAACAAAAGTCTTACGAGTTTGGAACGACATGAGGGTGAGTAATTAAGGACAGAATTTTCATCTTTTGGTGAACTAACCCTTTAAAATTAATTAAAAATTATAAATGAAAATGAACTGTTTTACGTAATATTTACATGTGCTGTGCATTTTTATGCTTATTGGAGTAATGCAGAATTAGCTTAGCAATATTAATACTCTAAAGTAATCAAATGTGATTCAAATTTCTGCATTCAGCAAGTAGTTTGGATGCTGCCTATGTAGGAAGCAGAGCCATGGATTATCAATTAAATCAAATATTGATTATGAATAAACTATGTGAAAACAAAACAAATTTACGTCTGCTCCAAAAAATCCTCACATTAACCAAATGACTCACATTATTGTGTAGTACTGCAGGGTTTCCACATTACAACCACATGACGTGAGAGCGGGAAATGCTCAGACCTCCAAACACGCAAGCACAGCCATAACTTCTACACACAGCGCATGAGTCCTTTTTTCCGACGCTTCACACACTTCATGCATGGTGACTGACAGCGGCAACTGGTCACTGCTATTTGATTACTAATAAGAGAGATGTTCCCTCTGTCAGATACCAAACATTCCCCGCTAAGCAAACAGCTATTTCAGCAAGTCAAACATTAGCATTGCTATCCACTGGTGGCGCATATTTCGTTCCCGGCTTTACCCATCATCTCAACCTCCAATCTAATTTCTCACTCAGTGGACAGACAAGTTTGTGATCGTGAGATAACTTTGCAACACCTAAGGCAAGAAAACAAGAGAGAGAGAGAGACACTCTTGCTGCTGGCAGCACTTGCTGGTTATTCATGGCTCTTTACAGCAGATGGAAACAGAGAGACTCCTGGCTTTATAGAGCAAGGTAGGCTTGTTCTAGCTCACTAATCTCCAAGAGGCCCAGACTCGAGCAGCCAGCGCTCCCTGTCACATTTACCGTTTCAACCGCGAGTCCAAGACCTGCCCTGCCGTAATCCACATATGTGCTGCCACTACAGGGATAATTGGACAAAAAGGAAGAAGTGTAAGTCTCGCCGAGTAAGTGTAACCTTGAGCCAGACTCACAAAGAGAAACATAAGCTGCAAAAAAAAAAGAAAAAAAAGAACGTCAATTACCCACTCGGCGGGAGCCGTTGTGTTTGAACACGCTTTCCCTAATGTGATCAACATGCAACCGCCAACAGCCAGCCCAGAAACATTACTCATTTCCCACCGGCAGCACTACAGAGCGCAACGTAAAGACACCTTTTTTGCCTCAAACATGCACGCTCACAGACGCAGACGCAGTCGTGCCACAAAGCCAGCGAGAGGCAGCGCACTGTTTACAGAGAAGATGAGCAGAGCTGTTGTTCACAAATTAGGATGAAAGAGTTGTGAGTTAAAAACCAAACGCTCTCTAGATGTGGCGAACTGCTCGCAAGTCTTGAGGAAAGAGCTTCCCTGACAACTCACCAGCAATTACACGGTCCCTAAAGACACCCCCGGGTTTCCACGTCAACACACCTGCGCGGCACGCCGCACAACAACACAGGGCAAACCCAGGCCAGGACGCTGGGCCGCAGCGCCCTACGCTCGCACACGGAAGGCAGGAAGCAGATAGAGTCTTACCTGTCGATGATCACGGGGTCTGAGGGCGTTTCGTTCCTGTTTCCGCAGCTTTTTTTGTCACAACACCGACTTGGGGAGAAGAACACAGAGAGAGAGAAGACGAGACATGAGATGAGATATGAGAGAATCAGCAAACAGCTTGCATGTGTCTTTCGTCCTCGAGCACCGTGTGTTTAGATTTATTCATCTGACACGCTCTTTTTCTAGCTAACCGCCGAGGTGTTTGGCGTAGGTTCTGGCTGAGCCTGATGGTGTTGGTGGCTGCGGTTCTCGCAGATGCGGGCGGCGGGTAAACACGGAGCCCGGCGCTGTGGCTGAAGGAGGGAAAACAGCATGTTTTTGGTGTTTGTCTTAGTGCTGAGAGGAGGAGAGGGGGTGCCAGGAGGCTGGGAGGGGGGAAAGCTCTCTCTCAGCCCCAGCTTTTGTTTACCTCTAATTGTCAAGCTGTTGTGTCTGGAGAGGATGCAAGATGCCACCTTCAACCAGGATTTCTGTGGGGCACTTATTAATTACCAGCTCAAAAAGCCTCCATCAGTCTCCTACAATGTGCCAATGCCTCCATTTTGAGGCCCTGAAGATGCTTCCATTATGCTTTCTTTAATTAATGTTGAAATTACTGAGGAAAAAAAAAAATGTTATGCCTCTTGAATTTAAAGAAGCCCACTTGTATAATGGTTACATGTCTAAGTGAGCTAAATTAACACCATATGCTATGGAAAACACGTAAAGCTCCTTAAAGCTGACAGCTAAAGTGATTAAGGTATGTGTATGGACCTCTGCTTGGGACTCGGAAACGCATCTGCGCTGTTTGACGCAAATAACAGAGTGCGATGCATGCGAGGAACTTATCGTTAAACGCGGCTCCGTAAACTCTTGAAAGTTTGTTATTATCTTGAGCGCAGAAGGATATGGCGTGACCTTTGAGCACGGTTTTCCGATTTTGCTGGAAAATTGAGTGCTTGCTTCCATACGTGTCGGGTTCTCTTCTTCTCTTGTTTAATGTCATTTTTACTTTTAAAATAACCGCATGATTTCTCTGTGGCGTGTGCGTAAAAATCAGAACAGACAAAGTGGCGCACGGCTAAATTGCTGAGGATGAAAAGCCTCCTTCCAAAAGGCCAAGTACACACACACACGCGCGCGCGCGCGTCCATTAGTGTGTGCGTGAATTTCAATTCACCCTCTATAGTAATAAAAGTCCAGTGAGATCATTCATAAGTCCGATGTCACCAAATGATTCAGTCAAATTTGCGCTTTTGAAATAGAACTTCTGAAACTCGCAGAGCGAACCGTAAATCATTACGCATAAGCCGCCTGACAATTCTGAACATTTGGATTCTTTTCAGCGTATCCAGGCAGATCTATTCAGGGATTCATTGATTTTCTGTAAGGCTGATGCTCGGAGGCCTGGATAGGCCTACATCATGTGCTTTACGCATTTATGAAAACATGACAAGACATTATGGCTGATAAAACACAATTATGCAGTCAAATGTAATAGTTTATCATCATCTGAAAATGTTTAAAAGGCGTTTTCTTACCTGCACATAATTTCGTGCGTGAGAAGAACTCGGCACATTTCTGGGTTTTTGTCTTGTCCTTCATAAATAATAGCCTTGAAATAAAAGTAACAGACATTTTAAGCAAGAGAATTCAAATATAACAGTCAAAATATTAAACATAAAACTTCGCTTCTCCATCAAAAACAAAGTGAATTTGGACCTAAAATAATACAACGTGGATTTATGGCACAAAGTTCAGGTTCATCAATTAAAAATCTACAAGAGAAGGTGCGTAAATAAAATCCATTTAGCCAACATACATTGTTAAACAATGTTTTATCTGTAAACCAACACACATGCCCACATTCTAGATGGAGATAACCTTTGTGTTATTAATTTGCATAAATAAATATGATGTTTGAAATGAATATCAACACTTGGCCGGTCATTGCGATGACAAATTATACCACATGCATATCACTTTAGAAATGAAGAGTCGCATATGCTTCTGTTTAGATCTTTGCGCTATTTATTTGGGGAATGATAATAGAAATCACATAGTTGTCGCTTCTCCGACGCAGATGGCCGCGGTAAATAATACCCATAACCGTACACATCAACGCGGTTATAATCTGCAGATATTTAGGGGTAGAGTGCTAATGGGCAATCTGTTGTTTATTTTGAGCCGCTAACAATGATTTTTCTTTAGATAAAAAGCGGTGTCGGGGGGTACGCTTGAGTAATTTTTGAGCATTGGCTTTAACAGATGGCGTTTGGAGCTGTAGGTGCGCACGGGCCTTGCTGCTTTTTGCGCGTTCTGTCTCACTCTCTCTTTCTCTCTCTCTCCCTCCCTCCCTGTTTGCCCTGCTCCCGTTATGATGTACTGTGCAAGAGCGCACTCCAACGCGTCCTTCCGTGGGATCCGTGGGGCGCGTTGGAGTGCGCTCTTGCACAGTACATCATTGTAAAATAATAATAATAATAATAATTTATATATGTATACACCAACAGTATTGTTGGTACATATAAGTGTATGAAAATCCAAGCACTGCTGCAGGCCTATATTTACACATTAAACTGGAAATTTAAAAAAAAAAAAAAAAAAAAAAAAAATGCAAGCATAATGTGCGTAAATAAGCACAGTGCAAAAATAAATTTAATTTAAAATATATATGAGAACTTATAATAAAGGATAGTCGCAATTAGGGCATTTCTGAAATTTAATTTGTCAAGTGTATGCTGAATCAAGCGTTGGTTTGACGTTAACTCTGTTAATGAATTTTATTATTATTATTATTATCATTATTATTTTTTAAGACGCCTAACAAATATACAATTCAAAACGCCTAGAAATTGCAAATGACAAAACGAGCACTGGATTGAATTCATCAGACATTATTTGATGCATCCTTATTTTTTCTCCCTGCCTCTCACTGAAAATATACGGAAAACCATAAAGTGGCTGTTCAGCGCCATTGACTCTTTGATCATGTTCAGCTCCATTCAGAGGCGCCTCAGATAAAACCTTCATATTTTCTCTCCTGTGATGCCAAACGATGGATAAACTACAGATAACAAGAGCCTCAAAATCAAGCTAAAGATCCGCCCTGTTCTTTACTATGAGAGGCTGAAATGGACAATGGAAATGAGCTGAGAGTGATTTCAGAGAACATCAGAGCACAATATGAACTCAAGTGTCTGTCTCACGCCTGGAGCTTTATTTTTATGCCTTTAACCATATCTGATTACAGCACGACAAAAGTGAGTTTTCACGCGCGACAGTGCGATATAAATGACACACGAACATTTAGTAACTGAATGGCAATTAATAGATATTGCACTGCCAAATAAAAAGGTGCATTTTTATTTTTATTTTTTATTTTATAGAATCATTAAAATAATGTATGCTTTATAATTTGTGTGCCTCAAAAGTACACGCATATGAGCTATATATTGTCTCAGATAAAAAAAAATTGATTTAATAAAAATACAACCTAATTGAGCGCAATACACAAATATGGGTTTTGACTAATATATGCGAGGGCGAGACTTTATAAAGGGAGTAAATTATAAAGAAATCATTACCACTTTAGGTTATTTTTGACTTTATCCTCAGAAAATATTTTTGATTTTAAATGCGTAATTTAAACGTATATATTATTTTATTTTTTTTATAAATTTAAATGTAAACACATTTATGCCCTACACTATTTCATTAATTCGCAATGAATTATCAAGCAGCTACACGAGAAGAAAAACGTGGTAATGTGATTCATATTAAATTAAATCCGCTAAATAACCTCCCCCCATTAATCAGAGCAACCCAAAATGAGCCACGACTTTACATTAGAGTGTCCATAGTACCCTAGTACACGTAAATATAACGAACAATAAGAATAAAATGCACTGCATCTCCGATAAATAATACATATAAAGAAGAAGATGTATTATGGAAACAATGTAGCCTAATGTAAAGCACGTGCAACAGAAACGTACACACACACACACACACACACACACAGATTATAAATATAAATACACAGACACACGCAAGAGAAAAGAAAAGTTCTTACCTGTTTTGTCATGGAATCGATTAACCGAACATAAAGATCCTGTTCTGTTCTGACGCCTGTGGGAAATTATTTTTGTTTTTCAATGTGGAAAAAGTCTGGTGAAAAAAAACTATACAAAGTTTCCTCGGAAAAAAAAAAAAAAAAGTATTCTTGAAATTCACTAATAGAGAAGGTTTGCCGTCTACTAGAATTACATTTGTGGAATAAACTGAACTACATTTTTAGGAAAGTAAATGTAAGTCAATACGGCTCCATTGAGTGAATAAAACACTTGTAAATCTATCCCTGCTGAATAGAGAAATTTACACTTACCGTTGCTGTACAATAGTTGTAGTTTGTAATGTATCCCATTGTTAGTTTTTTCACTGTTTGGTTCCTGAAAATAAGCATTTGTTTGGGGTCAGATTGGCATTATTGGGTTGTTGAGAATTTAATTTTTGTATATTTATGAAACGCATGCATTTTTGTCTGTATGCATGTAAGGGCGAAACATATTTATCCAGCAACTATTTCAATAGTATCTTCTATTTTAGAAGATAATAATTCCTGGCAATAATGTGTATAATGCATATGTATTTTTTTTTGTTTTGTTTTTCTCTGCATGTGATATATCCATCAAAAGTGTTTTATGGCGCACGTGTTTCCAAAGATCTAGCTGTGGAAGTTTTAAGGTGAAAATTCAGAGCTGTATTCCAGAGTGGCGCTTACTTTCTCCTTTTCCACAAAGTCCACAAAAGCTGTCCTTTCGATCTCCACTGGCTGTCCCTGTCTGTCATAAAGCGCCAGGACGAAGTGGAAAAAATTGGATTTTCTGAGGTTGGATGGCGGTTGTTTCTCATAATGCGCCCGTGCCAGCCCAACTCCACTGCGGGGAAAACAAGACACCAGTGTGGGTTAAAACAACAGGCGTACACTGGAGATATAGATAGATGTAGATAGAATGAAAACATGGGAGAATTCTTGATTTGTCACTTAAACTGTAATATGATGTAATGAACAGGGGAAAGCGGCGAAGAGGTGCATGGGGAGAGTGTAATTGATACATGGCATATTGGGGATTTAGGGGTCGATCTGAGAAATGCATTAAAAATCGGATGATTTGGCAAACGTACCTCTGGGCGGCCGTGTTCGCATCCACCACCCCAGCCGTGTGCATCCACGATCGGACCGGATTCATGCCACTGCCCAGCGGTTCCTCTTTCATAGTGGTCCCCCCTCTCGGTATATTTTCCTGAATCCCAAACATTAAAACAGTTCGCGTGCAACCCACTTCCAGCCAAAGAGATGAAATGAGAGTGTGAGCGAGGGCGCGTCGTTTCTCCGAGAAGCCCCTTCGGATAGCAGTAAGAGTTTGTTTGGGATTTGTCGAAAAGAGAAGAAGAAGAAGAAGAAAAAAGCAGTCCCGACTCCTTCTTCAGTCCGTCCTGCGTTGGCACCACATGAACGACTCAGTGCGTAAAGATTCTCAAGCCTCTCCAGCAGCTTGTTTGGATAGATGGAGATCCTCCCGTGGAAGAAGCGAAACAAGTCGCGCAAATATCAGGGATATTAGACTTGTTTTAATTCAGTTAAACATTTCTCGCAACTTTCTCTGCTTGTTGTTGTTGTTGTTGATGAGGATGATGATGATGGTGATGATGCTCTTAGCTTGGTGGCATCCTATAACAACAGCATCAAAAAAGGCTTCGGGACACTGCTGAATCCACCACTTCTGGCTCCAAAAGACAAATAAACGCGTAAATGATCACCGTGGAGGTGTTCCCGGACACGGGAGAGGATGATGAGGGGCCTTTAGCGCGTCTTTGCAGAATGGATGGAAGCATACAAAACTCAACCCTCTATCCCCCAGGACTGGAACCTTTCCCGGGAGCCAAAAACTCCAGACCCACGGGATCCACGCTGTCAGAGGATGACGCGCACGTAGGCGTGGCTTTGCCCATACATGGAGAGGGTTGACGCTTCCTGTCGCTGGGCTTTAAGCTTGGACCGTGAGTACATACAAGACTAGAGTCACTGCTGCTACAGCTTTTCCAGTGAACATCATGTCAAGTAATCATCAGAGAGGAACAAAAATGAATGATAATGAAAGCCCGCGAATTATAGAAACTATATATTCTGAGAAACTGCCATGCAAGTTTATAGAGTGCAAAAAAGAGCACCGGCCACCCATCCGCTGAAAGTGTTTCCAGTTTCCAGAATAAAAATCCTTACCGGGCCATCATCACAGTGACAGTGCCAAATTGACAAAATTTGATTACTCTTAAGTCGGGAGGGTGCACTGGCATTTTAAGACTAGATGCTCCTTATGATAAACACCCTGGGCATCTGCATAATGGCGTAAAGCGCGTCTTAAATTATGGCAACATTGACTGCTTGAATCAAACACGCACAGTTTGCGCGCGCGGAGCGAACCGAGGCGATGTCAAACTCCTAGTCCTAGCGCGTACACGCGCTTAATTTTGTAAATTATTGCAGAATTACATCTGAAACTGTGAAAGGACTCGGGGGAAACATTGCGTCCACCCTCTCCTTCTATGCGCAAGAAGTAGGATGTCTTTTGTAATAAAAATATAATCATTTATCAGAACAATAAGGGTCATTTTTTCTTTCATTTCGTAAGGTGCTCGTGCTCCGATATTGGCAGACTCTGCATGTATGTTAATACTTGTATTAATGGGCGAAAATGGAAGTCCGATGTTGGTTATCTGGGGACCCTGTGCGCTGGAGGGAGGGATGGATGGATGGACGGAGAGAGGAGAAGAGAGATGTGTTTTACACAGCAATCTATTCTGCTAGTGTTGGGGGTTAATGACTATTGCCAAAGATAAGTGAATTATCAAAGCTGTTGCTCTTGCCTCGACTCAAAATCCATCACATTGCATCGTCGTCTAATTAAATACGTAAGTAATAAAATTATATTTTACGACAATTTAAGATTGATATGCTTTTTGTCTTTAATTCGCAGTGACTTTGATCCATGCATACGCTGAATGCCTCTGTGAACTTTAATGTTAAATGGCACTCTAGGCAGCAAATGATTATTATGCGTTTAATCCTAATGTTTGTTTCACGTGAAATGTTCTTATAATTATTGTGATCAAATATTATAATTACGTGTGAGCTACGAATAAATAAATCTAAAGTATCCGCAGATCTATTTGGCATGTGATATCGTTTTTTTTTTGTTTGTTTGTTTGTTTGTTTTTAAATCAAATTAATATTATTTTAATTCTTTTTCCAAACCTATCTAACATACCATTATAATAAATATTTCAGGTTTGCTATCTCTAGGCCTAATCTACAGTATCTCTAATACAGATTACACACCAAAGCGATTTCAATCTGATTACCAAATTAGGGTTTTAGTCTAAATCCCTTTAAATCTGATACTGTTGACTAGAGAAGTTCAACAATCCCATCGCGTAGGTAACGATCCCGTCCTAAAAAGGAGTTTTAAACCTTATTTGACAACAAATGCAGCTGCCCCTCTATTTTGGAAGATATTAGGCGAAAATGAATGCAAATCTGTGTTCAGAAGCCATCTGGCCGGAGACTGGAGAATCAGCTGCTCGCCTGAATCCATCTCGGCTCATTTCTGAGGCTCATCTGGAGCCCGGAGCCAAAGCGTGCAAAATGCGCTCTTTAATTCACCAACTTTCACTTTCACTCGTCGACGTTTGAAAATAAAGTGCGCGACAAATTTATGTTTTATGACATACACAAAAAAATCCGGCGCGTTTATACTGAAACCGATTTAATTGCGTTTTGCGTTTCGCAAGTGTCAGATGTCAGTTTTTGTTATGCAAAAAAAAAAAAAAAAAAAAAAAAAAAAAAAGAGCAGACTAAAAGAGCAGCTAAAACAAAATAGGGGAATATGATTGCAAACATAATAATAATATTTTTGTTTATTAAATGTTTACGCCTTTAATATTATCGTTAATTGTTGACGACAATAAAAACTTGATACATTATATGTTCTTCAGATCAGTGTTTTGGTTTATGGGTTCTTTTTTTTTTTTTTACACAACAATCTGTCTAAAAGAACCTTAAATATTCTACTATGACAAAATAAAGCTTTTTGGTTCTAACCGGAACCTTTATTTTTTAAAGTGAACGCCGCGGATTGAGCTCTATTCTGTCTGCCCATGTTAGATCTTATTTGGGGAGATGTACTAACCGAGAGCGCAGGACAAAGGAAAAGTTAGTCATGCAGAAGGTGTGTGTGGGTTTGAATAAGATTTGTTCGGCGTTGCCAAGACCTCCCGAAGAAACGACCCTCCTCCTTATTGTGTGTGAAGTGTTCCTTTTGTGTGAATTTACGGGGTGAGGCTCCAATGATCCCCAACAAATTTGCATTTAAATAGCGACATCAACCGATTCGCGTGCCACACACCAGTGGCTTTCCCAGATGTCAAGGCAAAGTCAGTCAGATGGCCAGTGCCCAGATGTCCCCTCCACGCATCATACCAGCGCACCACGACTTTCCTATTTGCATCTTTGCGCACGGCCAGATCTTTTAATCTTAAAGGTCTGGAGTAGAAATGACACCTGCAAAACTCTAGAGAAGCTGGAGGAGAGGCATGGCTATAATAGAATTGCTTGAAAAGAGGCTGAAGGCCTGTCTGTCTCCAACATCACAGAAAAGCGTTGACATGTGCGTTCGGGCTGGTATTGGCATTGAGACATGAAATTAAATTAGCAGTGCTGAGATTCTGGGTTGCGTAAAATCGGACAACTGACCACTCAGAGAGCACGTCATGTAGTGAAAGGCGTGAACCAGCTCATCATAACTAATGCAGGGATGCTGAAAGATGATTTACCTTAGGAAAATCAATCCGAGAGCACAAGTTTCAGGGGGTTAAGCGCATCTGCCAGCTCCACACGTTGGTTAATTTTCACATTTGCGTGCTCTTATGCTAAGACTCGAAAATTATTATTATTATTTTTTAAATTTGTGAGGGGTTTATCTAAAAGGGAATGTGAGAGAGAAAGAGAGACGGAAATCAAAGATGCGTAAACGTCAGAGCATGAATCAATCATTCGTCTTTGCATTTTTAAACTGTTGCATATGTTCCCTTCGCCTTAATCATGACAACTAATTACAGCGTTAATGATCAGAAAAGGGAAAAATGAGGGCAAATAAAATCTTGATGAATTATGTGCATTGCTTTTAGAGTCAAGTCATCATTTCCGTTACAGTTTATTGTTGTTTCTGGCGCCATTATATATAAAGTTGTGCTTAACAAGCGCAGATAAATCATGTTGGCCATTTTATTATGTGTTTTATAATGATACAACTACAAGTTAATATACTTTTAATTTACCCTTTTCCATTTGTAGCGGGTTGAAATAAATAGACAAAAGCAAATAGAATGAACATATAAATAAAATGTGAATAAAAATATGAATAAATGATAAATTAATAGTAGAAAAATAGACAAAATTATGCTTAATTATTTAGCTCGTCTAAAACATCATTAACAATATGACAAATCTCAATCTTTCTTTCTCAAGAATGAATTTGAGCATCAGCCTAAATGAATAAAACGTGAAAATATCTGAATTTGTTTTCCGGAGGAAACTGCAGGAGCTTTTTTGGCGGAGCAGCAGCGTTTAATCTTTGAGAGAAATTTGATGAAGAGCGCCTCCTTTCGACGCATCTGTGGAACAGCGTTTGAGATCACAGCACAATTAAACGGGGAAGAAGAACTCTAATCAATAGCCTAACATCGATCAAAGATGAGCCAATCCGTTTCTGATTTTCTTTTAAAGAGTGCCACAATTTATCACCTCACAACTGTCGTGCAGTAAACATCAAATAGTTGGGAACGACTTATAAACAAAAGGCGAAGTCTAATATAGTTATCAAATTTATAAACCTCATTTCGCAGATTAGAAATGTCCTTTTTCATGCAGAATAAATTAAATACACGCTTTTAACAAATAAATAAGCTACACGATGATGTAGCTGTATAAAAAATAGAAAAACGCCAATGAAAGTATAAGACGCGCTGTCGTTTCCAATATCTGCTGATGCTTTTATTTGCAGACAAAAAAATCTCCATATCCAGCAGCATCAGTATTATACAGAAGCACAAAGTGCATGTGCTGCAAAATGCATGTGTTATTTCTGTGTGAAACAGATCGTGCTGAGGGCACCTTCACTGTGAAAACAGGTTTCGATTAGGTAATTTTAGATATTGTAATTGGCTTTAATTAAACATGTATCGCGCTAATTAACTCAGATTTTTGCTCAGCCGCTGGGACTCTCGTGTCGGCTTTGATACAGTCGAGCAGATGTCCCAATACAACTCCAGTGACAATTACAAACTTCAGTTCTCTGGAAACGACTTCAAACCTTATATGCTGCCTGACGACATTAAACAGGTCACCGTTCATATATGTTCAACATTTATTTCTTTTAATCATAAATAGCCTAATATTATTATTTTTTACTTATGTAGCTTTTATTCTGATTCTATGTTTCGAAATTTACATTACAAATACGAGTCCAATCTGTTCTTATAATATTTACATTTATATAAAATAATATGTAATATTATTATTATTAGCGTTGTTGTTTTATTATTGTTATTAAAATATATAAACCGATTTAAACGTATATAAATAATAACAACATTGATAATAAAATTAATTGCATCAAAAGTTAAAATTCTAATAAATGATGAATTTTAGATTGATAAAAATGTATGATTATTAATAGCGAACCACAATAATACCACTATTATCCTAAAGTTCTTTCTTTGTGTGTCAGTGTAACAAAGATCGTGATTCACAGCTGATATTAAATGAAAACAGCAGAACATGTGAAATGGGCTGGTTATGTCGAGGTTGCCATATAATAATTAGCATTTTCATTCTGCTGCTGAAATGAAGAGGGAGAGAGAGAAAGAGCCCGAGGCGCAGCTCCAGGCAGCACCTATAGAAAGAAAGGAGCGGAGAGCCATTCTACACAATTAACATGTAAAATATCCAGTGGAAATGGGCTCTGAAAAGAGACGGAACGGGTCAGCTCCACCTCATTTCAGCAGATCCCGTAAACTCTCGTGATTACAAAGTTTACCGGAGTAATTAACGGCGCGGGGCCGTCAGCTGCACCTGCGCTCGGGGCCCCTACACACACAGTGACAGTGATAGAGATTATTTCCACACTCTCGGTATTAAACAGCTCACCCTGCAATGAGATCGTCACCAGCAGCACGTCCTTCATGAGACGTGATTGACCTACTTTCTCCCAGTTATTTTCACAAATCAGACGCTCGTTGGGAGCTTGAACATCTGGTAACCGAGAGGAAGAGCCACCGGTCTGTCTATTCAGGCCTTTCTATAGGAGCTCAGTCACTTCTGCCCCTGTAGGTGAGACGATCTCGGGCTTTTCTGGCACGGAAAGGACCATTATGTGGTGCCATTGCCCCACCTACAGGCCTGAAGGGTAAAAACAAACACCCATAGTCTGAGCCTGAGGTCAGGGGCTGCATCTGCTGAAGAATAGAATAGAATAGAATAGAATAGAATAGAATAGAATAGAATAGAATAGACAACAGATTATGCTGCATGCATGTGTAATTGTTTATAGTCATAATTCCTTTTTCCATTTAGGTCATTTGCCTTTTACGTTTTTAATCTTTCTTTTTTTTAATCATCTATTCAATAACTATTTAGAAAAAGCTTCCCTATGTAAAATGCAGTAACTACACTTATGGAACTGATAAAAATGTCTATTTTCTCTCACTATAAAAAAGAATTGTTGGTTTAACTTAAAAAAAAGTAAGTCACCTGGTTCATTGAAATTAAAAATTTGAGTTCACACAATGAAGGCGATTGGTTTAATCAACAGAAACTCAAAATATGATGTTATCTGAACCACATTAATTATTGAAGTTGATTTGGCAAAAGAAAACATATTGTGGTAACAAATCATGAAAATATTTTTTTTTTTACAGTGCTAAAATAAGTTGTCTACAAATGTAATAAAAAGATAAAGATATAAATATTTTCATTTCAATAATACAAATACAATAATTATGTATATTATTAAAATACATACATTTTAATATAGCATGCCATGTTGAGTCAAGAACATTGCAGTCATAAATTAAACTGCATTATGAAAAGTTGGGTGTTGTTAGTTAAAGCTACAGGATTACAGATGTTTCTTTAGGAAACACCAAACCAACGTTTGCTCTCAGATTAAGCTGCCAAATAAAACAAAATCTCACTCAGTTGCCCGCTATTCTCACAATGGATGAGGCAAACCGTGACGCAACAAGACTAGTAAATGTAGTCCGCAATTTATCATTCGGAACTTCCTGCTATTTCCTGAGAGCACATCACCCAAACACTCCACATGACAGAGTCAAAAAGGTCAACGCTATGAAATGAAAACTACGGAGGAAAGAAATTGAAAATGTGAGAAATGACAACTCGTAGCACGAAGCGGGACTGTTAGTGACTGCCTTGCTGTATCAAAATGAAATTCCCCAGCTGCCAGCTCTAATAGGGAGGGTCAACAGGTCAAAGTTCACACAGCCCCTTATTGCTGTGTTACGTTGCAGTTTAAATTCCCAGTGGCCCTGGCGTAAGAGTGGAGGCGCACACTCACTTAGAGACGTGTCTTACATCCACATAATGGCAGGTCAGATTGTATCCAGGTGCATTATTAGCCCATACATTTTTAATTGAGTTACCTTAATATTGATATAGAGTCTGGTTGTTCGTCTTCCTGATGTCAACTGCATATCAAGCTTGAATAGTTTTAATAGTATTGCTTAGAAAAATATAAATTCACACCCAAGGGCCATTATTAATTTCACAAATGAATAAATGCAAGAATTTAAACTCTAAGAAAACACACTGGATGGTGAACGAATGGCTTTGTCTAAAAACAGACTACAGTAGTGACAAGTCCCACAGCTGTAGAGATGGGAATGCAGTCTAAGTGTGTGTGTGTGTGTGTGTGTGTGTGATTTCTTGGTAAACCCCATTGTGGAGATAAAATGCCTGCACAAAGAAAGTAATACCGGTAATTTTTTGTAATTTTATGAAGAAAACAGCTAAAAAATCATATGTTCTCTGTGATGGTTTATAGGGTATATACAGTTTGTACAGTATACAATTCATTATGGCTATAGAATGTCTCCATAAAACATGTGTTTTACACTATGTTGGGAAAACTCAGTCTTCTGTGGTTTCTTTCTACTGTATCTCTGCCCTGAACAGATTCACAGTTTCATTCTAAAGATGCTCGACGCCGCCCACATGCATAACTGAACCTTTAATCACACAGAGGAAGCAAACAAACAGCCTCTTCAATGATATTCCTCAAAAGATGGAGATGAAAACAGCTACTGGAATTATTTATTTCCTAAACGCTGCATTTTTAAGTGCAGCAAAAAACATCAGATGTGGATTCCTAGAAATTACCACACTGTAAAAATAAAAAAGAGCTGTTGGTTTACCTTAAAAAAAGTCATTTACCTGGTTGCCTTAAAATTTTGAGTTCATTGAAATGAAAAAATTATCTCACATATCTCAGAGGAACTTTTGTGGAATAGTGCCAATCCAAGCTGTCAAACATAGTGGGCAAAATATAAAGTGGGGTCCAAATGTTTGAATTTTCGGTTACAATTTATTTTAATGTGCCATTGTTATAGTGTAATTATATATTTAAGTACAGAGTAATATTAACTAACAACATGCACATATTCTAGGGTTAGGGTAGGATAAGGGTTTGGTTGAGGGTTAGTTGCATATCATTATGCATAATTTACTGTTTTTACTATGATAAGTGCATGTATCATGTGTAACAAGGACACTGTAACCGAATTTTCTAATTTAGTCCAAAGTTTAATGACCAGAAAAACAATTTTATGAATTTCAGAATGTCTTAGTGTCATCCATTTGCTTTAAGCTAAAGAATCTTGTAAGAAAAATCAAATTCTAAGAATGATTAATGTCTCTAATTTGCTTGCATTTGATTAGTGACCTAGAAATAGTGGTGAAGTTTTTAATTTTGCATCATAATGTTTATTAAAATACTTGGTTTAAATTTAAATGAAAAATAAATCACATACTTTCAATGTGCTCTCAGAGTTTTGGACCCTATTCTGTAGCTCAGTTTATTAAAGGGTGTGTCCATTACAGTTTATCAGACTGATTCCTATAATGAAACACAAGAAAACGGCCCAGCCATCTCAGATTAAAGGTTTTTCACTGGATGTTTGTGTTGCTGTAAATCCGTATGCAGTACGTTTTGACAGATGCTGTCAGAGAATCTAAGAGCTGAGAATTTCCTGCAGATTTCATAAAGAGAAAGAAAAAGGCAGAGAAAGTAAGAAAGGAAACCTGCTCAGATGGAGAACGTGAGGATCATTCTGATGTGTGAACTCTACATTATTAACAGACAGAAAGATGAAGATGCAGCCGTGAAAAAAAAAGGAAAAAAAAAAAAAAAAAAACACCAAGTAAATGCTTAAAATAAGTGCTGTTAGCTCGGCACTGTGTACCGGGACCACAGAGGTGAAAAAACTGTGAAAAAATTCACAGAGCTTTAAATTAAACAGTGAAATGCAA
Organism: Megalobrama amblycephala; assembly: GCF_018812025.1. Lineage (NCBI taxonomy): Eukaryota > Metazoa > Chordata > Actinopteri > Cypriniformes > Xenocyprididae > Megalobrama > Megalobrama amblycephala. The sequence goes on from NC_063063.1 coordinate 29,105,732, forward strand.
CATCTGTGTTCAAAAACCTTTTACCCCCAATTTCACATGTATTGTTTTCTCTCTTTTTTTTATGTGTGTGTGTGTGTGTAAGTACGTGCAAAAGTTTGAATAGATTGTAGACATTGAAATGCTTGACTCATTTCCACTTATTTAAAATGGAAGGGAACGAACAACGACGTGATTGTGGTGAACACAACGCCTTGTGAAGAGCCGCCCTAGTTTCTGAGCTGCTCTGCGAGGAAGAGGGTGTGTTGGAAACAGCATATGGAGGGCATGTTTGTTAGTGCGCCGCTGATAAATGGATTAATTGGTTAGATTAGACTGCCAAAGCTTTGATCACAGAGACCGCGCAAAGAAATGTGTTTATTGTTTATGATGATTTTGTTCATTGAGCTGTAGCATGGGCTAAATATGCAATAAATATAATTGATGCACTCATGTGTACTTGTTATTTCCTATTTGGAGCAGAAAATAAATGCATAACTCATTGTGAAATGGTTCTGAATGTGAAATATGGGCAGTAAAAGACTTCTGTTATCAGAATGTGCTTCATTTTAAGGTCTTTTCACAGACACCAAAACCTCAGTTTCACTCATCAAATCAGATTATAAACAAACTAAACTGCTCAGATCATTTAACATTTGACAACTTCAACTTCAGCAAAAACACAATTTAGAAAAAAAAACATATTAAACAAATATACTTTTCTATAAAAAAGGACACGTATAACTTATCAGCTTACATAAGTGTCAACTTGAACTTGACTTAGCCATTTAACCACCTTTTATACAACCAAACTGATTCATGTACTTTCATCAAACATGATGAAATGTAGAGAGAATATAATTCTATAGAATTCAATGAATCCAATGCTTTTACTCACTAATGTTTGTACTGTTGTCTTCCCTCCAAAGTGATGTCACTTCCAGTTTGATGATGTCATTAGAGGGTGTCTGTAATTTCAAGGGATTTTACAAAAGATTTTTAGGATGACAAGTTACATTGATCACTTGAAACAATATTCCCAAGCACACGTTTTGTTTGTAATAAAGAAAAAAACAACAGGAATAATTCATAGTGCACAGTTTCTTTTCTAATTAAAATTGTATAGCATTTGGGTTACAAAAACTGTATAAAAATTATAATCATGATTCAGAAATTTAGCATGCTAAAACCACAAGCTTTTTTAAGTATAGGCTAATATTCACTAGGGGTGTAAGGATATTCATACTAAACCGAAAAACCACAATACACCACCCACGGTGTACCGAACGCGCCTGCCCAGCCCTGGCCCACTGGATCTACAGCGTTGTAGCCTAACCACCCAAAAAAATCGCAATAACCTCAGCGTTTTGTTACTTTCGATAAGAAACAAAGTGTCATATTTCCAATTCAGTCCATTTTATCACGAAATTCAAACAAAAAATGCCGTTTTGACGGTCTTTAACGTGGCATGACAGATCACTGTACAGGCGCCTCATTTCAAGCTGCAGGCGGAGCGCGAGTAAACGCGATCATCTCTTCCTCTTTATGGAATAAACATGAATGAACACCTGAAGGTATGTTAAAAGATGAAGTACAGCTTACTGAAACATTTAGTATCCCGTGTAATCGCTCAGTTAGTGTTTCAACGGCGGAAAGGCGTCAATAAAACAGCTTGCAAAATGTAAACATTGTGTCATGTAGAATTTACCTCAGAGGAGTCCACAGAGCGGGAGTTTGATTGACAAGCGATCTAACCAATCAAAATGCCAATTCCGCCATTTTGTCCGACAAAGCAGTCAGGAGTTAGAAGATTAACCTCGGTGGACTTGAACTTGAAAAATGGTGTGCATTGACGTCTTTCCGCGTTTGAAACAACATTCCTTCTGGTGTCCATTCATGTTTTTATAACTAGTAGGAAGAGATCGGTTCACGAGCCGCTTGAACTAAGGCGCTACAGCGATCTGTCACGACACATTAAAGAGCCACAGAATTAATTTCTTTTTTTTTTTTTTAAAAATGACACAATTTGAAAGATGGGACTTTGTTTAATATCATAAGTAACCTGTCTGTCGACGTGTTGTCAGTGTCCTCTTTGCTCCCCGATGTACTTTTCACTCTGTGTGGCGTGACAGCGCCATGGCTTGTCGCACAAAGCAACAGTAACTAAAGGGGGCGGGTCTTTGCGAAGGGTCATTATAATTAGATTTAGAAGTTAATGCAAAAACTGCCTTATGTGCAGCTGACAAGTTTGCATACAATTTGTTATTTGAGTGTTGATTATTATATCAAAAAAATAAATAGCAACTGAATTTAGGCTAATAGTTTGGACTCTGAACCTTTAATATTATAGAAATGTGCATGTAAGGGCTTCCTATATAGTTTAAAGCATTAGCAGGGATATTTTTTTTATCCATAAGAATTGTTTAATTATAATTGAATTCATTTAAAGACAGAGACACAATTTGTTCAGTAAACTACTGTTTGATAAAAAGCAATTTTGACTTCAAAACTGATGTAGGCCTATGTACCGAACTGTCAGTTTTGTGTATCGTTACACCCCTAATATTCACACATCCATTGGCCATTCTGAATATCTGACTTCCTGTCTACTTGTTTTGCCCTGTAAATGTTTTTTTACTACTTAAAAAACTGTCAACGCAGCAAATATTTTGGAGGAAGCTAAACGCTATCTGGCCTACTTCACTCGCAGGTGTTTTTCAGCATTTTACGCTGCCTCGAATTTATATTTTAAGCTAATCAGCAAACAGCCAGCAGCGTGTTTATCCCATTTGGCTACTGGAGGTGGCAAGTAGAAAGATGTGAATTGAATCTGCGCGAGTGTGAATCAACAGGCCTAGCTGTCATTGCCAGGAACCGCAAAGTTTCCTCCCCAGCAGAACAGCATGCGTCTTAATTCTCTTTACCTTTCTGTGCTTCCTCAGGGGACAGGCTGCACGTTCGCCCCTCTTTGACTCGGATTTGATTTAACCTTTAAAGCCAGGTGCGCATGCAGCTTCCTCTGTAAACATCTTCCGACGTATTTACCACGACTGCTGCGCAGATACAAACAAGACAGGGGGGCTGTGAACTCAGCATGCATTATTAATCTATATTATGCTTTATATTCTTTATCAGGAGGGTGTGAGGAGATAAAACGCGAGCATTAGCTGCTTTTGCTCCCTTCCTGCATGACACACGTGGGCTTCGTTTCCTTTTGTTCACTTCAGTCTCTTCTGACACGCAGCCTGGCGTTAAACAGAGCGAGAGAGAGGCCTGTTTGTGTGTGTGTGTGTGTGCTCGAACACTTCCAGCATTTCAACTGTTAGCGGCGTCTGACTCCTGACTGACAGGTCGACACGGCAGCGCTACTCTACATGCTTTCATGGCATCATGTATGTTGTGTGGGTCTGTGGGGAATGCTTTGAGCGCCTGGAGAGCTTCGAGCACTGTCAAGGCTCACTAAGAGCCACGGAGGTGATCGAGGCTAAGTAAAAAACCTTAAAATACACCAGCATCAGTTGTGCTATTGTTTTTTCACTGAAGGGAAAGAGGTCTCACCGAGGTCTCTGTTCCCAGGAGAGCCAGCGATGATAAGAGATGTGGCTTTCGGAAATAAAAGCGCATTTTTACATGACTTGATGTGTGTTACTTACAAAGCACAAGCTACAAATTTGCACATGGTTTGTGACATATCATCACACATACAGATGATTCAATAAAACCAATACAAATATGGTTGCATTGTTTTGAAACCTGTCACCTGTGGAAAACAGAACAAAGAAAAGAAAAAATACACACATGATGCTGAATATGATGTTCTATCTGTATAAAGTCATATGCATGACTATAAAGACAGTTTATGCCCCAGCCATATTTCATATAGGCCTATATATGATTTTTTTTTTTTTTTTTTTTACTGAAAATTAAGCCCTCCCCCCCATTCTAATCATTGCACCAACCTTCATTTTCATTACTCTAATGCCAAAAATTATTTAAATATACAGTTTTTTTTGTTCATTTTTTTGCTCATTATAACACAAAAGCTATTGCATTACAGTAATCAGAATTTATTGTGTTTAATTATCATAAAATAATATCACAAAGGCTTAGTTTTCTTTATGCATGCAATACTTCTATTAAAAAAAGATGGAATATGACCTGAAATGTGTTTTCGTGAGATCCACAATTATAATCCTTTATGTCTCTACCTGTTTTTATCATCCACCGACCTTGACATCATACTATGAGACATTAATATTTGATAAAGGTGTCCTAGACACCTTTATATGATTATGTTCAACCCATGAAGGGTTCCCGATGTAGAACAAAGGAAAACCTGGTGATAGTTTCTTAGTTTCAAGTCATTTTTAAGCATTATAGTGATTCTTATTGTTTGTAGTCAAACAAATTTGTAAGGTTTGATTATTACATTTCAGGCCTCTGCATCGCACGTTTTCCTCTGAAGATGAATAAAACATACTGGGTAAAGGTTACACATTATAATATCTCTCTGCAATAGGATATTGATTCTATAAAAATGAAATAAATAAATAAACAATCCAGCGAATCCCTCCAAATCATCCATTTATGAAAGCAATTTAACAAAAGCCAAGCCACCAGTCCACAAATGCATATTAACCATCTATGAGAGCATTGTCGGACGTGTTTTTAAATGGATGGATCTTAAGATTTAGGACAAAAGGCTTCCATGAAAGTCTGAATGAGGCAACCGCGAGGACACAATGAATCAGTGCCCCACATTCATGTCTCTGAGACTCTCTTTAACAGATATAATGCAGACACCTCCACGGGTCTTTATTCTTTCCCACAATGTGCAGCTTTCAGTCCATTCATAAACAGGAAACATCAAAAGATTAGGCCGAAAGATGGAGATATCTTAACGGTGCAAAATGGTCATATATACACAGGTCGCCCGCGTGGTGCATTTACACTTTTGGCTCCCTTTAACTGCATTCAGAGAGTTACGCCCTTTATTGACGAGGGTTTTGATAATGCGCCGTTATCTAGCAAAGTATCTTTAAGTGAGTGCAGAGGTAGCAAATTTGACTCATTAAAGGAGCATAAAATTGTGTCTTTGTGCATGACCTTTTGTTCAGCATCTTTGGAGAATTCTGTTACTAAAGAGAGCAGTTTTTTGAGAGGAGAGAGGAAAGACTCCACGAGTATTAGGTTCCCGTTGGGAACAATGCCGACAGGTTCACCTTGCAGAGCATGGGTGTAACTTAGCCTAGAATATTGTGGATCAAAGCCTCATAAACAAAGTAGGTGGAAATGGTGTAAGAGTATATGAGATCCAGAAAAGAACACAGCCATGAAAGAGACGGGCCTACACTTCAGGAAGCGGCAGAGGAAAGATGGAAATTTTGTCACTGCTCGTTTCGGCCTTTAGACTCTTTAACTGAGATTTCCCAACGAGCAACAGTTGCCTGTTTTATGAGATTCTCAAGTCTAAAGAAGGTCTGCTAACAACGGTTTTAATGACAAGACAGTGGCTATGTTCGGAAAAGCAATGCAAAAATTCTACGCTTTGTATATACTGCATGCACAACCTGTGGGTTGCGGCCCAAAAAAAAAAAAAATGGTTTTGATGAAGTTATGGAAGTCCAACTAGGAAAGCACAATAATAGAGTTATTATTAGTTTTTAAAAGGGAGGAGAAAATGCTTCCCATATTTTATTTTATTGTTTTGATCTCTTTTTAAACATTATTTGTTCAGATCACCAAAAGGTACATCATTTTTACACAAAATTACATTATTTAAAATGGTAACTGTGATTCACATGCAACATGATGAAGTCATGTGACAACAATGTAGCATACTTTGGCTGCGTCCGGAATCACATACTCTCTCGAGTAGATACTTATTTTGAATACGTAATTACTTTGCGACCGCTAACAAATAGTATGAATGTATGTGAATGTAATCCGGACATTTGCCATGTTGTCATTATCATGTGACCTACCAGAGTCAGTTGCGTCGCTTCACTGCTATTCACAAATCCTCTCCCGTGGCCTTATGATAGTAAAGTGTCCATTGTATGCACACTTCAAAATCTCACCAGAAGTAGTAGGCCATTTGTGCCTAGTACTGTGAATTCGGACATACTTCTTTAGTCATACTATTTTTCGCCTACTAAATAGTAAGATAGTGTGCTTCGGATACAGCCTATGGTTTGAACAGAGCCCACTGTTTGGAATACTGTATCCCACATTGGCCTTCCGTTTCCAGTGTAATGGATGAATCTGAAGTAATTGGTGCAATTATGTTTAACATGTCTTTTTTATATTTCCACCACTAAAGAATACAAATATAGTAGTAGCTATAGTGTTATTCCTACTCATCAAGCTAGTATCTTAAAAATAAAGACTTTTATTGGCGTCTATGGTTTCACAAAGAACCTTTAACATCCATGCAACCATCAGATTCTTCAGATTATTAAAATGTTTTTCACAATAAGCAAAAACTGAAAGTCACTGAAAGATTCTTGAATGGTTCTCATGTGGCATTGCTGTGAAAATCCCATTTTGAAATTTTATTTTTAAGAGCATATCCCATTGTGAAAACAGCCCATGTTAGTTTCATCATTAATAAGCATGTATAATCAAAGAAAGCAACTAGTCAGCACGTTGGAACGCTCGATTGGTTTTCCTCCTCCCTGCTGACAACAAACGAGAACCAGAAATTTCCCCTGCATGCGCACACGACGTACCCTGACCCCGCTGATCTGTACAATAAACCCATAATAGCCCTTTGTCTCCCTGAGGAGAACACACAGGCAACCTGGGCCACTTACAGGAAACCAGGAGCAGGTCCACGCAGCGCCAGGTCACCGGGAGAGCAGCGGGGGCTGGAGAGGAAAATAATAACTCATCTATGAGGACGAAAGCACCAACATCTAAACAAACATATATGTGCACCTGTCACGGGCACTCGGAGGGACTAGAGGAAGATCCTGCATTCATATCCACTGTGTCAGATTGCAGTTGTCAGGCTTGACCGGTCTGATCTCCTCGTCTTTCTCCTCAGCATCTCATTACTGTCCTTATGAAATGCTCTTATGGGCCGCACTTGATCTCCAAATATGAGTTCTGAAGATGAGTTGTTGTTTTCCTTTTTTTTCTCCCGTTCGCTCTCTCACTCCTCGTCGGCCTCCTTTATTAGCAGCTAAGCTCTTTACACTTGTAGCATATTGCAGTAGGTTATAGGACTAAGCTTTATTGTCCTACATTATTGAAAATCTAGGCTCTGAGAGCTGGCCCCAAGAGGTCAAGCTTTGTCTGAACGCTGCCTCTCATTTCTCCACCGACAAAAGCTAACACTGAGGGAGGGTGAGGAAGATTGAGCTGGTAATATACTTAAATCCATCTTGGTTGACTTAGCACAAACTTCGACCCGTCCCCACGGCTCCTCCTGAGCTGAGGTAATTCCTTTATAACTTACAGGAGCAGAAACTATGACTTATGAATACACGGCCACTCTTATAAGTCTCTTGTAGGAGAAGCTTGTTTTATGAGCTGGGCCGCAGCTTGAGGAAGTCATATCTGCGAGAAGAGTCAAAATGAGTATTAAAACTTGCTGTCTGAGGGGAATATAGCTAATACAAGTCTTTGCTCCTCATGGAAAAAGCATCAATATGTGGTGCAGGTGTTCTTCTTATTAATCATTGAGTCATTACTGAGAATATAAAACTTCAGAAGTACGTTAAAGGTGGTTTGCTTGCAAACTGGACTAATAAAAAGATCTTGTATTCTGAAATGGAATGTTTTGATTTAAAAAAAATATTTCAAATGGATCAAATGCAAAAACAGATGTATGATGGTATCTAATAGGCTATTGAAAAGCTGGATTTTAAACACTAGTGACTGGTCCAAGTCCCCCTGGAAGAGAAACGGAATGGAATACTGCCATCTTGTGCTCACTTTGGCAAACAGCAGGCATTTCTTATACACACATACAACGATCAGGCATAACATTATGACCAACTTCCTAATATTGGGTTGGTCCCGCTTTTGCTGTCAAAACAGCCCTGACCCATCGAGGCATGGACTCCACTAGACCCCTAATGGTGTGCTGTGGTATCTGCACCAAGATGTTAGCAGCAGATCCTTTAAGTTCTGTAAGTTCCGAGGTGGGGCCTCCAAGGATCAGACTTTTGTTCAGCACATCCCACAGATACTCGATTGGATTGAGATCTGGGCAATTTGGAGGCCAAGTCAACACCTCAAACTCATTGTGCTCCTCAAACCATTCCTGAACCATTGTGTCAGGGCGCATTATCCTGTTGAAAGAGGCCACAGCCACCAGGGAATACCGTTTCCATGAAAGGGTGTACATGGTCTGCAACAATGCTTGGGCAGGTGGTACGTGTCAAAATAACTTCCACATGGATGGCAGGACCCAAGGTTTCCCAGCAGAACATTGCCCAAAGCATCACACTACCTCCCCCGGCTTGCCTTCTTCCCATAGTGCATCCTGGTGCCATGTGCTCCCCAGGTAAGAGACGCACAAGCACCCGGCCATCCACGTGATGTAAAAGAAAATGTGATTCATCAGACCAGGAGATCTTCTTCCATCGCTCCGTGGTCCAGTTCTGATGCTCACGTGTCCACTGTTGGCGCTTTCAGCGGTGGACAGGGGTCAGCATGGGCACCCTGACTGGTCTGCATAAGCAACAAACTGTGATGCACTGTGTATTCTGACACCTTTCTATCAGAACCAGCATTAACTTCTTGAGCAATTTTAACTACAGTAGCTTGTCTGTTGGATCGGACCACACGGGCCAGCATACACACACACATATACATACACACACATATTATATATATATATATATATATATATATATATATATATATATATATAAATAAGACCCTGAATTGATAGAAAATAGAAAACACAAACGCTTTAATCAAATTAGACTTTAATGAAAAATATGGATTGGGTTAAAAAGGGGAAAAAATGATTAAACCATTGAATACATTGAAATATTTTCTACAATAAAGGAAAACAAAATAAGAAAAGACAAATCCATGAGATAAAACAAAATGGAGACAATATATCTACAAAAATATCCTTCATTTCAAATGAAGCTGACATACATTTTTTAACATTTAACAACCAAATGAAATTAAACTGAAATGTTGAACCATGAACATAAAGAAAAAAAAATCTACACTTGAATTAACATGTATTTAATCATGAGTCTTCTTTCATTATTTAAATTTTTAGAAAAATAGTCTAAAAAATATTTATGCATTAGTTTCACTGACTACAGCAGTAATTCCTTCTTAAAAATCGAGACCAAGCAACACTGGAGAATGTACAGAGCAAAGATGTCAACACACTTCACTGCAGTTTACATTATTATTTCTGTCACTGGAGTGCATGTTCTTGGTATTGTAAACCTCATTGCTACAAAACAATAAAAAGTACTACTGTAGATAAAACAGTACTAGGTGAGGTGATTTGGAAAATGCATGAAAGGCACAAAGCATGTGGGAAAAACCCACACGGTGCGGATAAACTGCAGACTGCTTCTCTGCAGCACTTTTCCCTTCCCCGTTTATTCAGTCGATTCATTTTCTCCAGGAGTCATCTGTGATGCTGATCAATACCTCATGATGTGGTTTATATGGCCCTGCCAGAGACAGAGAGCAACATTGATGTGACACAGGTCAACTTCACTCAACACCCAATGCATTGTATGTATAATGTTCATTAACCCTACGCAAAATGATATTCATATATGCTGACTGTTCCTGTGTCGTAGTGGTTAGATCAGCTGCTAGGTACTCTGGCCTGCGGGAAAACCGTTCAAAATGTGCATTTCTTTCTCGTCATGAATAAATATTGATTTGCAGGAAGTAAAACATTTCCAAAGGCAATCATATTGCTTGTATCAACGCCGCCCGGTGAAAGTGCTGTAGGTAGACTGAGTGTGCACATGTTAAAATTCCACAAGAAATTGATGAATGTGTCATACTATGAAATGTGGCATATTATCCACACATTCTTTCCCTTGTCAAACCCTTAAATGACTTTAAAAAAAAAAAGAGGGAAATATTTGCAACCCACACAATATAAAATATTACTCACAGGTTCACCTGCCATACACCTGGGGCAATGCTGTCCTGCGCCACGTCCCGGGGCAGGTAATACCTGCTGACAAGCCCAAACACAATAGAGATTAAAATAGATATGCACCATTAAATGAACATAAGACTAATAAGACTAACAATATGTTTCTGTTAAGGATGCCGGTACAACAAAACAATATTACTTTTTATAGGGGACCTATAATGCCCCTTTTCACAAGATGTATTATAAGTCCACAGAATGTGTCTGTGAAGTTTCAGCTCAAAATACCCCACACATCATTTATTATAGCTTGTCAAATTTGCCCCTATTTGGGTGTGAGCAAAAACACACAGTTTTTGTGTGTGTCCCTTTAAATGCAAATGAGCTGCTGCTCCCAGCTCACTTCCCAAAAAGAGGGGGGAGCTTTAACAGTTTGCACTTCAGTTGCTCAACAACAACAAAGCTGGAGAATCTCACGCAGCCAAAATGACAATTGTCACTAACTCAGGGTTCCCACTCTTTCATGAACACCAGATTCAAGGACTTTTTAAAGTACTGTTTATTTTATATCAAGCACCTATCAAATTCACATCACATATGGAGTGTCATGAAAGACCTCTTACAATTCTTAACATTTTAATCCTCCTATTGCATTTGCATCCATTTTAATCCGGAACAGGTACAGAATCATTTGTACATTCATTTTGGAAATAAATTAAAACCGTTTGCAGCTTTCTTATACCTAATGTTAACAATTATTCCATACTAGTTTTGGTTTTCATTTTTTATGAATCATTACTTGAGTAAAAAACATTATAATATAGAGAGAATATTATAAAAATACATTTTGCAATTGTGTGAAAAAAAAAGTATTATATGGATCGTAATTGTGGCTTAAAGTCAGAATATATACAATATATTATAGATATAAGCTTGCAATTCTGAGAAAAGAAAGTCAGAATTGAGAGATATAAATGAGTACTTCTGAGAGAAAAAAATCAGAATTGCAATTTATATATCACAATTCTGACTTTATAAGACACAATTGTGGCTTTATAATCATGCAATTTTGACTTATTAAAGGGTTAGTTCACTCAAAAATGAAAATATTGTCATTTATTCACCTTCAAGTTGTTCCAAACCTGTTTTAATTTCATTGTTCTGCTGAGCACAAAGAAAGATATTTGGAAGAATGTCAATAACCAAAAAGATCTCGCCCCACATTGACTACCATAGTAATTATTTTTCCTACTATGGTAGTCAATGGGGGGCGATATCGGTTTGGTTCCAAAACAATATTCCAAAACAAATATACTAGGACTAAGAGGGGCATGTTATAATTTTCACAAAATTTATTTCAAATTTAATTCAAGCACTTCCAAGGACCAATATTTGTTTTCAAGTACTTTCCAGGCCTTGAATTCATGTGTCTGAAATCCAACTACTTTCAAGTACTTTTAAGGCGAGTGGGAACCCTGCTAACTGTGTTCAGCCTTACATTGTTCAAACCGGAGTCGACACTGATGGAGAGACTCAGGAAGAAGTTACAACTTTTAGAATGAAACTGGACATTTCTGAATGGTTAGTGGATAAATTTATGTAGTTGCTGTGGAGTTGATTCAACTTGACAAGCATGTGCCGTCATGTCAATCTTTGACATCCAATGACGGCATGGCAACAACACTCTACTACAATTCTTCCTCTTCTCTAAAGCAGCTAAACATGGCCTCACACTCTGTTGCATGGTTTCAGGGGCGAAAGAAAATATCTCCTTTGCATTGAACTTTGAGCGTCGTAACTTTGCAGATATTGTTTATGCTCAAACAGCAGCATCACACACTAACTAAAGTTGTGTGAAAAAAAGTGTGTAAAAAAGTGAAATCATAATCAACACACATTTAAATGTAAAATATCACTTTATGGTAGACTTTAGCTCTTGAGTTCAATAAAAAAAAAATAGAGGCAGTGCCATAAAACAGACCACCTGACAGACTGTGACCTTTAACCCCTGCATTCCACATGCTCCACAAACACAATTACATCAGATAAGAGCAATATACATGTTCGTCACAACACTGTGAACAACAAGAAGAAAATAGAGACAGGAAGAAGAAGAAAAGAAGAAAGTGTGTGAGAGAGAGAGAGAGCTCTAGTTGGAAACATTTGGATTTGGAACCAATCCGAAAGGAAATAAGTTATTTAAAATCAAACTGGATATTGCATGCATTTTGGATTGGGATAATGAGCTATATACGTTTCTGTAAATTCCTTGACAAACACAACAGGCATTTCACCCAATTGGGAACTATGTGTCGGAAAAGACTTAGTTGTTTTATGTGCATTTGGAATCCTACTGTATACAAAAAAAATCCCATTAGGATCCACCAGGGTCCAAATTACAGGAGAAATTCCAATAGGATCTTCGACTAGGCAGAGAACAGGCATGTGTGAGATCAAATACCATGCCAGGGACGCTGGCGCTGTGTCCATTTTGAGGGCTGTGATTTGGGGCATCCCACGTGTCCATTGGAGTGTCCACCACCACACCATACTCAACATGCCCACGGCCGCCCAGTCCACTACACGGCCTTTTCTGTGAAATTCAGAAAGATGCATTAAACTACTTTTAGTTCTTAATTATGTAATAAGATGGCAATGAGAGCAAAAGCAGCTGCCATGCCATGGTGCCCATGGTTTCTATAAATCATACAGCTATTTTCAGTGTTGATCAGCTGGGTGTTTATAGATATGCACTAATAATAACTCAACTCTTTTGGTAAAGGGCACCATTCTGTGCAAACAGCACAGAAGGTCAAACAAATGTTATCCAAATCAGACACACATATATTAATATTTAACGTGTTTAAAACATGAATTAGGAGTTAGTCATTGTTAACAAAATATAATTTAGTAAATAAGTACATTTACCGCCTGATTGTGCCACTGTTCAAACTCTCCACTACGTCTTCTCTTATTCTGCATGGAACTTATGCAATCCATTGATTATTTTACAATACTGAAGCTCGCAGAGCTTTAATTCAACACACTAGAATCCGCAAAGAACTCCCATAAGGATAAATATGCAAAATCAAAAACTCATTGCATCAACCTGCCAAAGCCGGGCGCTTTTATCCATCGCACATCGAGGCATCTGCAAAAGAATTATAAAATATATAATGAACAAAGCCAGTAATTCTAATCATGCCCGTCTCGAAAATCAAAACAATGCTGCAGTTTCCCAGCTCGAGTCTTCATACCCTGCTTTTATTCCGCATTATAGTTCCTGTGTCTTTCAAGATGAGTGACATGCAGTTGCGTCAACCAATCAATGAACAGTACGGGTAAAAGAAGGCGGGTCTACGTCAAATAGAGCATTATTATTCGACGAGAAAGCGTTGCGCGCGATTGAGTCGGCCAATGTAATTTAAAGGAATAGTTCACTTCAAAATAAAAAACTTTTATAATGTATTCCTACTCTTGTACTTTTCACACTTAAATTGGTTAACCTAAGGTTACTTTTAATCCTCATGATTATTTTGTTGCGTATTTCACACTGATCATACTCAGGATATCCTAATGTACATATGTGGATTAACATTCTCCTAAATCAAAAGTTAATTAATTAAAGTCAGTGGAGACTGTCGTTACAAAATGACATAAAAGTAGTTCATATATGATTCACGTGATATATTTTGGAGATTAAGATATCTTTGTTTGGTAATATGTATAATTGTGTGCGATTATTTTTAGTAATATTAAAAATATTCAAGTGAAAGATGCACTGATTCGGGTTATTATCAGGTTATTTCCACATACTGTAAATTTAACCTCTGAAAGAAAGTGTAAGAAAAGTGACTTAAAACTTAATATGTTACATATAACTCAAAAGTTTATATGTTTAACCAAAATATTATATTTAACTCAATATGTATCACATAACTGTGTGTGGATATGTGTTCGATGTTAGGGATATCGTATATTGTTTAATGATGTCTTGCGTCAGTACAGCGTCCTGATGGAGGGTTCGGTGATCGCTTAATAATGTCTGGCAGCATGGCGAACCTCACGGACGCGACATCATTAAAGCATTTTGAGGAATTATTGAAAAATAACAGCAAGTAAGTGTTTAAAATTGATCAAGTTTGTCTTTAAACATAATTCAATTCGCATTGCTCTTCATCTGATCTAACACATAAACGGGGATAAAACGTTTATAGAGGCCCTTTTCATCGAGCAGAATGAAATAACCGATGGCCTGTTCAGATAAACACAAGTAAATATAATGCAAATCTGTATTAATGTATTTTTATAATATCGATAGATTAGAATCATGGACTAATTGTTTTACTATTGCAATGTATTGTATCAGCTGTCCTTTAAAATTGACTATTTTGTTTTTGGGAGCATTTGATAAATTCATGCTGTTCAAGGATCCTAGTTACAGTCAAAGTCTAGTATTATTATTAGTAGTAGTAGTAGTTGTAGTAGGAATAATATTATTAGTCTCATAATCAGAACTCTAGGCTGACTTAGACCGGTTTAATTGTAATGAATCCTTCTGTAATCTGTACTTGGAAGTCAGTCAGTCAATGTCATTCCAAACTTGCATGCCAAAACTAATATTTAAATGAGTATTTGAAATATTTTCAGCGAATGCGTCTTATAATAAGGCCTGTGATTATTATTATTTTTTCAAGTAACTAGGCAACATCAACAATCATTCCCAGTTTGCTTCTACACTTTCATTTTGGTTCTTCATTAAATACTGGTATATCTTGTTCATCTGGTATTGCAGATGAACATTAATATGAACAGACAAATAATTAGTAAAATGATTCATTGTAACAATGATGCATCATGCAGCATTGTTTTACGATCTGGGCTGGTCTCAGGTTCAAACCTAAGTGCTCACACATGAACTATCACTTTTGTGTGAAGCACTTAAAGGGTTAGTTCACCCAAAAATGAAAATAATGTTATTAATTACTCACCCTCATGTCGTTCTACACCTGTAAGGCCTTCGTTCATCTTCAGAACACAAATTAAGATATTTTTGATGAAATCTGATGGCTCAGTGAGGCCTGCATTCACAGCAATGACATTTCCTCTTTCAAGATCCATAAAGGTACTAAAAACATATTCAAAAGTTCATGCGAGTTCAGTGGTTCTACTTTAATATTATAAAGCGACGAGAATATTTTTGTGCGCCAAAAAAACAAAATAACGACTTTTCAACAATATAGTGATGGGCCGAATTCCGAATCGAATCAGTGGATCGGAGCACCAAAGTCATGTGATTTCAGCAGTTTAGCCTTTTGATAGGAGATCCGAGTCACTGATTCGATTCGTAAAGCTCTGAAGCAGTGTTTTGAAATTGGTCCATCACTATATTATTGAAAAGTCGTTATTTAGTTTTTTTGGCACACAAAAATGTTCTCGTCGCTTTATAATATTAAAGTAGAACCACTGAACTCGCATGAACTGATTTAGATGTGTTTTTAGTACATTAATGGATCTAGAGAGAGGAAATGTCATTGCTGTGAATGCAGGCCTCACTGAGCCATCGGATTTAATCAAAAATATCTTAATTTGTGTTCCGAAGATGAATGAAGGTCTTACGGGTGTGGAATGACATGACGGTGAGTAATTAATGACGTTATTTTCATTTTTGTTTGAACTAACCCTTTAAAACCAAAAATGTCCCCTTTAATAAGCCACTTTAGAAAAAAAAACATCAGCTAAAAGACCAATAATAAGTTATTCTTGTAAGCATTCATGATTTCTGTGATTGGTCATTACTACTGGGGTGGTATTTTTTTATCTTCTTGTCTTTACTTCATGTCAAAACAATCAATTTTCTCCACATTACAGTATAGAATGCAACTAGTAATTCAGTTCTACATGGATTTGCTTCAGAAGTGTATTTCCCTGGGACAGTCCTCCCTAAATTTAGATTTCAAAGTCTGTGATCCAGGTTTCTTGAAAGCTCATTTTCGTTCCTGCCTTTCAGGTCCCTCACCGTTGTCCATTTCCACGCACCATGGGCTCCGCAGTGTTCGCAGATGAACGATGTGATGACAGAATTAGCCAAAGAGCACAAACACACCATGTTTGTGAAGGTAGGGGAACTATTGACTCTTACAGCAATGTAGTACAATAGCTGTGTCCCAATTCAGAGGCTGCGTCCTTCGAAGGACACAGGTTTCAAAGATATAAGACAGCAGATATAAGAAGTTTCCCAAACAGTCCAATAGCCTCACACCAATAGCTGCAAAAAATGTATGTGTCTGGCTGCTGAAAACAACAGAACCATGCTTTGAATATGCCATATTGTTTTCATGCATTTTGTTTCTCATTGCAAAAATGGCAAGTGATTATTTTTTAATGCTACTTGGCCAGTTTACAAAAAGGCAAATGATAGACCTCAAAATTGATGTCTGCTTTGAATGCAGTTATAATGGAACCAAAAATATGCTCATATAACAACATTTAAGGTCTGTTTTTTTAAATGGGTACAACAATGACATAGTACATGCATATTAGATAATAATTAGAAATAAAGTATTTCCATTGGGTCTTTAAATAGTTAGTTTACCCCAAAATGAAAATTATCCCATGATTTACTCATCCTCAAGCCATACTAGGTGTAAATGTATAATCTTCTTTCAGACAAACACAATCAGAGATATATTTAAAAATATTCTTGCTCTTTCAAGCTTTATAATGGTAGTGAAGGGAGAGGACCAAAAAAAAAAAAAAAAATCCACACTGCTCCAGGCGGTTAATAAAGGTCTTTTGAAGTGAAGCAATGCGTTTTTGTAAGAAAAATATCCATATTTAAAACTTTATAAATTCAAATAACTAGCTTCCGGCGGACGATCGTACGCATACTGCGCAAGTCAACTTGTGCCAAATGAGTAACCTCCTGACGCGATGTATGACGCAGGATGTAGGAGTATCGTAAGCTTAGATGCCTCTCGCGGTTCAAACAAATAGGGCTGTGCAACAAACTCAAACTCCTCTTCTCTTGTATTGAAATCCTCTAACATTTCTCTTTAAAATTTCTAATTTTAGACTTCTAATTTGTGACGGGAGTTTTGTTTTGCTCTATCCTCTGCGCTTCCGTGTTTGTCGTTGCGTCGGGTCAGAGGTTACTCTTCAGCCGCAAATCGTTGCGTACGGCCATCTGCCAGAAGCTAGTTGTTATAGTTAATAAAATTTTAAATAAGGATATTTTTCTTACAAAAACCCATCGCTTCAGTTCAGAAGGCATTTATTAATCCTCTGAAGCTGTATGGATTACTTTTATGAAGAATGGTTACACTTTTATTTGCTTCTAGGGTTGCAAAATTCCGGGAATTTTCAAAGCTGGAAACTTTCCATGGGAATTAACGTGAATATATGGGAATTAACGTGAATATATGGGAATTAATGGGAATAAACAGGGAATTTGCAAAATTGCAGGTTAGCCTATAACAGGGTAATTAAATGTAGTTGAAAAAACATCTTGCAGCATAATTTTGGTTAAAACAACCATATTTAATCCAATTTCAGTTGAATTTTTACCCTGACATTCACACAGCACACTACTTACTGCTGGGCTATTGAGGACACACCCCCTGCATGCACTGTGGATTGCCCCAGTCCATAACATGCACATTTGATCAAAAATACAGAAAAAAAAACAGTAATATTGTGAAATATATCTACAATTCAAAATAAGGGTTTTCTATTTTAATATACATTAAAATATAATTTATTTCTGTGATGCAAAGCTGAATTTTCAGCATCATTACTCCAGTCTTCAGTGTCACATGATCCTTCAGAAATCGTTATAATATGATGATTTGATACTCAATTATCAATGTGGGAAACAGTTGTGCTGCTTAATATTTTTTTTTCCTTTTTTTTTTTGAAAGAAATTAATACTTTTATTCAGCAAGGATGTGTGAAATTGATAAAAAAAAAAAAAAGTGATATTAAAGTGATATTGTTAGAAAAGATTTCTGTTTTGAATAAATGCTGTTCTTTTTAACTTTTTATGCATCAATGGATCCTAAAAAAAAAAAGTATTACTGGTTCCAAAAAAATATTAAGCGGCGCAACTGTTTCCAACATTGACAGTAACCGAGTATCAAATCAGCATATTAGAGTGATTTCTGAAGGATCATGTGACACTGAAAAAAATAACACATAACAACTGCTGCAATAAAAATATTAATTTTACATATTTACTAAATTAGAATTAATTGAATGCGAAAAAGAAATTTCATGTTATGACCAAACAAAATGTTTATATTTATGTTTGTATATGATACATTTTATATAAATATTATAAATTTATATAAATTTCCCAAAATTTCCAATTAATTCCCGTAAATTTCCATAAATTGTTGTTAAGTTTCCAAATTGGAATATTTCCAAAATTCCCCTGGTTAAGTTCCCGTGGAAAGTTTCCGGAAATTTACCAGAAACTTTCCGCCCCTTTGCAACCCTATTTGCTTCAAAATGTAGAAGAGCCAGGATATTTTAAAATATATCTCCAATTGTGTCTGAAAGAAGATGGTCATATACGCCTAGGAGGATGGCTTGAGGGTGAGTAAATCATGGGATAATTTAC
Organism: Megalobrama amblycephala; assembly: GCF_018812025.1. Lineage (NCBI taxonomy): Eukaryota > Metazoa > Chordata > Actinopteri > Cypriniformes > Xenocyprididae > Megalobrama > Megalobrama amblycephala. The sequence goes on from NC_063063.1 coordinate 29,124,427, forward strand.
ATTTTTGGGTGAACTAACCCATGATGAAATCAAAACTCATCATTCTTTTTTTTGTGTGTGCGTGTGGAGTATCACTGTTTATTACAAACGATTTATCCATGCACATCATTTTTATAGTTCATGCGAGCTCGTAATCTTTATTTAAAATGAGATAGTAGCAAACGATAATGATCCAACGATCCAGTCAATTCCTGATTTTCTGGTTATTTGGTATTTCATTCTTTTGTGAATTTAAAAACGTAAATTATTTATTTTATTTTTAATAATCTCACTTTAATGCAGTGAGAAAACTGTGTACACCGTTCATAGATTGATTTCCCTGAAAACTGTACAACACTGTGACAGTCAAAATGTTGCTCTTTTTGTTCGAGCATCTAAACCAGCCCACATACCAGTAATGGCTCAACCAATGGCAGAGTTTTGGGGTAGAACTCTGTTCTGACCAACTGCAGATGGCAGGGGGTGTTTGAGATACCTGTTTGAAAATGGCCATTATTCTTGCAAATTTTCCTGTGTGACTGTGCACACATCCAGCTGCTCTCCTCCCTCTGCTCCAGTTCCCAGCGGAGCGCATTGAAATGCCTCAGGCTCTGAATGACTTTACCTTCCTCATGGCCTTAGCTAAACCAGCAGAGAGAAATTGTACCTTCTGTCAAGGGTTAATACTGTCTTTCATCACAGAGTCAACAGAGCACAAGAGTTATTCAAGCAACAACTGCCCTTATAATCTATATAAATGAATTATGTTGAATTCCTTAGAACAAGCTTGGAATTTGATCATTTTTCTTTGCTTATAATTTTAGTTCTTTTAAGAAATGGATGTCTACAAAACTAATTTCAACCACAAGCTTTTAGATCATAATGTTTTGAAGATAATCAGATGCATAAGATCAACATAAACTGTCTAAATTTTGACTGCCAGTATCGGCTGTCATCACAGCTGAAGCAGTGGAGTTTAGTTGTAGTTTTAGTTCTCAATTCCATTTAAAATGTTTTTTTTTTCTTTGACTTAATTTTTTTTTTACAGCCAAATGACAGTTTCTGTGTGTGTGTGTGTTATGTTTGACATGTTTGTGATGTTTTATTAATGTGAATTATAAAGGGTCATTAGTACAGTAGTTTTCTCTCTCTCTCTTTTTAGCTGGAGGCAGAGGCAGTCCCGGAGGTTTCTGAGAAGTATGAGATCACTTCAGTTCCCACCTTCCTCTTCTTCAAGGTAAAACTCACACATTTGACACCAGCTGGGCTCAGATTGACCTAAAATTATATATAGATAAATAAAAAAAGGGCCTATTCAAAATTATCAATGTTATCAATGTTTTTTGTGGAAACCTTTGTATAGAAAGTTTAAAAAAAAACAGCATTTGTTTGCTTTTGTAAAGCTTTTGTAACATTATAAATGTCTTTACTGGCTCTTGTAATCATTTTAATGTATCTTTGCATTAAATTAACTTATTAATTGCTTAATAAGTCTGACTCACTATAAACTTTTGAACGGTAATTTATATATCTTTTCATTTTCTTGCTCAAATTTCCTTGCAGAATTTTAGAGGTTCAGTAGAAATTAAGCTCTGTCTACAGCATTTATGGCATCATTTTAATTATCACAAAAAAATAATTTGAATCTCTGAGGTTTTGTGAGCAGAAATGTGAATCAATCATACTTAGTCAATTAAACTTATTTGTTCATCTGAGTTTGTATTTATTTTTACTTTTTTACACAGAAATACACCAGGTTATCTTTGAAAACAACATATTCGTAAATATAAAAAAAAAAAAAAAATGTTGACTTGGATTTATCTATTTGAATTTGATCATGAATGTTAGGCTATGAAATTATTGGATATTATTATTTTTCCCCACCCACACAGAAAAGTTGTTTCAGAGTTGGAGAAAGTTGAAGCATTTAGATAAAAGATTTAAATTTGTTTTCTTTACAATAATCTGCACTGATGATGAACCGTACAGAATAAATTTAAGACCAGCTAAATTTATTAAGCAAGTAAATGGTGTCTGTTTTAATTTCAGATTTTCTTTCTTTTTTGTATAGCATGAAGTCCACTAATACACTGTGCTCTTTATGTTTCATAGAGCATGCTGATTCGTGCCAGATTTCATCTAGGTTTTTCTGTACACACAGCTTTTATTTATGTTAGGTGTGCTGTGATAGTTTTTGGTGTTTATTTAGCAGAGGGAGGCGAGGTTAGAAAAACGGAGCCTGTTGGGAAGGTTGAGTTTAACGATCAAGTAATGTGAGCTGCAAAATCTCCTCGTGTTAGAATCAAGCAACTGAGAAATAATCGGAGGTTAAACAAACACACGGCTTGGCAAGACTTTCCCTCTCTTGGCGTAACATGTCAAAGAACCAGGAGAGCCTGCGGCCTGTTTTCTCTCTCTCCTGCAAACAATCTAAACAAACTGGCAAGCATCCTAAAAAATTAATGCTGTTTTTTTTCCCTCCCTCTCAATCTATCACTACTCACTCTTGAGTGTTTTTTATTTATTTATTTATTTGTTTACCGTCAACCCTCAGGGCGGTGAGAAGATTGACAGGTTGGATGGTGCGCATGCCCCTGAGCTGACCAATAAGGTGCAGCGGCTGGGGTCCAGTGGGGGCGGGGCTGTCGGGGTGGGGGACGTCCCTAAAGAGGATCTCAACGAGAGATTGAAGAGGCTGATCAGCGCCGCACCCTGCATGCTCTTCATGAAGGGATCGCCCCAGGAGCCTCGCTGTGGTAAACACACCCGTATACACGCACTCGCATAAATTAACACGGGGTCAGTGGGTTAGTTTAGAGCAAACGTTGACGGTGGAGTGAACTGGATGGACTTTACATCTGTTTTGAGTGCAAAGGACACGTGTCTGGTTGTGCCACTATATCCCAGGTACCCCTTTTCCATCAAAAGGGTGCTGAGACTGGTGTCCAATCTGGCTTGTTTGGCCCAGAGTTTGCACTGATTAAAAATAGGGGTGTGCGTGAATATTCGATCTGTAATATTTTTTTTGAATTTTGCTATGTTGCTTTGCTGGCCATAAATGCAGTGAATCCATGATAAATCCTAAAGCACGGAAACTAAAGCTCAGTTATAATTAAATGCATTGGGTGGAGCTGTGGAGCGTGTAAACAAGTTGATTGTATTTGATCACAGAATGTCGTCATCTGCCTCTAGGCGCAGCAATGTTTGGAATTACTTAGTGATCTTACTAAATGAGCTTACATAATGGAATTACTTTTGATCAAAGGAATCTACATGTCATGTGCAGACATTGTGGGGTGAAACTGAGTTATCATAATATCACCACCACAATGAGAAATCACATAAAATCCAAACACCAAACCATCGTTATTGCCCGGCTGAATAAGGAAAGACAGCTGTCCATCATTGCATTCGCGACAGGTAAACGCAGCTGTACCCGAGCGAGCCGAGAAGATAACTTATATGATGGCAAAATGATCTCGAGACATATGCTTCATCGAAGGAGACTGGTTTAAAGGTGCCCTAGATTATGTTTTTAAAAGATGGAATATAAGTCTAAGGTGTCCCCTGAATGTGTCTGTGAAGTTTCAGCTCAAAATACCCCATAGATTTTTTTTTTTTATTCATTTTTTTAACTGCCTATTTTGGGGCATCATTATAAACGCGCCGATTTTATGCTGCGGCCCCTTTAAATCCCGTGCTCTCCGCCCACAGAGCTCGCGCTTGCCTTGAACAGTGCCTTAAAGTTTACACAGCTAATATAACCCTCAAAATGGATCTTTACAAAGTGTTCGTCATGCATGCGGCATGCATGCGTCGGATTATGTGAGTATTGTATACTGTTATATTGTTTACTTCTGATTTTGAATGAGTTTGAGGCTGTGCTCCGTGGCTAATGGCTAATGCTACACTGTTGGAGAGATTTATAAAGAATGAAGTTGTTTATGCATTATACAGACTGCAAGTGTTTAAAAATGAAAATAGCAACGGCTCTTGTCTCCGTGAATACAGTAATAACCGATGGTAACTTTAACCACATTTAACAGTACATTAGCAACATGCTAACGAAACATTTAGAAAGACAATTTACAAATATCACTAACAATATCATGTAAGCATGGATCATGTCAGTTATTATTCCTCCATCTGCCATTTTTCGCTATTGTTCTTGCTTGCTTACCTAGTCTGATGATTTGGTTGTGCACATCCAGACGTTAATACTGGCTGCCCTTGTCTAATGCCTTTTATAATGTTGGAAACGTGGGCTGGCATATGCAAATATTGCGGGCGTACACCCCGACTGTTACGTAACAGTCGGTGTTATGTTGAGATTCGCCTGTTCTTCGGAGGTCTTTTAAACAAATGAGATTTATATAAGAAGGAGGAAACAATGGAGTTTGAGACTCACTGTATGTCATTTCCATGTACTGAACTCTTGTTATTTAACTATGCCAAGATAAATTCAATTTTTCATTCGAGGGCACCTTTAAACACAGAAAACAGAAAGTGCTGTAAGAAACTTCGCTTACCACACCATTATCTTTGTGTCCCTGCAACATCTGTGTCAGTGGAGCGTTTTTTTTGTTCTGCAGCCGGACTTATTGAAACATTGTTTCAACCCAGTGTTGTTAAGTCCACAGTTTTTCGCGGAATTGGGCTACTTTAACAGCATTGCTGCAGATTGATTTTCATGTCCGCGGGTTGAAGCGATCCCAATAATGCGATATTTAGCCCCTGGAATGCGAGTTTTTACAATTTGAACCTCGCCAAAAACCGAGGACGGGATGCGGGGGGGACCACCTGCCGAAACACGATTGAGTAGCAGTTGGGCAGGTTTTGTTGCCTGGCAAGGCCAGACTGATATATCTTCTACAAGATATATCAGTCTTGTCAGTCCGCCCTCCGTCGCGATTCGAGTCAAATTCAAACCGTACCGTGCAATCAGATTTGTTTATTTCAGTGACGCAAACAGCGTCACTCTAGTGTGGCGAAAGTCCTTTCAATATCAACAAAGATTGCGCACGGGAGACCCGAGAGTTTGTTCTATTCAGCCGTGAATTCAGTTTTAAATGACCAAAAACACATTAATTATTTACTTTTCGCTGTTGACTCTCTTGTCGCTTTGCTAACGTCATATCCGCCCTTCTCTGATTGGTTTACTCCGCTTCCTGTTTGCTCGGATTTGCTCCGCCCTAGAAATCGAATTGATTCAATGGCTGACCAGACTCATCCGCTGGTACAGTGGTGAGGCTGGATTTTCCAGGCAACAGGTTTTGTTGTGAAAACCTGGCAACCCTGCAATAACCATATGCCGACTCGAGAGTGTGTATGTTCTGTATTAAAATTGGCACAATTTATTATTATTATTATTATTATTATTATTATTATTTTTATCATTCACTCTGCTTGAGCTTAAATGCATTTGTGCTTTGTTTTAATTTTTTGCTTTATGTTTTTGTTTATACACATTAATGTTTTCAACTAAAAGAGAACCTCATGATAAAATATAATATATACTTGTTGTTTAGGTGCCTAAACGACAGCGTGTTCAGAAATGGAGAAAACTTAATAATTAAAAAATAACGTCTTTCTTGTTAAACTTTATCGAATAATCGAATTTTCATTTTTTAGGAACCATCCCTAATTTAAAAACAGCCTGTTTAACCTTTTGATCTAAATATCTCCCATTACAATCAGTGAAGCTGGTGCGACACAGTGCAGCGTGCATTTAGTTAAAGTACACCATTCTATTTTTGTTTTTCTCTCGTTGCACAGCTACTTCCATGGTTTCTGGGTGTTTTGTGCTGTGTGTATGGCAGGGATTCCCAAACTTTTTTTTCTCAGGCAAACCCCTTTGACCTAAAATGTTTAGTTGAAGTCCCCCCCTGAGATTTTAAATGAATATTTCAGCAACACAGTTGCATGTTCACAGTTCTCTGATGTCAGTTATGGTCCCATGACCTGCAGTTAAACAAATAATATATTTCAATTACATTAATGCATTTTATCCAAAGCGACTTGCATTGCATTCAGGGTGCGCGTTTTATCAGTTCATGCATCCCCTGGGAATCGAACCCGTGACCTTGGCCTATGCTCTACTGTTTGAGCTACAGCAGATTTTAATTTTACATTTTCATGATTTAATTACTAGCTTTTCATCAACTAACAAACACTTTTTATAATCTGTTTTTTACAGTCTTCACAAGGGTGAACAACAACCACTTTTGTTAATCAACAATTGGCTGATAAGCAGTCGCTCTAAATAAAGAACATGTTCTGCTTTTGTACACCCAAGTTATACTCATTAAATCTTCACAGTGACAGCTTAATAACTTAATAGCATTTTAGTCTTTTAGTTTGTGTGTAACTTCAGGCTGTCGGTTTGATCTTGCTGATTTCTGTTTGATTTGCTGATTTTCTGGCTTGCTTTTTCCTTCCTACTAACACTTCCTCCTCATGTCAAAGATGTGTGGTTCAGCGTTGGAAAATATCCTCATATTAATTTCACCCATTCAAAACAAAATACTTTTGATAGTTCAAAGTGCATATTTCGTCATGGACTGAGGCGCAGTTTAGCGCTTGACGTTTTGGCTGTGTAAAGAGGAAGGTCTGGGGGAAGGCTGGCGTTTGCCATCCTGAGATCAAAATAAAAACGATATTGAACTCTAATCTCAAACGTGATGTTGGGCTTTCAACGGCTGCCAAGCTCCTCCAGCTCGGCTTTATTAATAGAAGATCCTCGGAGTTTACGCCGCTTCGTCTCTGAGCCCGAAACCTGTTGCTTGGCGCCATTGATGTTATTTGAAGCCACGCTAGGTGTCAGTGGGTCGGCCCGGCTCGGAGATATTATAATGCTGGAACTTATTGATGTTCTCATTCGCTTGGCTGATATCCAAATCAAGAAATAATGCACAGAGAGCGAGCCATGCCTGTCGGTGGCGTGCATTGGGTTCTAAACGTAAACGCGCTCTTTCGTTCCAATACGAGCGTCAAGCCAAATGATCAAGTGTTCGGCTAACGCTTAAACTTTAAAGCAGTTATGCATGTCAAATTAAAAGGTTAAGGGTCCGTATAGCAATTCAGATCTCTCAGCCTTTCTAGCTCTGAGTGGGCTGTCCTTCAAAAGAGGAACGAGGCTATAACATCGCCCCTCTCCTGGAGCAGAGTCGGCCTAAGCGAGCGGTCTTCATCCCCTGTAGGTGCAGGCATAGAGGGGTAAAGGACTCGGCAATCAATGCAGCATGTCTGGTGGAGTTTGCCCGGAGCCAGAGAAAGCAGCTGCCCGCCTGTTTGCCCGCTCTGATAGAGTCGAGCTAATATACCAGCAAATGCATAAGCACAAGTGAGACGCCTGAAGCTGTTTTATAATGAATTCCCTCATGAGCCACACAAGATGAAAATGGGTGTTTTACTGCAGGGGCTACACAGACTCTACACATCACCTTGCACATCTATCTCTCTATCTCTCTTTCTCTCCTGATCTTGTTTCTTTCTCTCGCTCACTCCTCCTCCCTGTGTGCTGTTTCTCTTGTGTCTTGTTCTCTTTGTCTCCTCCCATCTAATATTGTGCTCTCTCTCTCTCTCTCTCTCTCTCTCTCTTTTATCTTCTCTCATTTGTGGTTTGTAGTCATCTTAAATGAAGAGAACGTCTATTTAAAATTCAGAAATCATAAAATTGAATTCTGCGACTCTGTGTTCCAGCTTTCAGTCGTGTTGCTCAATATTGCATAGTATCTAAAAATTAGTAATTATGATTTCACTTAATTTAACCTACTTTGACTAATAATGTGCATTTTTTTTTTTTTACATTTTCAGTTAGTTCAGTTGGCAAGGAAACATTTCTCATTTTCATTTAGTTTAACTTGATGTGCTAAAATAATAAAAAAAATTAATAAAACTTTAGACTAATAAAAATGACACTAATAAATCTAAAACTTTAAAAAACTAATTAAAAACTAAAATAAAAATTAGTTAATTAAAAAACTAATTCAAAATATTAATGAAAACTAATAGTATCTAGATATTAAAATAACACTATCATATAAAATATTTGAGATTTTATGAATAAATATATTTACTTTAAAAAATGTTATTTAGTTTCTTCAAAACATTTAAAAAAGTGCAAACTTGTAAAATACACAAGCAAACACAGTGAACTTTTAATCAAAAGTTGTATGTACAAAAACCCCTTTTTTCTCTTTTTTTTTTTTACGATTTTTTTTTTTGAATGACCGCTTTTAAATAGGTTTATTTTAGTGCTGTCAAACGATTAATCACATCCAAAATTAAAGGTGCCCTAGAATCAAAAATTGAATTTACCTTGGCATAGTTAAATAACAAGAGTTCAGTACATGGAAATGACATACAGTGAGTCTCAAACACCATTGTTTCCTCCTTCTTGTGTAAATCTCATTTGTTTAAACGACCTCCGAAGAACAGGCGAATCTCAACATTACACAACAGTTACACAACAGTCGGGATCATTAATATGTACGCCCCCAAAATGTGCATATGCCAGTCCATGTTCAAGGCATTACACAAGGGCAGAACGTCTGGATCTGTGCACAGCTGAATCATCAGACTAGGTAAGCAAGCAAGGACAATAGCGAAAAATGGCAGATGGAGCAATAATAACTGACATGATCCGTGATAACATGATATTTTTAGTGATATTTGTAAATTGTCTTTCTAAATGTTTCGTTAGCATGTTGCTAATGTACTGTTAAATGTGGTTAAAGTTACCATCGTTTCTTACTGTATTCACGGAGACAAGACTGTCGTTATTTTCATTTTTAAACACTTGCAGTCTGTATAATTCATAAACACAACTTCATTCTTTATAAATCTCTCCAACAGTGTAGCATTAGCCATAAGCCACAGAGCACTATCAAACTCATATTAGCTGTGTGAACTTTGTAAATGCACTGTATTATAGTCGAGGGGGCAGGGAGCGCGAGATTTAAAGGGGCCGCAGCCTGAATTGGTGCATAGTTAATGATGCCCCAAAATAGGAAGTTAAAAAAATTAATTAAAAAAAATCTGAGGTATTTTGAGCTGAAACTTTCACAGACACATTCAGGGGACACCTTAGACTTATATTACATCTTGTAAAAACTGGTTCTAGGGCACCTTTAAATTTTGTGTTTACATAATGTGTGTGTACTGTGTTTAATTATGTATATATAAATACCCACATATACATGTATTTATTTAAGAAATAGTAATTTATAGTATATATAACTATTTTATATATATTTTTGTTAAATATATACATGTGTGTATTTATATATACATAATAAATATACACAGTACACACACATTATGTAAACACAAACTTTTATTTTGGATGTGATTAATCATTTGACAGCACTAGTTTATTTACTTCAAAGCATCTAAATAAGTGCAAGCTAGTAAAAATCATGCAAGCAAACTAAACAGAGTGAACTGCTGTCATAATATTTTATTGTGTCTTTATATAAATGTATTTATTTTTGGTATTGTTTGCAGGTTTTAGTCGTCAGATTGTTCAGATTTTGAAGGACCACAGTGTACAGTACAGCAGTTTTGACATCCTCTCGGACGAAGAGGTCAGACAGGGACTCAAGACCTACTCCAACTGGCCCACTTATCCGCAAGTCTACGTCAACGGAGAACTCATCGGGGGACTGGACATCCTAAAGGTGGGAGGAGTCACTGTCGTCAGCGGGATACAATGAGAAACTTTAACAATATTGATTACGTTCAATGAAAATCAGAGCATAGCAGTGTCTTTTAGATATTTTCGTGTTTTCCCCAACACCAGTTTTCTTCATCGCTCGATGTTGTGCGTTTCATCCCGTGTGTATTATGTTAAGTGTTGGCATTTCAGGACTTTTGACGGCATGTGTGTTCTCAGCTAGCTGTTATTAGCTCTACATTCCCAGCGAGCTCATACTGCTTAAAGCAAGCAGAGCGCCCTGCTGAGAGAGGAGGGCTAGATTACCCAGCATCCATCCTCTCTTCTCAAGAGTCCTAGAGGCCCTTCCTCATTAAGATAGTGAATTTACCTTTACAGAGAAGTAAAATATTCTCAGCAGGGAGCTGTTACTTATGAAAGGAGAGTGTGTATGTGTGTGTCGAGTTGAAAGGGACTTTGGATTCAGAGATATTATATATCCTCCACAGGAGCTGGTTGAGTCTGGTGAACTTGAGAATACTTTCCCCAAGACCGTCTCGCTGGAAAACAGGTAAAGACAGATACATGCACACTCAAACGCCTGCTTCTGTATGACTGGACTTGTTTAAACATTCTCTCTTCTGACAGGCTGAAATCTCTAATCAATAAATCACCCATCATGCTCTTCATGAAAGGCAATAAAGAGGTGGGTGAACTTAAATGCTCTTATTCTCTCTCACGTCTCTCTCCTGAAACACGGTTTAAAAGAGTGACGGGAAAGCAGAGGTTGTTAAAGGGATAGATCACCCAGAAATGAAAAGGTTTTATTTATTCAACCTCATGTCATTGCAAACCCATATGTTGTTATTTTATTATACAGAACGCTTTTCTGAAAGAAGTCTCTTCTGCTCACCGAGGCTACATTTATTTAATACAAAATACAGTAAAAATGGTAATATTGTGAAATATTATTACAAATTATAGAACTTTTTTCTATTTTAATACATTTAAAAATTTAATTTATTCCTGTGATCAAAGCTGAATGTTCAGCATCATTACTCCAGTGTCACATGATCCTTCAGAAATCACTCTAAAAACTGAAAACAGTTTTTGCTACTTGACATTTTTGTAACCAGGAAATTTTGATGAACTGAACATTTATGCAACATTTAGCAAATGTCATATTAAATATTTATTATTCTGTGTTATTTCAGTTTTATTTATATACTATTGATATACTTTTATTAATATTTTGATTAGCTTTTTAATTTTAGTTTAAATAATTTTTTTAGGTATTACTTTTATTTTTATTTTAGTTGTAGTTTTATTTTATTTAGTGATTGCAGTAGCCAAAGCAACATTTTTAGTTTGTTTTCCATCTGATATATATTTTATTTCAGCTTAATTTCAATTAACAAAACATGTTTTTAATAGGTTTAGGCAATGATAACATCACTGTTATCATTATCATTATTATTATTATTATTATTATTATTATTATTATAACTTAAAATAAATGTAAAAATAATAAACAATCTAAGTTAATAATATAATATTAATTTTATGGTATTTAGAACATTATAAAGTAATAATTTACATTCTGCAATTGTTTTGTGTTGTTGTAGTTCATTTAAATTATTTTATTAATAATAATAATAATAATATATATATATATATATATATATATATATATATATATATATATATATATATATATATATATATATATATATATATATATATATATATTTATTTTTTTTTTTAGATTTTTTAAATTTAAAAGTAAACAAAAAGATAAAATAATTATATAATATTATTTTAGAACATTATTAAAGTAATATTGCTGCAAGAACATTCTCCTAAATTACTTCCTTTGTGTTCCAATGATGTGAGTTTGAAATGACATAAAGGTGAGTAAATACTGACAGAAAGGTCTTTTTATTTTTTTTTATAACGTACAGTAAGAGAAGGCGTGCAGGGGTAAAGAGGAACTGGAAATCGATGTCAGGCGGCTCCGGCACTGATAGACCTACGTTCTTTCTTTAATGGAGGAGAAAGACCCCTCACCTCTCTCCTCATAACTGTATTGATCTTTAACACTCACACATGAAAGACATTCTTTGCAGTAGTTTAAAGTCTTTCCCCATGAGACCTCTCTTTCCTCTCGTCTGACTGGCTTCTCTCTCTGTCTCTCTTGTTCTATTAACTCCTCTTTCTCCCTTAGTTATTGAGACACACTTCAGAATAGCTTTTGTAGGTGGTTGTAGTTTTAAGTTTCTAAATGAAAGTTTGGTTCTGTGCTGGTTTGGGCCCAGAGGAGCCACTCGAGTCTTATGTACTCTGTTCTTTGAGCTTTTCCAGTAGTCTGAGTGTGTTTTGGTGGAGTTAAAAACTCGTTTCCTCTGATTGGCTTTCAAGCGCAGAGCTTCACTTCACTGCAGCCTTTCATGATATGAAAACTGTTCTAGTGTTTTTACCCTCTTAACTCGTGTCTTTGTGAATACTCAGACTGCCAAGTGTGGATTCAGCCGTCAGATACTTGAAATAATGAACAGCACAGGGTGAGAGACTTTTCACGATTCCAGAGTCTACACATACACTGTAACTTAACAAAGCTCTTTTTGGAGAATGTTCTTAACATTTATGAATTATTAAAAGCCTAAATGCATGTTATTAAAGTAACAGTTTTCTATTAACGTTTCAGAGTTGAATATGATACGTTTGACATATTGGAAGATGAAGAGGTGAGAGTTCCTTCACTTTGAATTTTATATTTCCATTTATGTTCTTGGTAAATGTTGTCTTGCCAAAGCAACTTCTTTCAAAACCTCCCTGTATACTGAGAACTGAATAACAATTAAACACTTATGTTTGGAATATGATTGTTTACTGTAGAAGTGTCCCTAAATAAATAGTTTGTTTGTTGGTGTTTTTAGGCAAAACATGTACTTTTGGTTGTCTTCACAGGTTAGACAAGGACTCAAGACGTACTCCAACTGGCCGACGTACCCACAGCTGTATGTTAAAGGGGATCTCATCGGAGGACTGGACATAGTCAAGGTGACCCCCCATAACAACGTTTAATATGAATGAAATAAATTCAGGATTAGGTACTAAAAATAGCATTGTATTTGTAAATAATTATAGATTCCAGTAATATAGTATTAGAGTGAAAGTTTTTTGTTGTTGTTGTTTTTTTTATCCCATTGTTTTTTAATATTTTTGAAAGGAGTCTCCATGTTACCAGAACAAAAATACAGTAAAACAGTAATATTATGAAATTATTACAATTTAAAATAATTGTTTACTGTTTGAATATTTTTATTAAATGTAATTTATTCCGGTGTTGGCAAAGTTGAATTTTCAGCATCATTACTCCAGTCCAGTGTCACATGATCCTTCAGAAATCATTCTAATGCGCTGATTTGCTGCTCAAGAAACATTGTTGTGCTGCATTATATATATATATATATATATATATATATATATATATATATATATATATATATATATATATATATATATATATATATATATATATATATATATATATATAATTTTTTTTTTTTTTTTTTTTTTTTTTTTTTTTTTTTTTAGAAACTGTGCTCATTTTTTCAGGATTCTTTGATGAATAGAAAGTTCAGAAGAACAGCATTTATGTGAAATAGAGAGCTGCAGGGATGATGTATTGTTGTCATCACCCTGGTTCCCTCAACAAAAATCCATAATTCGCTTTTGGATCATTGCAGAAAATAAGGTCTGTGACTAACAAAAGTATCATCATTGTGGTAATCTTGACAAATGAACACAACTTTTATGAATTTTGAGGCATAAATACAATCGTCAGAATCAAAAGGCTATAAACAAACCTTACCGCGGTCGCATGACTTCAAACGTCAACTAAGCAACTCCTACAACTCCTTTTTTTAAAAAAATATTTTCCTTGAAAGTTCAAGTTATAATAGTTTGCAAGAGCATGATTATAAACACAATGTGGCTGTGAAAGAGATTTAGTGAATAGATGTGTTTACCTGTTCGACTGACAGCGTTTAATGTCCCAAACAACTCTGTATATCCATTGTCACTTGCTAGAACCTGCCTTTTACAAGACAAGTAAATGCTTTAAAAAATCACAAGTAGGCATTACTGATGTATTTTAAATTGTAGAATAAAGTATGAAAATATCTTGAGCTTGTTTACCACAGACCTTATTTCAAGCATTTAACCAAAAACCCATCGACTTAAGGACGATGGACCTGGAAGTGCTAAAATGCTAACTCTCTCTGGGTTTTGGCCTACAAAAATAAGTCATCCCTGCACCACTTTATAGAAATCTGCTGTAGCATTATCAAAGAAAGATATACTGTATCCTGCAGTGGGTGTTTTTCTCCAGCAGGGGGCAGATAAACCTCTACAAAATGAGATCTACAGCCAATGCTGTCAGGACTGTCTCTAAACTTTTAAAATGGTGGTCAGTGCATTAGATTCATTATCCAACCGAGTGATATTTATTTTAAATAAATGTAACACAAAATATAGCATAAATACATTACATAAATTTGTTAAACTGTTCGAAATTAGTATTTGGTGACTTAAGTTTGAATATTTTGCCAAATAAACAAAACAATTTTGGATCATGACACCAGTAGAGAATCATTGCTAAAGGGGAAGGATAGTATGCAAAATGAGACTCGTTCTATTTTATTTTGACTGTATCATACTTCCGGATAAAAGGATGTAAAATGTGTTTATATCATTAAACAGGAGCTGAAAGACAATGGTGAGCTGGTGTCTGTGTTGAAAGGAGAAAACTGAACTATTCCAGCACTGAAGAACACGTGGATCACATCGCTGATATACCTGTAACCTGCACATCTAACCTCAGGACTTGGAGAACTCAGACTAGATTTTTCCATCCAAGTTTCATTTGGAAATGACTAATTTTCAAAAACAATATTTAAACTTTGCTGTAAATCAAATCCAATTGTGTTCTAATCTGTTTATGTTGCAATGACATATTTTAGACCTTGTTTACACCTGGTGTTTATATCCATCTCTGATTACAAGTGGTCAGTTGAGACAGATTAAAATGTACACCTGGTATTGACGTGTCTTTAATGTGTCTCCTGTGACAAAGTTTTGCCCAATCAAATGCTTTTTGAATGAGAATGTCCCTTCCCTTGCAACCAATTTCAATAAAAATGGCATTGGGCAAGATCCAAGTCCTAGACATATCTATGTATGGGCATTTTCTTTAAAATTGGCTAGTGATTTACTACTTTAACGTAATGATTATGTGTTACATAATATGTTTTAGTCCTTTGCTGTTTTCTGGGATGCCTCAGTATGCATTTGCATCAATACAAATCCTGTTTTTCTTTAATGTCTCAGTCATGATTTGGCATGTAAACCCATCCTGTGTGAATCTGTGCCCTCATTAAAGTGCTCAACTAACTGCTTTTAATTGCAGGTTGTTAGATTAGGCAATTTTTTGCTGCCTTTATCTGAATTTTTATCCTGGATATCCTACACCTGGTACATCTGGTTTTAAGCCGAGAGCCGATTGTTATCTCCACAATAACACACTTAAATATTCATTGATGCATGAACTGAAACACTGTTCATAGTCATGCATAATCACTGCAGGTACACACACATACACAGACTAATGCAGGTTTATCACACTGCCTCAAAGAGCGGGAATGCATTCCAGACAACACTGTTGTAAGCATACACTTTGTGATGGCTGTTATAAATATAATGTGCACTACTACAAAACCTTTAAATTGTAATAAGGCATTGGTAATGACAATAGTAGGTCTACAAAAATGTGTTTTATATTTGCATTTATTACTTACATTTTGGCTTATTTAAATTCTTGCTAGTCTGGTGGTTAAATCTTGATGGTTAAACTATAGCGGTATTACACATAGTAAGTAATTTCCCCCCGGTTTCATATAAGGCTTAAGCTAGTCCTAGTCTAAAATGCATGTTTGAGCTGTTTTAACTGAAGCAACTTGTACTGACATATCTTAAAATATGTCAGTGTCATTATTTTATCTCAAGATGCTCACCAGTAATGTGTTTTTTTGTTTGTTTTTTTTTTTTTTGTGAGCATTTATAAAAGCTACTTAAATGCCCTAATTGAACTAAGGCCTAATCCTGGTTTAGGCTAAACCCTGTGAAACCGGGCCTACAAGCGTTTAAAATGAAGTCAGACACTTCATAGTGCAGAATAAATTAATCATATGTGACATATGCCTGTGAATAGCATATCTATAATGGCACTGGTGAGTTTATTAAAAAAAAAAAAAAAAAAAAGCTCTTTATGTGTCTATTCTGAAAATGAAGGATATGAAAATATCTTAATGTGCATAGTTCAATGTATATAGGTCTACTATGATAGCATATAAGATCAATTAAACAACACTTGCTCTTTAACAATGAATTTTGTTTTTTTAAGTAGGTGGATAATAACCTTCTTTTAGCAGCATATACATTAAATAGCCTTATTTGTTTACTAGTTGCACTCGAAAGACATTTGAATGTGAAAATGTATTTCCTTCTTTACTACCTTTGTCTATTGTTTTATTGGATTATTCATAAGCCACCATATTCAAGGTAAAGAAAAAAAAAAGTAGTTCAACAATCCATTGCAGCTTAGTCTTGTGGTTCTACAAACCATTGTCACTGTGTGATTCTCTAGCCTACAATACAATTTTAACCAGTACATTTTTTTTTATTTTTTTATTTAGAGTGTAAATAAACTCTCATAGTCCTGGGGTGCGTTTCCCGAAAGCATCGTTGGTGAACTATGGTCGTAAGTCCCATTGAACTCTATTGGTAACGACCGGACTTACGACCATAGTTCGCTTTGGGAAACGCACCCCTGTTTGAGAAGACCATGGAGCTGGATTGCCAATTATAAGATTTTCAGTGTTTTAGAATAAAGGGTTGGGTAATGAGATGGGTAATTATGTTTAATTACTTTTTGACAAATTCAATCAAATATTCAGATAAGTGTTCACAGGTGAACAGTATCTTATGTCATTGAACGTGCGAGCTGATTGGACACACAGGCCTATAAAAAAACAAATGCCTGGTTTTGAAAGTATACATAGATTTTTAGCTTTTCTGGTTTGAAGAACAACAGAATCAATTGTTTGCAAAGTAGTTCTGTTAATGTATTTTTTTGCAATGGACCTGGGGTGGAACAGGTTAGTTGAAACTTGTTTTTAAATCTTAGTTTGGAGTGTTTGTGATGTTCATGTGTTGTGCAAGAGTTTGTTACTATTATTATTATTATTATTATTATTATTATTATTATTATTATTATTATTATTATTATTATTATTATTATTATTATTATTATTATATATATATATATATTTTTTTTCTTTCTCTTTAGGGTCCCTATACTACTGATTCTGTTGATATTCTGGAAACATGCTGTTGGACATAAAGGTCAGTATCCTGTTAATAAAAATGAGACCTTCACCTACTACACGTAAGACTTCACCTATTTTCTCTTTATTTGCTGTACTCATTTTCTGTAGGTTGGAGTTCTGAGGATTTTCATTCTCAACGGAAAGGGCATGTCCACAAATTCTCACCTCGGGGAGCCCAGTCTTCTGTGTTGGAGGCTCCAGTGACAGGAAGCATTCCTTTTGAAGAAGTGGCCTCTAATGTGCTTGCTGGGAAAAGCCTGAATGCCAACAGGTCCAGATTTTCCCTTTCACATCAATATGTAAAAGGTGGTGTTTCCAGCAGCTATGAATCTATGTCTCATACCCTAAGTGCACCAAGTGCCTCCGTGTCTGGTTCCATGGTTCTACCTCAAAATCAGCATGGTTCAGACGGCATCACATCACTGCTGCAACTTCAGGGTTCCTTCAGTCCAAGTGTCCAGGATATAGCTAACCAGACTGGCCCTCAATTGGTAGAAAGCTCTAGTCCACTTTCTGCTCAGAGTAGCTCTTCCACTGGTTCCTCAGCCAATTCCCTCAGTAAGTTTACTTACACCTCTCAGGGCAGCTCTAGGCCACAAAAGGCAGGCAGTTCCAGCCAGCTTGTTTCTACACATGGTGTAAGTGGTTTGCTCCTCCAGTCTCTTCCCTCCAGTACTGCAAGTCAGAATATCCCTGGGTCCTCTGCATATGCCAAACTTGCTGCCTCACCCCTAGGTGTTAGCCAGTCTACTAGTGGTCAGAGCTCTTACAGCCAGTATACATCAGGCTCCCAGAGCAGGGCTGGCACTCAGCTGGCAGCTTCCCGTCAATATGTGCCTACATCTTTCCAACCTGAAGTTACCACTAGCCAGTATGCTTCCAAACTTTCTTTGGGTGCAAAAGTGCCTGTGTTAAGTTGGTACTATCCAGCAACTCAGAGTGGATCCTCTCTGTCTCAAAGCCAGCCATTTCAGATGTGGCAGCCTTCAACCTCTACAACTAAAGGTTTGCAGGCATCTAGTACAGTGGCGTCACAAGGATTTCAGACATCTGGTGCATCTCAGAGCATCTCTCAGTCTCATAGCAGGTTATATTCACTGTCCTCTGCATCTACTGATCCAGCATCTACTCTCCAGCTTCAAGGTACCTCAAGCCAGTATGCCCCTGCTGCTTTGGATTCAAAAGTGCTGGTGTACAGTCAGGCTACTCCAAGTGGATCTTCCTCATCTCTGAGCCAGCCATCTCAATTGAAGCTCTCAACTTCAAGGTGGTCCCAGGGATTCCAGACATCTGGTACAGTGACATCACAGAGTAGCTCTCCATCTCAAGGCTCCAAGGCTCCCAGTAGGTTTTCTAGCCTTACCTCAGCAAGTACTGGCCAATTTGCTTCCACACAGACAGGAAGCCCCTTTACTGATGGCTCCTCTCTCCTGCTTCAAGGTACCTCTAGCCAATATACCCCTGCTGCAAAAGTGCCAGTGTACAATCGGGTTCCTCCAAGTGGATCTTCCTTGTCTCTGAGCCAGCCATCTCAATTGAAGCCTTCCACTTCAAGGTGGTCACAAGGTTTTCCGGCATCTGGTGCAGTGGCGTCACAAGGTTTCCAGACAATTGGTACAGCGACATCACAGAGTAGCTCTCTGTCTCAAGGATCCAAGGCTCCCAGTAGGTTCTCTACCCTTACCTCAGCAAGTCCTGGCCAATTTGCCTCCACACAGACAGGAAGCACCTTTACCGACGTCTCCTCTCTCCCGCTTCAAGGTACCTCTAGCCAATATACCCCTGCTGCTTTGGCTGCAAAAGTGCCAGTGTACAATCGGGCTGCTCCAAGTGGATCTTCCTTCTCTCTGAGCCAGCCATCTCAATTGAAACCTTGGGACCAACTTGAAGGCTTTCAGGCATCTGGTACAGTGGTGTCACAAGGTTCCCAGACATCTGGTACAGCAACATCACAGAGTAGCTCTCCATCTCAAGGTTCCAAGGCTCCCAGTAGGTACTCTAGCCTTACCTCAGCAAGTACTGGCCAATTTGCCTCCACACAGACAGGAAGCACCTTTACTGATGGCTCCTCTCTCCTGCTTCAAGGTACCTCTAGCCAATATACCCCTGCTGCTTTGGCTGCAAAAGTGCCAGTGTACAATCGGGTTCCTCCAGGTGGATCTTCCTTGTCTCTGAGCCAGCCATCTCAATTGAAGCCTTCCGCTTCAAGGTGGTCGCAGGGTTTTCCAGCATCTGGTACACTGGCGTCACAAGGTTTCCAGACATTTGGTACCGCAACATCACAGAGTAGCTCTCTGTCTCAAGGCTCCAAGGCTCCCAGTAGAATCTCTGTCCTTACACCAGCAGCAAGTCCTGGCCAACTTGCCTCCACACAGGATGGAAGTGGTAGATCTAGTGGCTTGTCCAGCCAGTCTCAAAGTGCCTCAAGTCAGTACAGGCCTGGGTCCCCTGCATATGTCAAGTATGGCTCCTCACTTGATGTTTCTAGCCAATCTACCAGTGATCAGAGTGCTTTTGACTCGTATGCATCAAGTTCCCAGAGTAGGACTGGCACTCAGCTGGCAGGCTCTAGTCGTTATGTGCCCACACAGACAGGAAGCACCTTTACTGATGGCTTCTCTCTCCAGCTTCAAGGTGCCTCTAGCCAGTATGCCCCTGCTTTGGCTGCAAAAGTTCCTGTGTCTAGTCAGGCTGCTCCAAGTGGATACTCCTCGAGCCAACCATCTCAATGGCAGCCTTCCACCTCTAGGTTGTCGCAAGGTTTTCAAGTCTCTGGTACAGTAGCATCACAGAGTAGCGCTCTGTCTCAAGATTTTAAGGCTCCCAGTAGATTCTCTACCCTTACTTCAGCAGCAAGTCCTGGACAATTTGCCTCCACACAGACCGGAATCCCCTTTACTGATGGCTCCCCTCTCCCGCTTCAAGGTACTTCTAGCCAATATACCCCTGCTGCTTTGGTTGCAAAAGTGCCCGTGTACAATCGGGCTCCAAGTGGATCTTCCTCCTCTCTGAGCCAGCCATCTCAATTGAAGCCTTCAAGTTGGTCCCAAGGTTTCCAGGCATCTGGTACAGCAACATCACAGAGTAGCTCTTCATCTCAAGGCTCCAAGGCTAGTAGGTTCTTTACCCTTACGTCAGCAGCAAGTCCTGGCCAATTTGCCTCCACACAGGAAGGAAATGGTAGATATAGTGGCTTGTCCAGCCAGTCTCAAAGTGCCTCAAGCCAGTATACCCCTGCTGCTTTGGTTGCAAAAGTGCCAGTGTACAATAGAGTTCCTCCAAGTGGATCTTCCTTGTCTCTGAGCCAGCCATCTAAATTGAAGCCATCCACTTCAAGGTGGCCGCAAGGTTTTCAGGCCTCTGGTACAACAGTATCTCAGAGTAGCTCTCTGTTTCAAGACTCTAAGGCTCCCAGTAGAATCTCTGTCCTTACACCAGCAGCAAGTCCTGGCCAATTTGCCTCCACACAGGAAGGAAGTGGTAGATATAGTGGCTTGTCCAGCCAGTCTCAAAGTGCCTCAAGTCAGTACAGGCCTGGATCCCCTGCATATATCAAGTATGGCTCCTCACTTGATGTTTCTAGCCAATCTACCAGTGATCAGAGTGCTTTTGACTTGTATGCATCAAGTTCCCAGAGTGCCAGTCCTACTCAGCTGGCAGGCTCTAGTCGTTATGTGCCCACACAGACAAGAAGCACCTTTACTGATGGCTCATCTCTCCAGCTTCAAGGTATCTCTAGCCTGTATGCACCTGCTGTGGTTGCCAAAGTGCCAGTGTACAGTCAGTTTACTCCAAGTGGGTCCCTGTTGTCTCAATTGCTGCCTTCAGCCTCTAGTTGGAGCCAAGGGTTTCAGGCCTCTGGTACAGCAGTATCTCAGAGCAGCTCTTCACCTCAAACCCCTCAGTTTTCCAGTGCTTCTGTAATGCCAGCCCTGAGCCCTCCTGTGGATTCTGTGGCCCAGAGTAGCCAGAGTTTTAGCTCTGTGATCCGTAGAAACACGTCTCCTGGTCTGTTTGCTTCTGTTCAACACCCCACAGACTCCATGACTTCATCTTTAGGCTCAAATGTCCAAGCAGCATCACAAGGCATGTTTTCTGGTCAGTCCAGTGACTCAACCTCAGTTATCTCAAGTAGATATGCTTCCTATGACCAGAAACCTTTGAGCAATTCTAGACCTTCCAAGAGCTCCTCTGCTTCAGGAAGATACTCTTCATCTGTCAAGGGCTAATGGACTGTCTTATACATGATCTGCACCTTGGACTAATGTCAGTGCTAAATGGCATAAATCTGGTGTGCTTTGTACAATGTAACTTGAATCAATAAATTGACTTAGTAGCAATGTTGTTTCCTGTGGTATTTTGAGCCTTTACAACTTAAGTTGAACAATTGCTGGTTTAATATGGTGTTTTAGTAATGGTTTTTTTTTTTTTTTTTTTTTTTTTGTAGGGGTTTAAATCATCCTTTTTCTGCTTAACCGGTTTAATGTACCTTATGTGCCAACACAATTGTTAAGATTGACAATGCTGAGACTAGCATAACTTTTGATTTAGAATGCATGAAAAGGCAAGGGTCTCAACTGAATGTAGAAGGGCTTGGGAGTGCAAGTCTTTAGGACAGGGAGACTTTAAGGTGATGGGGAGAGAAAGGTGGGTTTTTCTGAAGAACAGGCATGTTGGCTGGCTGTGACCATGCCCTGTCTTTGCTCTGAGCTAGAGATCTACAGAGGACCCAAGACCCTTACGGGTTCGGGTCTTTTAAATGGTCAGCTGGGTCCAGTTGGACCCAATCTTCAGTTCCTGGGTCTGTTTAACATTGTGTGTAATACCTGAGCCAATTGGACTTGGAGATCACCCAGCCTTCAGTCAGTCAGCACTGTGCGTGTGTTTTGTAACTTGCAAAGTATGAACCGGGAAATAAGGTGAAAAATGAGCGACCCCAGCCATCAGAAGAGGAGTGGGTGGAGTTAATGCAAACAAACTTCAAATCTCAGAAACTGCTTGCAGCCTTGCATACTCGCATTTAATTAACATATTTCAGTCACAAGCGAGCCCACTTTATTTCTCCTATTTTTATGAATGAACCGTCTTGTTATATCTAAAATTTTGGTCAGACTCGGCTCAGAGAGCACAGAAATGATCGCAAATAAGTAATGCTAACGTCAGCGGCCATGTCATTGAACAAGCAATTATTATTATAGGCCAAGTTCAAAAGGGCAAACAGTAGAATTATTTTATTATATGAGTTGACTTGAGATACAACAAAATGCAAAACTGCAAGTAGACTTTTAAAGCTGGAATAATGAGTGGATTAAGCATTTGAATAGGCAAGAGAGGAATAACATGGATGGAACTTTCTTGGCAAGGAAGGAGGACTGTGCATCACAGTCAGGTACAAGGGAAAAGGCTACTATAGGTAAGACAAAACGTTTTATCTTTGCAACTTGTTTATTGACTTATTATTATAGCCAATTGCTGTGGAATAGACCTATATGCTGATCGGGTCCGGTCGGGTCTGTCTCTTCCCAGCCGGGTTCGGGTCCAGCTTTCAAATAATAGATGGGTCCACGTTGGTTCTGGGTAGTACATTTATGGCATTTCTTGGTTCTGCGCAGGTCCGGGTCCAACTTTCAAAATAATAGTGGGGTCCGGGTCGGTTTTGTGTAGCACATTTACGGGTCTATTTGGGTTCAGGTACAAATTTTTGGACCCGTGAAGACCTCTACTCTGAGCATCTTTAGTGAGCCTCATTAAAGCCAAGAGGAGATGAAATGCGGTTTAATATTCCTCTGTCAGAGAGGGCAGTCAGTCAACAAATGAGAACCAACCCCTTCCTTTTTCTTTATCGCTCTCTTTTTCTCCCACACCCATTCAACATTCAGCAGTGATTTATTGGCATATGAAAATGTGTATTGCCAAAATGTCACAGTATAGCTGTGTACATTAAGAAATGGTGCAGAAATGTGTAAAGTACATTAAAATGATGGAGATGCAATGGAGTTGTTTGTGCATTCAGTCCCTTCAGCTGTGATTCTAAGTAAACAGATATTTTGCATAATAGCTTTTACTGTTGTGTATTTTAGATTTTTTTTTCTTTCAGATTACACATTGCATACTTTTGTCAAGGAAACAAATGTAAATGTGAGCAGGTACCTTATTCCAGGTATTGTTGACCTTTTGGGGTCAGATAGATCTTACCTGTCTCTACTTGGGCAGTTTTTGGCCAGAATAAGCTGCAGTTGGGACCATTTATGCTGTATTTGCTCTGTCCTTCTCTCTCCAACCTTGCATATCTAGTGGGTCTCTGGAACCACCTGCATAAATATCACTGTTCAAACACTCAACAGCAGAAATCACAGGGGCAGAACAGATCAATACTTCCATTTTCTTCTTGTTAAAGGAGGCACTAAAATGCATTTTATCTCCTCACCGGAGATCCTTGGTCCCCTTTCATTATCTCAAATAATGGCAACAAATTCCACTCAAGGTGTATCGTCTCATTTTGATTGGATTACCTTGAAGCAATACGATTCAGTGTTTAGCTCCATGACCGCGAAGAGACTGCCAGTCCCTGGGTTTGACAGAGTAGAGTCAGGTGACTAGAACGCGGTCAGGTGATTTATAGTTGTGGATCCGTGTAGTGAGACATGTAATGATCTCCACAAACCCATCAGCAACAGTGACTTTGATCTGTAAAGGAAGTAAAGATATGACAATGTTGCACACAGGCTTTTCATGATTATAATGATACCTGACTCTGTGAAAATCCTTTCATGTGTTAGACACAGCACTGAGGTGAGAGGAAGCAACTCTGTGAATTTTGTTCCTCAATTTGTAGAAGCATTTAGTGAGATGAGAGACAGCCTTGGAGGTCTAAATTGTGGTGTGATTGTGTATGTATGTGTGCACACTGAATTGCTGAATGTGTGTCCATGGTTTATTATATTCAAGGGAAAAATGGGACAGAACCCAACATCATTTCTCAAAATGAAGCTAATCTGCTCTGGAAATAATGGTTTTGATTAATGTCAGTGTTCACAGGACAAGATATATTAGCTGATTGTTCGGTTTTGCTGAAATATGATTATATGCAAAAGTCCAAAAAACAGCTATTAAAATGCAAATTGCTGAATGATGTTTACAATACAGAAAAAAAAAAAAAAGCTAGAATGCTTGTAATGTAGTTACAGCCAATATTTTCAGCAGCCTTGTTTCCAGAAGTCTGTTCATTTTCTCCTACCTAAATAAGTGCAATATAAAAAATAACTTTATTATGAATTGAAATAAATTAGATGCCAAGCATACAGTTTTGTGTTTTAAACTGTATGTTTGGTATCTAATTTACTGCTCTTTAAAATAAAACTGCTCTTTAAAAAATATATATTATTATTATTATTATTATTATGCTAAGTAGCTGTGTAATGGTGTAATGCACAGTAAGCCCGACATTTTTGCAAAATAAACCTCTTGAGGATGATATAAGACCTGGTGACCCTGTCAGGGTGTATTTTGCGATAATGACCATGATTGTACATTATCTCTTACTTTACATGCACAGTCAGATCTGTTTGTTTTATGCTGATAATCAAGGTTTTATATTTAGAACCTGCTTTCAACTCCAGGTCTTTTGTAATTTGTTTCATCAGTGGCCCCCAAAACACAGAATAACCTCAGTGGAGACTCTCCTCTTTACATTTCAATCATCTCACTGCTTTTATTTTTGTCTGTGGAGGATGCTGGAATTGCTTTTCAGATGAGAGATGGATTTTTCTCTAGTGTTAAAGCAACCGTTTAGCAGGAATCAAATTGGAACTGGAGAAACCCACTGGAGAAAAATAGCAAATAAAATAGAGCTTTGTTTTCTCTCTGTTCTTTGGTAAAAGTGAATAATATACTCGGTTTATTTTATTTTTTTTTCTTTCCACTGTGTGGCGCCAGAGACTGTGCTCCGCAGCCACTGTAGTACCACAGCTGACCTGAAGAGAGCAGTAGAGACACTACTGGTATTTTTCAGTAGACTCTTCACTGCTTCATCGCCCATCTTGCACACAGTAGGTAAGCCTATTGTTTGTGTCTGATGATGTTGGCCCATCTTGACTATATTTTCCACAACCTAAAGATCTTAAAGCATTAAACTTTTTCTCATGTAATCATCATCACGATCTTTCTATCATGAAAGAAAAAGTCCTTTGTAAGACCTTGAAACAACACTCAGTCTTCAAAGCTACTTTTCCCTTCCTTGTTCTAATGCAAATAAATCCACTTGATTCTTACTATACAAAAGTCTCCCAGACAACATAATTGAGTTAAAAGCAAACTAATGTACCTTGCTTTCAAGAGTGACTCTTCATAATGTATAAGACGTGCTAGGTGCAACGTGCACTTTGTCAAGGAGGTTTAGATTAACGTATAAGTGTACTGTACTCTGCATAACCTGTTATGTAGCATAAGAAATTTTGTGGAACAAATGTTCTTATATAGAGGGTCTCCTGGTTTAAATCTGATTTGGTTGAAGGCATTAAATAAAAACATAGTTTGACAATAACACTCATCAGTCTTAATACATGTTTGGTGATATAGTAAAAATGGAAAATGGAATGTTTAGCTGTGTAATATGGTACAAAATACAGGTTGTATAATAGTACAAAAAAAAAAAAGGTGTACAGTGAACTTAGTGAGACTGCTATTAATAAAAACAGAGAACATAATTATTTTAAAACACCTTGCTTCTCTTTTGCTTAAATATGGTTTCTAATAAGCTGGTGTGAAAGTCATATATTTGAATCAGACTGTGTAAAGAGAGTGAGAGTGAGTCTTGTACGCAAGGCTTTCCCTGCCCGGGGTGTGTTTGTTTCTCAGTGTGTTCATTTCTCTGTTTGAACATTCAAATGTTTTAATCTGTATGTAATTAGCAGCAGGGTAGTACTACTACCCTAAATCACTACAATCCACAATATCTATCTATCTATTTATCTTTCTATTTATCTTTCTATCTATCTATTGTTCTATCTACCGTTCTATCGTTCTATATATCATTCTATCTATCGTTCTATCGTTCTATTGTTCTATCATCATTCTGTCTGTAAGGCCTATAAACCTTTGAAAATGTTTTAAACTTTTTTCTAAACTTTTCAACAAGACTGTCATTCCAACATTCAAAGATTTTCTTGAAAAAATTACAAATTACAGTAAATATTTCAAAATTGTAATTAATTTTAATTCTACTTACAATTCAAATTCAGCAATTAAACTTCAGTTCCGAGTGACGCACAAACCTAGACTTGGAGTAATGGCTGCTGAAAATTCATCTTTTCCATTACAGGAATAAAGTACATTTGAATATATTTTCAAAGAGAAACAGTTATTTTACATTGTAAAATGTTTTTTACTGTATTTTTGATCAAATAAATAAAGCTTTGGTGAGCATAAGAAACATTTTTTAAAATCTTACCGACCCAGATATTTAGATTTTAGCCTTTATAATGCAATTATTCTGACAGTCTTTTGTCACTTTGTCTCTTTTGTATAGATGTAAGCAACATGAATATTCTTCTAAAAAATCTTTTTAAGTTCCACATAAAAAGAAAAACATATGGGTTTGGAACGGCATATAACAGTGAGTAAATAATGACAGAATTGTAATTTCTGCCTGATCGATGCCCTAATGCATTTCTATTCAGCCATTTATTTTGAAGCTGATATTTGCTGTTTAATGCATTTTCACATCTGCATGGGCTGGGCATTTTTTTAGAGCATTTCCTGAGAGCTTTACCTCATCTTGTTTTTCCAGTGCACACTGCACACGATGATCATGAGGTTGCATGCTGTGGTGGTTCTATTCATGTCAATGAATAGAAAATAACCATAGATCGTGCTCTTCCATTCTCAGTGGGAATTCACCACATGTCTTTGGTGTGCAGACACCTACTGAGAATTCAGAGCTTTCCAGAGGAGAGTCCGAGTCCCCCTCCACTCTTCAGATTCCTGTACGCCTTGTATGATACATGAGGGACTGGCTGTAGGAAAATGACGGAGAGCACAATGAGATGTAAGCGTGAGAGCTGGGGAATTTCACACAAGGCCTGGAAGGAATGTTTAGCTACAAACAAATCAATTAATGTTCTGCTCCCATGCACTTCCAGTCGAAGCCTCTTTGAAACGTCTTCTCCTTGAACTATCGTACTCCCAGCAGGGAAGGCGAGTGGACGACAGGGTTACGGGTGCGACGGACCGTGGAGATGCAAAAATGCTTCAAAGAGGCGTGTTGTTCAGGATGCACAGTTGGGATCTTAGGAATGTTGTGAAGGGGGCATGCAGGAGTGCAGGCGAAAAATCCTATCAATCTGATTGAGCCTATTCTGCCCAGACAGTGTTTCTTGTTCTACAGTAGATGTGTCAGGAATTGAAGGTGTTGATTAACAGAAAGCCATTTCCCTTTTATAGAGCAATGATAACAGCTTCTCGAACACTCACGCTCGGGTGAATTCACTAAACATCTGGACCATTTTAACACTTGGTAATTCAGTGCAAAAAAAAAAAAAAAAAACAACAACTTATTTTTCACCACAAATTGTTCAGTTTATAAAGGGACAGTTTGCCTAAAAATCAAAACTCAGAATTTACTCACCCTAATGTCATTCCAAACCTGCATGACTTTCCTTCTTCTGCAGAACACAAAAGATATTTGGAGAAATGTCTGTTTTTTTTTTTTTTTTTCCAGAGGTGTAAAGAGTACCCGAAAACCATATTTGAGTAAAAGTACAGATACATAACAGCGAAAATGACTTCATTACAAGTTACAAGTCACCAATTCCAATACGACTTGAGTTACAGTCTTAGAATATCTGATTTTAACAGTACTTACGTATTTTACTCGTACTGAATGTAGGCTCAAAGATGCTCTACTCCTCAAACACCTAAAGGCAGGAACACACCAAGCTGACGCTGACGAACTAGTGGTGACAAAAGCAGACTGCGGGGTTGGCTCACGTCTAAAGGTCCAAAGTTGGCCAGACACACCAAACTGACGCTAGACAGCCGACGGCCAAGTAGCACGTCCATTCTGTGCCTTTGTAAGTTGAAATGCCTTTCCGTACCAGTAGGTGGCAGTAACAAGTTCTGATGCCAATGTCGAATCAGCCGAAAAAAGCCAATGAGGACCAACTTCAGCCGACGGTGCGGAACACATTGAGAAAACTTAGGCCGACCGTCGGCTTGGTGTGTTCCTGCCTTAAAAGACATGCCAGTGAAAAAAAACAAGAAATGGTTGATTTGTGAGGAGAGCCATCACAAAATGCACAAGATACACAAGATACAGTACCTTCAATGCCCTGAAGATGGCGATATCACTTCTTTTGTAGCAGAAATAAACTGCTGCAGAAAAAGTTAGGTGCCATACAAAATGTAATTGAGAATTGCATTACTCATCACAGATTTATTGGAGTAAAGAGTACATACTTTTTCAAAAATGTAGTCAAGTAGTGAGTAAAAGTTACTAATATCTTTGATACTCAGTAAAACTACAAAGTAGCCAAAAAGATACTTAAGTACAGTAACTAATTACATTTACTCAAACACTTTACACCACTGTTTTTTTTTTTCCCCAAACCAAATGATCTTTAAAATATCATCTTAAGTGTTCTGCATATTTGGAATGACATGAGGATGAGTAAATGCCAGATTACATCAGGAACAATAACTATAATGATATTAGCATCCACACCAAATAACTTTGTTTATTATGAGCACACGCTGCAGTTTTCTGACGTAAGTCAGAAAGTAGGATGGATTCTGATTGGCTCAATCAATGTTTTGTTGTCAATGATTTTATCGTTCATCAGCTGGAAAAAATCGTTGTGAAAGTGATTCCAACAATAGTGTCCATCTGTGGTGTGGAGGACTAAAGTGCCCCTATAATGCTATTTGAAAGGTACCTAATTCTGTTTAGGAGGTCTCCTACAACAGGTTTACAAGCATAAAAGGTCAAAAAACACTTTCATTTTCTCATAATATAAATTGCACATCACCACATTTTTCAATGATTCTCAAACGACTTGTCGGATGAATCAGTCTCTCTAAATCCCTCCTTTTCGTGAGCCTGCTCTGCTCTGACAGTCTATTGTGATTGGTCTACCGCATACAGCTCTGGAGCTTCCTAAAGCTCAGCGATTGTACACACTGTAAAGACAGTAATGACTTGCGTCGATTTTACCATGTCAATCCGAGCGCGAGTCCGATGATGAAATATTGGAAGATCTTCAACCCGAACCTCCATTGCAAGGACGACTTCTCAGTGATACGCTACTCAGTTTGACGTTATCATGAGATGTTGCAACTGTAATTCCTCTACATCAGCATTAACAAATGTATGTCCATCAACACACCGATGTGTATATGTCTAATTTATTGTGGTGCACATGTGGGAACTGTATTATTAACTGTATCAATAACAGTGCCCAGCAACTATGGTGAATGACGGATGTAACATTAAAGTTACAAATCTTGCTCCATCCTTTATCATTACTCAAAGTAGTGAGAACAAATGACAATCTGCATTAATGGACACAATTTTAGGTAATAGTGGGCCACAGCTGATTGGCAGAAGTATTTCAGTAAGACAGTAATAATGTGAGTAAGCTGGTTAGCCAGAGACATACACAATATCTAAAACACAAAACTATGTATTTTGAACACCCAGTAGAAAATGTATACATCAATAATTAATCGCACTTACAATTTGTGATTCTGAGGAGCAAGTTGGTTTAAATAAAGCAGGTACTGTCCCATCTTTAACCACAGATTCTTCACAGCCTCATCCTTTTGAAGTGGAAATAAACCAAATGTCCTTTCACAGCGCAGAGCACAGCGTCTTGTCGACATGTTATTATAGGGTTTGAGAGGGGTTCAAGTTTTCGCAGGATGTCCATGCAAAATGTATGCAGGCATTATGCAAATGTGACGTATGAACTTCGTGGAAATGAGATTCAAATCACAAATGACTAATTTAAGCGGTTTGGAGTCGACTCTTTCTTTAGAGAGACAATAACTTTATTTATGATGCACTTTCAGCTTTACAACTTTGCAGATTGTTTGCATTCACGTACAGCTACATTACACACTGCATGAAAGGTAATTTTGAAAAATCCATAATAGGGGAACTTTAAATTTGGAGCGATTTTTAAAACAGTATCTGTATCCTTACAGTTATCATCCTTGGTGTGAACGGGCCTTAAATGATGACAGAATTTTTCATTCCAACTATCTCTTTAAGTGAATCAGGTGCTAAAACTACACTGACAGCTCATGCAAATTAATATCATTGGGCATGATTCATTCTTAGCAAATTTCCCAATCAAATGGTGACAGACAGGGCTACCTGCAGGACCCACTGTAAAAAATGTTTAATTATGGTGCTGTCAGTCTCCTTCTCAGAACTGGCTACAGATCTGCATTCGAATTAGCCGAGAGATCAAAAGCAGGTGAAATAGTAGCTAAGTCTTGAGATGGCATGGCATGAGCTTTGAAAGAGTGTGGCAAGCTGAGAAGTTATTCTGCTCAGCGAAACTCTGACTTTTTGTTTTATCTTTATGTGAAGGTTGAGTGGAAGTTCTGCAGCTACTAAATCCAAGAGTGAGAACCTGTGTGAATCAGTGTATGAAAGGAGTGGAAAGCCATTGTTGCCATTGTTACTTATTACAGGTGAAAAGTGAATAAATATGTGGCTTTTTAAAGAAAAGTTGAAAAGCTATTGAAAAAAACTGACAAAAAATAATTTTCATACACAATGAAATCTAATCACGAGTGGCCCCTTTGGCTCTGCGTAAATAGTTTTTTCCTGTGGCCTCTGACAATTTTTGTTTTATTGTATTCCAGCCCTCTGCCTTCTTAGATTTTTATTCATAAATCATTATTAGGATTTAATTACTGTCTATGCTGCAAGTAGAAGCAACTGTGGCATCTTTGAGGATCCCTGCAGTTTCTGGTGCTTGCATTATTTGAGGGGCTTGTTATCAATTCTGTTACTTTACAGCGAGAGATTTCAGGATAATAATAATTGGACGCTGACTAGTTATGCTTTAGAACCAAGTAAGCAGCTTTGCTGTCTCCTAACAGAAATGAAAAATCAGTGGAATCCTGATTTGTAACAGAAAGAAGTAGACTTCTGTTCATCTGTTCTTCTGGGCCAGTAAGAATTGTTATAGTTTTTGTTCTCTTCTGCTCAATGGGACTGCATTTATTTGATCAAAAATACAGTAAAAGCGGCAATATTCTGAAATGATTTTGGAATTTTAAAAGAACTGTTTTCTATTTGGATATATTTTGAAATGTAATTTATTCCTGTGATCAAAGCTGAATTTTCAGCATCATTACACCAGTCTTCAGTGTCACATGATCCTTCAGAAATCATTCTAATATGCTGATTTGATGCTCAAGAATAATTTCTTATTATCATTGTTGAAAACAGTTGTGCTGCTTAATATTTCGTGGAAACTGTGATACACTTTTTTCAGTGTTTTTTTAATAGAATAGAAAGTTCAAAAGAACAGCATTTATTAGAAATAGAAATAATTTGTAACTTTATAAAGATCTTTACTGCTACTTTCATCAGTCTAATGCTGAATAAAAGTATTCATTTCTTTTAAAAAAATTACTGACCCCAAAGATTTGAACGGTAGTGTATGTGTGCAACTAACACATATTAAAAAAAAACAACAACACAGTGCTAATAACAAAGCACAGAGACTACACAGAGCAGAATATTGTTCATTTTTATTTTATTGAACTGTATTTAATGATGCATTTCAGTGGGTGTGTTGAAAAGTAGTAACACATTATAAATCTTGATAGCCTCTCATCACATTTATGACACATAGTTACCATTTTAAAGCTCAAAAATAAAAATTGTCAGAAAAGTTTGATAATTACACCTAAAACATGTTGCAACATCTGAATATAAAGGTTCATGTTTTTTGTCAAAGACTTTGTTTCTTCTCTTTTGTTGTTCTTGTCTTCTCGCCACAGGAAGTTTACTTTCTGTCAGCAGCTCAGCACACATGCTGTGCCAGGCGCAACTTTGGTCATGAATATTGATCACACTGTGACGTTTGCCTGATTTGCTGAACAACGGATGTTGGTACAGTTGGTGAGTAGTAGTCCTGCGATTAACATTTACTGCTTGCTTGCTTGTTTAATGGAGTCAGCTCGATTTTTTCCCTCCACCCTGTGACCAAGCAAAATAATAAAAATATATATAATGATTATTTTCCAAAAAGTGTGTGGGGGAGAATTTAGTCATTTCTAAAAAAATGCCTTCTCTATGAAGGATGCAAGCATGAGGTATTTTTACAGTCTTCATGTCAGGAGCGCTCAGTGGTGTGTAGGTCGGAAGCTCACTTGGTTTTGAAAAAGAGCTGCTGCATTCAAGAGCTGTGAACATGGAATACATGTTATTTGTATCCTCGCACATGATATCATAGATCCCATTGAGTTGAACAGGCACAGTGTAGTAATGGTTTCATTTATGACTCAAAGCTGTCTTACAATAGCGTTTTAAAACTGGTTTCGCTTATAGGAAATGAGAGCAGTGCTGCAGTATGGAGATAAGACATGACCATAGATTTTTCTTTTGACATGGGAATACAGGAGCACAATGCTTTCTTGGATGCTAGGGACAACTAATTGACTCGCATACAGCTTAGACTGTCTCCAGAAGACTAGAGGAGTTTGTCCCTTGTCTTGCAATGTTATAAAGCCATAGAATGCCTCGGGTTATTCAAATGAAATGTTGCCAAATGCATGAACTGCCTCAAATTTATTTTGTTTTCATTTTGTGTGGAAATAATATTTTACTTTTTTTGGACTCTTTTTATGTATCCTAAATACACACAGTTAAATAATATTTTCACATTTGACAAAACTACAACTTGATTGAAATATACATCGATCAGGCATAACATTATGACCACCTTCCTAATATTGTGTTGGTCCCGCTTTTGCTGCCAAAACAGCCCTGACCCATCGAGGCATGGACTCCACTAGACCCCTGAAGGTGTGCTGTGGTATCTTGCACCAAGATGTTAGCAGCAGATCCTGTAAGTCCTGTAAGTTGTGTAAGTTGTGAGGTGGAGCCTCCATGGATCGGACTTGTTTGTTCAGCACATCCTACAGATGCTCGATTGGATTGATATCTGGGGAATTTGGAGGCCAAGTGAACACCTCAAACTCATTGTTGTGCTCCTTAAACCATTCTTGAACCACTGTTGCTTTGTGACAGGGCGCATTATCTTGCTGAAAGAGGCCACAGCCACCAGGGAATACCGTTTCCATGAAAGGGTTTTGTCTGCAACAATGCTTAGGTAGGTGGTACGTGTCAAAGTAACATCCACATGGATGACAGGACCCAAGGTTTCCCAGCAGAACATTGCCCAAAGCATCACACTGCCTCCGCCGGCTTGCCTTCTTCCCATAGTGCATCCTGGTGCCATGTGTTCCCCATCGACGCACACGCACATGGACATCCACGTGATGTAAAAGAAAATGTGATCAGACCAGGCCACCTTCTTCCATTGCTCCGTGGTCCAGTTCTGATGCCACTGTTGGAGCTTTCAGTGGTGGACAGGGGTCTGACTGGTCTGCAGCTATGCAGCCCCATACGCAACAAACTGTGATGCACTGTGTATTCTGACACCTTTCTATCAGAACCAGCATTAACTTCTTGAGTAATTTTAGCTACAGTAGCCTTCGTAG
This sequence comes from Megalobrama amblycephala, assembly GCF_018812025.1. Classification (NCBI taxonomy): domain Eukaryota; kingdom Metazoa; phylum Chordata; class Actinopteri; order Cypriniformes; family Xenocyprididae; genus Megalobrama; species Megalobrama amblycephala. Next base: position 29,158,252 of record NC_063063.1, read on the forward strand.
CCAAGTGCATCATTGACCCTTGGCCGCCCATGATCCTGTCGCCGGTTCACCACTGTTCCTTCCTTGGACCGCTTTTGATAGATACTGACCACTGCAGACCGGGAACACCCCACAAGAGCTGCAGTTTTGGAGATGCTCTGACCCAGTCGTCTAGCCATCACAATTTGGCCCTCGTCAAACTCGCTCAAATCCTTACGCTTGCCTATTTTTCAACTTTGGGATATAAATGTGCTTGTAGTTTTTTAGGAATGGCTTTGCATGCCTTGAAAGGGATCAAGCCTGGTTATCTGCTGGTATAATGAGATGAATAACAGTCTCTGATCTAATAGACTCTTTAAGTCAAAGTGCTCAGTTGCAGCTCTTAAGTCCAAAGGCCATTTCCCTTATTACATTTTTCATTATAGTTTTTAACTAAGCTTATTATCACAGTAATAGGGATTCTGTTCACATGGTTATCAATGGGGGATTTAATAATTGGAAAACTAGGATAACTGTTTGGCACTGTTCATTAGATTTAATCTTATTGTTCTCTTATAGACCATTCAACCGACAATATCATATTGTCAAGAAAAGGAATATGATCAGCATTGGGCTGATGTTCACACTTATGTTCACAATTAAGTGGATGAGATAACTTGATTTATATTTAAGTGTGGAACTGTATATGAAGCAAGACATTCCAGAGGGTTTAAAGGCAGAAATGTGACAAACGTGAGTAAAAAAAAATTACTCGTGAACTTTTACATGAAAATGTACAGTTAGTCTATCTAGGATGACTAACATTCATTTTTGTCTCTGCAGAAGGAATATCCCCCATACGAAGCCTGCAAAACAAATGTACAAGGAACAGACTTGCGAGAGGTCAGTTAAATAAAGCACTGAGGCAGTAAGACTGGCAAAATCACTGTCATTCATTTGAATTGATTTTTTTATTTTATTTTATTTTATTATTATCCATTTTCTTGGAAATTTGTCTTTGGGCCCCACAGTTGGAAAAATAAATGCTTACTTATTTATAACGCATAAAACATAGCCGAATACACATATTGCAAAGAAGAAAACAAAGAAATAAAAACAATCATCAATTGTTCATTAAACTAAATGGCAATGGAAATGAATTTATCTGTAAAAAGCATCAAACCTCCAATGATGTGAATGGAAAACAAATTTATGCTAACCCAGAAGCACATCTAATTCAAAATTCAAAAATCTATCCTAATACACTAGGATGCTTTTTAGAAAGCATCAGTGCTTTTTAGAATCTTGAGGTTTTTCTTTTCTTTTTTTTTCCCACTGGAAACCTGGTGACTACAAGAGAAAACAAGTGATCCTAAATATATTTGTACTTTTCCATCGAATCAGCACTAGTGCAGGAACTTTTAGGAAAGCCAAACGTCAACAGTTTGGTAATCTTGCCTTCTAATTGCATTTTGTCCGAAAACTCTACATATAAATTGAAAGCAAGAGAGGTTTTTGCAGAGCAGGAAGGGAGCAATTGGGGGGAAAAAAGCTTAAATATTTATAAAGTACTCCAAAACTTTATGAAAGTTTCTAGTCTAAAACTTGTATCTTATGTCTCAACCCATAGCGCTAATAATTTATAATATTATCCAAATAATGATTCACCATTTTAGATTTTTATGTCAAGGGAAGAGGTGGCAAAAGAAACACTGGAAACTTTGTGAACTCAAGGCAGAAAAAAATCAATAGAATTATTAATTCAATTTTTGTGTTCTTGAACAGTATATCAAAAAAAAAAAAAGATTTCACCCAAAAAAAAAAAAAAAAAAAAAAAAATCAGTTTAGTTTGATTGACCTCAGTTCACACTGTAATGTTTTAAGGACAGAATGCGTTAGTATGCAGTTCTCTGGTGCACCAACACATTCCCACATAGAGGCTATTTGTTGCATCAGTGGTTGTATTTTATCAAATACATTATTCATTATCAAATTCAAAATACAAAGTCAACATGACATGGCATCCCTTTTGAAAACCTCCTTAGTTGGTCATGAGCTGGTTTAAGCTGGTCAAGTGCTGGTCCTAAGCTGGTCCTGAGCAACTATCTCCAGCTCAGGACCAGCTTAAATCAGCTCATGACCAACTAAGGACTTCAACATAAACTGCATAGGAGACTGGCAGGGTAGAGAGAAAAAAAAAAGTTGAATTAAGTAATTTTTGTTTTGTTTTTGCACACAAAAAGTAATCATGTTGAACCAGGTTGAACCACTTTAGTCACGTTGACTATTTTCACAATGTCTTTACTACTTTTCTGGACCGTGAATGTGGTAATTTTGTTGCTTTCCGTGGGAGATAAAAAAAAAAAAACTCTGATTTCATCAAAAATATCTTAATTTGTGTGGATGATATGAGGGTAATTAATTAATGACAGAAATTTTATTTTTGTGTGAACTAACCCTTTAACCCATTTTAGTTCTATATTTCTAAATGAAACTGGCCATTATTTTAATTGATTGGATTGTGAAAAGTATCTCTATCGCTGTTTCCATCTACCTATGATGCATTCTGGGATATCACATAAAAAAAACATTGAATGCAAATGTCAAGATGCATATATATTCTAAAAATGTGCATAAAAAATGTATGCACTCAATTGAGGTGCATATTTACTAAATAAATCCCTCAATGCACAACCAAAAACTTGTGACTTTGCATCAACAGTGGATGTGATTACCAAAAATTAAAATTAATTTACTCACCCTCAAGTCGTTCCAAACCTGTGTGAAATTCTTTCTTCTGCTGAACACCCCCCCCCCCCACCCCCACATAAAAAAGGGGAATCCTGGCCTGAAAAATAAACACTGGACTTTAGCAAGAAAACTTCTCATGGGGTTTGAGAGGATGTTTGATGTTTTATTATTATTTTTATTTTTTTCTGTGGTTAAGTTCATTAAAGTTTCATGTATATTTAAATCCTCCAGTATTTTCTTGGCTCAAACCTACTGCATTTACAGGGGCCAGATTTGAGACTTGACTAACATCTGCTAAATCTCTCATTTATTATTAATTAAAATGTATTTATTTAATATTGAAATGCACATCAAGTTTTGCATGTAGGCCTATAGAGTCTTTTTGGCTTCTTTTTCTAAAAGAAATGCAAATGCATGTTCTGTTAAAACCCGTTTTAATTATATATTTGCTTTTGGATATGAAAAGCAATGCTAAAATCGTTCATTTTGTGCACACACAAAGTTGACTTCGTATCACACTTTTAGACTTCATGATTAACTGTCAAAAACTTGGGAAATAAAAGAAAAAGGTTGTACGGGTGTGGACTGATATAAAGGACAATAAATGATGTACTCTTTTACCATATTTATTGGGTTGTATTGCAATGGGACAACATTTCACTACAGATTTGCAGCCAACATAAAGCTGAAATGATTACACCAGCATTGGACAAAATGAGGCTTTGAAGCACTGAGACGTGTAGCTCCCGGTGGAGCTGTTTCTACAGCCCTCGCTCTTGTCCCATTCTGCTAATCTTTCTTTCAGAGATACTGTTTTCCTGCTAGTTCTCCTGCCCAAAAACCACTGTAAGATGAAACTTGGCCAACCATACACCTCACAAGTGATGTTTTACCTCTTCATAATGCCGGAAGAGACTGGGCTGAGATGGTCCGTCTCCACCGGCCTGCCAACATCACTCTCCAGGGAGGCTAATTATGGGATCGGAAGAGTCAGATCAACCGGATATCATGACAATGCTTTGTTGTCATGTATTTTGTGAGGTAGGACAAAATTGATGTTTGAGAAGGATGTAAAGCTGGGGTAATGAACACTTGGGCTTTGTTCTGAACGTAGTGAGCTGCCTTGCATTACAGATTTGGAATGTTCGACATAAGTATAAAGGATGTAGGCTGGTCAAGTCAAGCTTTATTTATATAGCACTTTTTACAATGTAGGTTGTGTCAAAGTAGCTTTACAGTGATAACTGGTAAATAATTTTGGCTGCACAGCAGCTCTTAAAGAAAATGGTGTCAATGCAGGCAGATCAAAATACTGTTGAATATCAAATGTCAAGTGTCCCCAACTAAGCAAGCCAAAGGCGATGGCGGCAAGGAACCGGATCTGGCTGACTACGGTAATGCTAGGAAGATTGATCCAGAGTTTAGGTGCCCAATAGGAGAAGGATCTTCTAGGTATTATCAACTGGCCTGAATTCTGAGATCATAATAGACGTGAAGGACTATAATGCGTTAAGAGCTCGCTCAGGTACTGGGGTGCTAAACCATTTAGTGCTTTGTAAGTAATTAGCAAGATATTAAAATCTATACAATGATCCGACTTACTACAGTTGTTTGATGGACTCGAGTCGTAGAAAAAGGAGCGCGTGGGAGAAAATATAATATCAGATATATAGTGATGATAAAATAGACAAATAATTATAATAAAGATTCAGAAGAAAACTCTACGGAGCTAGAGACGCAAACTATTCAGCAGCGAGGCAGAGAGGAGCAGACTGGAGCAATTCAAAGTGATAGGAGCTGCACTTGCATGCCTGAGAGGTGTTTGAAAGATGGCCGCCGAGTGAAATGATTTGTCTTAAAGGGACTTTGGTATTATTAGACTGTCTGCATAATATCTGCTAACATTTTATTTTGATGATCCCCAACAGACATTCCACTGAATATAAGTAACTTTGCAACTACATGTCAGCTTATTCTACTAACTCTATCCTAACTGTCTCCTAATACTCTAAAGAGAGTTAGTTTACATGTAGTTGCAAATTAATGACAGGTGGTTGACATGTAGTTGTTTTTCAGTTAGTAGAATGTCTAAAGTGGACAATTTAAATAAAGTGTAATTCCTTCATACTGACACTGTCACGGTAGCAAACACGGAGACAAGAGACAGATCCAAATGCAGGTAAGTTTAATGGGTAATCCAATATCGTGAATCCATAAACAGGCCAGGGTCAAAATCCAGAATAGCAGTCCATACAAAAACAGGCACAAAAACAGGGAACAAGAAACAACACAGACCGGGAATGTGAACTGAAAACTCCATGACTAGAACAGAAACCAACAGGGTATAAATAGACAGACACTGATAACATAATACAAGACAGCTGTGAGTAATGAAGTGATCATGAGATAATGAGTCCGGCAGTGCGTTATGGGTAATGAAGTCCACGGGGTGAAAACAAGAGTCCAGGATGGAGTGCCCTCTAGTGGCTGATAGGGCACTCACACTAATGATCATGACATTACCCCCCCTCAAAGGAGCGGCTACCAGACGCTCCACCAGACAAAAAAGAAAAAAAAACAAAAAAAACAAAAAAAACAAAAACACAAAAACTCAGGAGGGAGGTGGACAGGAGGAGGATCAGGGGGAGGGATGGCGGGCCAGGTCCAGAGTCCCCAACAGAAGGCCAGGGCGGTGCTGGAGGAACTGACCAGGCGGGCGCCAGCAGGCCTGGAGTCCTGGCCGATTGCCAGGGTGGCGCTGGAGGAACTAACCAGGCGGGTTCCCGCAGGTCTGGGGTCCAGGCTGAACACCAGGGCGGCACTGGAGGAACTGACCAGGCTGGCTCCAGCGGTTCTGGAGTCCTGGCTGAGTGCCAGGGTGGCGCTGGAGGAACTGACCAGGCGGGCACTGGCAGGTCTGGATTCCTGGCTGAGTGCCAGGGCGGTGCTGGAGGAACAGACCAGGCGGGTCTCAACGGTTCTGGTAGCCTGGGCAGAGGCGGCAGGGCAGAAGGCTTGGACGGCGGCGGCAGGGCAGAAGGCTTGGACGGCGCCGGCAGGGCAGAAGGCTTGGACGGCGCCGGCAGGGCAGAAGGCTTGGACGGCGGCAGCAGGACTAGCCAAGGGTGCTTCGTGGCCATATCAGGGCGAGCGGGCAGCTCGGTGACGGCCTCCGTGGCCGTATCAGGGAGAGCGGACAGCTCGGTGACGGTTTCCGTGGCCAGCTCTGGCTGCTCAGGAGGCAGGGCAAGGCGCTTAGTTGGCGCCGGCAGGGCAAGGCGCTTAGTTGGCGCCGGCAGGGCAAGGCGCTTAGTTGGCGCCGGCAGGGCAAGGCGCTTAGTTGGCGCCGGCAGGGCAAGGCGCTTAGTTGGCGCCGGCAGGGCAAGGCGCTTAGTTGGCGCCGGCAGGGCAAGGCGCTTAGTTGGCGCCGGCAGGGCAAGGCGCTTAGTTGGCGCCGGCAGGGCAAGGCGCTTAGTTGGCGCCGGCAGGGCAAGGCGCTTAGTTGGCGCCGGCAGGGCAAGGCGCTTAGTTGGCGCCGGCAGGGCAAGGCGCTTAGTTGGCGCCGGCAGGGCAAGGCGCTTAGTTGGCGCCGGCAGGGCAAGGCGCTTAGTTGGCGCCGGCAGGGCAAGGCGCTTAGTTGGCGCCGGCAGGGCAAGGCGCTTAGTTGGCGCCGGCAGGGCAAGGCGCTTAGTGGCGCCGGCAGGGCAAGGCGCTTAGTTGGCGCCGGCAGGGCAAGGCGCTTAGTTGGCGCCGGCAGGGCAAGGCGCTTAGTTGGCGCCGGCAGGGCAAGGCGCTTAGTTGGCGCCGGCAGGGCAAGGCGCTTAGTTGGCGCCGGCAGGGCAAGGCGCTTCGGTGGCGCCGGCAGGGCAAGGCGCTTCGGTGGCGCCGGCAGGGCAAGGCGCTTCGGTGGCGCCGGCAGGGCAAGGCGCTTCGGTGGCGCCGGCAGGGCAAGGCGCTTCGGTGGCGCCGGCAGGCAAGGCGCTTCGGTGGCGCCGGCAGGGCAAGGCGCTTGGAGAACCAACGAACAACCTCTAGAGTGGTCTCCAGGCCTTGTAGGATGGAGGAAGCCCTTTTCCTCCTTCTCCTCCGCTTATGAGGGTGAGGCGGTGGCTCACCCAAAATGGACTCACTGGCTGGAGCGGACTTACTGGCTGGAGCGGGCTCTGTAGCGGACTCACTGGCTGGAGCGGGCTCTGGAGCGGACTCACTGGCTGGAGCGGGCTCTGGAGCGGACTCACTGGCTGGAGCGGGCTCTGGAGCGGACTCACTGGCTGGAGCGGGCTCTGGAGCGGACTCACTGGCTGGAGCGGGCTCTGGAGCGGACTCACTGGCTGGAGCGGGCTCTGGAGCGGACTCACTGGCTGGAGCGGGCTCTGGAGCGGACTCACTGGCTGGAGCGGGCTCTGGAGCGGACTCACTGGCTGGAGCGGGTTCACTGACTGGAGCGGGCTCTGGAGAGGGCTCACTGGCTGGAGCCGACTCACTGGCTGGAGCCGACTCACTGGCTGGAGCCGACTCACTGGCTGGAGCCGACTCACTGGCTGGAGCCGACTCACTGGCTGGAGCCTTCTTCCTTCTCCTCCTCCTCCTTTTACCGGGGTGAAGCAGAGGTTCAGTGCCCACCTCCTCTGTGGCTTCTGGAACGGATTCACTGGCTGGAGCATGCACACTGCCTGGTTGACACGGTGAGGCCCTCCTACTCCGACGTTCGAGGTAATGGACAAACCTCCAAAAATCCAGATCACCCAGTCTCTCCATCTCCCACCACGGCAACGAGTCATCCAAACAATTATTCAGAAGGTCCTTTAAGACCGCATCATTATAACCCAACCCTACCGCCAGGGTCCAAAATAATTGTGCCAAACCACCCACCTTACTGCCCTGTTGCCTCAGGGTGGTTAAGTTCTCCAGGCGAGCCATCCGTTCCTCTGCAGTGGTAGGAGGAGTGATAAAGATTCCCATCCTGCTGGATCCTTAGGTGATGGAGTTTTCTGTCACGGTAGCAAACACGGAGACAAGAGACAGATCCAAATGCAGGTAAGTTTAATGGGTAATCCAATATCGTGAATCCATAAACAGGCCAGGGTCAAAATCCAGAATAGCAGTCCATACAAAAACAGGCACAAAAACAGGGAACAAGAAACAACACAGACCGGGAAATGTGAACTGAAAACTCCATGACTAGAACAGAAACCAACAGGGTATAAATAGACAGACACTGATAACATAATACAAGACAGCTGTGAGTAATGAAGTGATCATGAGATAATGAGTCCGGCAGTGCGTTATGGGTAATGAAGTCCACGGGGTGAAAACAAGAGTCCAGGATGGAGTGCCCTCTAGTGGCTGATAGGGCACTCACACTAATGATCATGACAGACACAGTGACATAGTGCACTATTTTTATGGAGTTACTTGAAATTGGACTTGAAAAAAAAATATTTTTCTTCTCTTTTTCCACTCCAGAAGTATATCTGAATGGTAATGAAAGTCTGTATTAAATCATAATGTGAGCAAGAGTTTAGATTCCTTGAGCACTCAGCACCTGTTTGACAAGATAGTTGTATGTTTACTTGTAATAATTTTCTATCTTGCCCTTTTTTTAGTTTTTAGTTCTTCAGATGCGTGTGTGTGTGTGTGTGTGTGTGTGTGTGTGTGTGTGTGTGAAAGAGGGAGTTTTATAATCATCCTAATTTAGCTGCTCAGTTATGTGTGGAAAAGAGCACTTACAAAACCTATTAATGTACTTAGTCTATCTCCAGAGATAATATGTATATATTTCATAGAGTAGGGCTATATAGTTTGTGCCTGATGTAATTCAGAGAAGGATATTTTACACACAAAGAGCAACTAATGAGCAGGAAAATGAAAAACATTGAAGAATAACATTAAAGGCACAGTCTCAGAAACATCCACTAATAGATTGTGTACAACTGCAGTAGATTTAAAATATATAGTTGCCAGACACCAAACACTATGTGTGTGTATATATATATATCCCATCTGCTGTTAATTGGTTGCATAAGATACTTCAACAAGCAGAATAGTGTTTTGAAAGTACCACACAGTTACAGTGTTACACTTTCTTGGGAAACTGACCTACAAACAGTTTACTTTCAGCAATAAATTAAAGTATTTTACTTTAAAAAAAAAGACACATATCACCATTAAACAACTGTATTCTTTATTCTTTCATTAAATTCGAGTCAGAGAAAATGTAGAAAATGGTCATGTAGGACTAAATTACATTATTATATGTGGACCTTGGGGGAAAAAAATGTGTGATATGACCCTCTGAAAGGAAACCCAGCCATGGGAAGCTGTGGGACACATCTGCTGTAACTCATATGAATGTAACAGGACAGATGAATTCACAGACTGTTTTTGTGTGTCACTGCCTTTCAGATGAGTTTCACTTCAGGAGAGGCAGACAGCATTTCTGAATCTTCAGGTTATGCAAAAGCAACTTTTACTTTTTCTCTCGATTTCATCTGTCTCTCCCTCCCTCTTTGTTTCTTTCTCTTTGCACCAGACATGACTTTAAAGTCAGTGTTTTTTTTCCTGATAGTAGTCTCTGTTTAATATCTTTCCAGGCTTACCTGTAATATATGAAAATGAATATATTAGGGTGATATCACAAGCTGAGAGGATGCATTTGCTTCGATTTGAAAGGAACACTGTTATAGTCATATTTTGTTTTGTTTATTTTGATTCACTATGACTGTGAACAGTTGGAGAAAGGAGGACATCATGAATGTATTTACAGGTGAGACTGCTGTCACACTTTTTACTCTGGTGAATCTCAGAGTATGATTACCTCCTTAATCTTGGTCTTTCTACTGAGTTTTTTTTTTTTTTTTTTTTTTTTTTTTTCACACTAAGTAACAAATACATTTTACATACAAAAATAATACATGGGCAAGGGCAAGACAAAAAAAACTACCACACAGAGTGATGTATGCAAAGCCGCTGGGCAAAAACAGTGGATTTCAGAGTGTTATTCCTCCCAAGCCAAACATTTGCTTCTACTTCTAGAAGTGACCGCTTGATTGTGGGCAAAAACATCTGCACCTGTGGCCATTTTTATGAAGCATCAAAAGTCTGATATCTCTTGCATTTATACCAATCCCTGTTTCAAAAAAGCTCCATTTTAGCCCTGTGGCAGCATGAATCCATGAATTCTTATGTGCAAATACAGCACCGCTCTCTCCAGATGCTATTTTTAAAGTTTTAATAGATTTTTATGAATAAATTATTACTAGTATTACCAGATTAGTAAATCCATCCATCCAGTCATCAAAATATAAACAGTCATTCTTAAAGCTCAGGAAAAACATCAATGGAAGTTTGTTTCCGTCGCGGAATAAAAAAAATGTAAAAGATAACTGCGACTTTTTATCTCACAATTCTGACTTTTTTCTCAAAACTGGGGGATATAAACTCACACTTGCAAGAAATAAAGTCAGAATTGTAAGATATTAAATAGCAATTCTGACTTTTTTCTCGCAATTGTGAGTTTAAATCTCGCAATTTGCTTTTTCCCCCTCAGAATTTTGAGATATAAACTCATAATTGTAAGTTCTGAGGCAGCTCATAATTCTGACTTTATAACTTGTAATACTAACTTTATAACAATTGTGAGATGCAAACTCGCAATTGCGAGACAAAAAATTAGAATTGTGTGATAAAAAGTTGCAATTACCTTTTTAAAACAAATCAGATTTGTGTGCCAACACATGAATTTCTGGATCTCAAAGAAAATCCAAACAGCTTATGTTTCCAAATTCTGATAAATCTTTAGCAAGCTGCTGTTTGATAGAACAGACTCTGTTAGGGCTAATTCCAGTTTGCTCAATGCTAATTAGTGGACATTCAGCACTTTAATCGATATTAGAGTGAATACAGACGGTATTGAACAAACTGCAATGTCAATAGGCTACTAAAGATGACTCTGACTATATCTTAAAAATAGGCAGGGCACACAGCAATATGCACTATACATACATTTTAATGTTAACAGTGAAAAAATGACCCTGTTTTCATAGATAATCATGGTTTAGAAGTGGTTGACATCACCATGTGATGAATTTGTCATAATTTACTCACTCCCATATCGTTCCAACTTTCTCTGCACCATTTTACAGGTTTTATTATACCAAGAACATATAATTGAACATATAATACCAAGATCATAATAACTTGAGGCAGTGCATCCCTCATTCATTAATGTTGTTCATATGCATTCATGCTGTGCATTCATATGGGCTAAAGTATTTCACTCAGTTTAGTCGGACGTTGTCTAACCATTAGAATGAGGAGAACATTTTAAATTTGAATCTGAACTGATTAATATGTTGCATTCATACATTTCTGAATATTTACAACAGTCTAGAAGAGGAGCCAAACCCTTGGCCTTTTATGAGCCTCGTTATACTGTGATAAATTAAAGACCTGCAACTTAATGTCCCTTAAAATGAAGACGCTTTGTGGGGCTGACTGCTGGTATTATTCTAGCTGACAGTGCATTGGTCATTTAACAGACTGCGCTTTTGCCGTTTCGCGTCTGTGTGCAGCTCTTGCCAGTTGCCAATTCATCAGTCGAATATTTGCATATGCAGAGCAAGCAAGCAAGACAATCTGTCCCAGACCATTTTATAGTTGTAACATTAATGGTGAAATGCACACGCTAATGAAACAGCATTGAATTTAATTTTAATAGCTTAAGAAAGAAGTCAAGACAAGTTTTTGCACTTTGTGGCGTCAAGGGGCAGTGGTCAGCACATTTATGTCTAATACATTTCTGTCATTAGAGGCCAAACAGTGAAGTTGCATAGTCCCAATTGATTTAAACCGACGTTTCTTTTTTTTTTTCTGCCTGGGAAACCCAGTGGGAGTCTATGGTACAACATAGATTGTATGGTCAGACGGTGTGATTAGTAAAGTCTAAAGTTTGGCACATTGATTGAACCTTTCATTCTAGAAGCGTTATTTTTTTCATGCAGAGTTCAGCAAAGTTAGACATTTATATAACCGTTTATGTTCTGGCCCAGTGTGTGTGTGTGTGTGTGCACTCTTTGAAACTCAAGTGAATGCACTTTCATTTTCTCTATAAAGCACCCATAGTATGTAGGCTGACAAACCATTGATATAACCATTTTTTTCCCATTGCTGCTCACCTTAATGGACCCGTATTCCAGTCCATGGACGAATCAACCACCATTTTTGCTGTCTTCTGTCTGTGACATTTATCTACACTCTGTAATGGTCCATCAAACATCCCAATTCACCAAAGAACATTTCCAAGCAGCAATCACCCTGGATACATAAATGACACACAATGGATAGAGAGATACACAATGGATCAATGGACAGCAACCCCACTTTGCTGACAAATGGACATTCAGGAAGCTGTTAGACAGCTGGAAAATCACTGGAAATTGAGTGAGAAAGAATCCCGACAAGCAATGTGCCATTTACTGGAGTTTCATAACTGCATGGATACATATGTGCCTGTCAGAACAAAACGACATATACAGTGTGAGCCAAACATCTGAGACCACATTCTGGATTTTTTAATTTACTGTATACCCGGAAGTCATAAAAAAAGCTAAACTAAGTTGTAAATATAAATTAATTTAACCTTTTTTACCATATTTTTATGTTATTCTACACAGCTTATTGCTTTTATAGGAAATGAGGCAACAGCAATTTGATACAAAAAAAATAGTACATGATATTCTGAATAAACTGTTCTTCCACCAATTAAATATTTCATTGGCACATTAAAGATGCTATATTATTCCCTTTTACAAAGTCTTCATGTTGTTTTTGGTGTCTACTAGAGTAGGATTTCATGCTTGAATGTTCAAAAAAACATTATTTTTCACATATTTGACATTGCTGCAGCACCTCTCTTCCCAGTCTGTCAGTAACACTCTGGGATGCGTTTCCCAAAAGCATCATTAGCTAACTAACATTGCAAGTTCAATCGTTACTAACATAGTTCAACGATTTGGTGTTTCCCGAAACCATTGTTCAAACGAACGTTCGCAAATTGCATTACAAACTTGTGTGGTTAGAACGAAAGCTCTCGAGCTGTGGTTAGAAGCATAGTTTCTTGTTTTATGACATGTGGACTTAAAGGTGCCATCAAACGTTTTTTTACAAGATGTAATATAACTCTAAGGTGTCCCCTGAATGTGTCTGTGAAGTTGCAGCTCAAAATACCAAATAGATTTTTTTTTATTAATTTTTTTAATTGCCTATTTTGAGGCATAATTAGAAATGCAACGATTCAGGCTGCGGCCCCTTTAAATTGCGCGCTCTCCGCCCCCTCCCGAGCTCTTGACTCTATCATTGCATAAACAAAGTTCACACAGCTAATATAACCCTCAAAATGGATCTTTACAAAGTGTTTGTCATGCAGTATGTCTAATCGCGTAAGTACAGTGTTTATTTGGATGTTTACATTTGATTCTGAATGAGTTTGATAGTGCTCCATGGCTAACGGCTAATGCTACACTGTTGGAGAGATTTATAAAGAATGAAGTTGTGTTTATGAATTATACAGACTGCAAGTGTTTAAAAATTATAATAGCGACGGCTCTTGTCTCCGTGAATACAGTAAGAAACGATGGTAACTTTAACCACATTTAACAGTACATTAGCAACATGCTAACGAAACATTTAGAAAGACAATTTACAAATATCACTAAAAATATCATGATATCATGGATCATGTCAGTTATTATTGCTCCATCTGCCATTTTTCGCTATTGTCCTTGCTTGCTTACCTAGTCTGATGATTCAGCTGTGCACAGATCCAGACGTTAATACTGGCTGCCCTTGTCTAATGCCTTGAACATGAGCTGGCATATGCAAATATTGGGGGGCGTACATATTAATGATCCCGACTGTTACATAACAGTCGGTGTTATGTTGAGATTCACCTGTTCTTCGGAGGTCTTTTAAACAAATGAGATTTATATAAGAAGGAGGAAACAATGGAGTTTGAGACTCACTCTATGTCATTTCCATGTACTGAACTCTTGTTATTCAACTATGCCAAGGTAAATTCAATTTTCAATTCGATGGCACCTTTAATAAATCGTCATCTTGAGCAAAATAAGCAAGCTGACATTAAGTACAATGTATATCTTTTATTTCAAATACATACAACTGTCATTTACATATTTTAGTTTGTCAAGAGATTTTAATCAACATTTTTGAAGAGTGTGCATGTGCGTACGTGCTCTAGTACGTAAGAATGAGCCTATGATTGAATCTGGAAATAAAGCAAAATAACGAGAAACGAAAAGTAATCCTCAGATGCCATGTTTATAGCAAAAATCTAGCATTAATTCAATCTCAAATGGACTCATTTAAATAAGTTATTACTCCATCATTTGCATGACATCATTAACCAATATGGCTGAACGACAGGTTTGCGACAATACAGTTTCGAGAAACTACAGTTTCGTGACTAGCTAACTGATTTGCTCAATGATGCATCGTACTGTGGTAGTGAAGCAGCGAGTTTCGTCTTTGTACGGGAAACGCACCCCTGTTTAGTTCCTGTCTCTATGAAGCTCCTTCTTCCAAAAAGCGCAGTGTACTCTGATTGGCTGGACCAATGTGTTGTGATTGGTCAACCACTTCGAGCATGTTTCAGAAATGTCATGTTATTCTACACAGCTTATTGCTTTTATAGGAAATGAGGCAACAGCAATTTGATACAAAAAAAAGTACATAATATTCTGAATAAACTGTTCTTCCACCAATTAAATATTTCATTGGCGCATTAAAGATGCTATATTATTCCCTTTCACAAAGTCTTCATGTTGTTTTTGGTGTCTACTAGAGTAGGATTTCATGCTTGAATGTTCAAAAAACATTATTTTTCACATATTTGACATTGCTGCAGCACCTCTCTTCCCAGTCTGTCAGTAACACTCTTGGATGCGTTTCCCAAAAGCATCATTAGCTAACTAACAGTGTACTCTGATTGGCTGGACCAATGTGTTGTGATTGGTCAACCACTTCGAGCATGTTTCAGAAATGTGACATCACTGACCATAACAGTGAGATTCAACACACTACTATCACATCTCAAACAGGTCTCACGCCCCTTTTTTTGCGTATCCTTTAGGCGGGAATTATTTAAATGAGGAATTTTGTGATGGAAGACTACAATCGAGGCATTTCAGGGATTTCAGAAACAGTGCTTTGTAACTTTGCAGACCTTTTTCTTGCTTAAACAGCAACATTACACACTAAAGAAAGTAAAAAAAAAAAAAAAAAAAGCCTGAACCAGCTAATCAAGGTCTAATTAGGCATACTAGAAATTTTTAGGCCGGTGTGTTGAGGCAAGTTGGAGCTAAACTCTGCAGGACAGTGGCCCTCCAGGACCGAGTATGGACACCCCTGGTCTATGAGTTACCATAAGTAAAATCTGACTAGTGTGGAAAGCTCATCCAATATGATTTTTATGCCATACATTTCTTAAACTGATACACATTTTCAGTACCACAAGTGAATACATACAGCAGCTCTTTTGATCAATTGTTTTGTGTGAGATTTATGAATCATGTCTAAATTCATTTCTCATCTGAAATCCCACATGCTGAAATCTTGCTTTCTGTGGAGAAAATTGTACTGTTATTTCCCTGCAAGGCACTAAAATATTTGTCTGCAACAATTTGTGTTGATGCTTCAACAAATCACATACTGAGTTTTGAGAAACGAGCGGGGTTAAATAAAGGTTCCACTCCTTTAAGCCGTCTAAACGCATTCTGTCTGGTAATCTAAACAAAGAACAAGACCATTGATTTAAAAACAAAACCTTGTTGTTGCCTGTAAACGGGTAATCCTCACTTTTTCCCTTCTGTATGCCTGTGTGAGGTAAAAAAAAAAAAAAAAAGTCTCTGGCTTCTCTGGGTGTCTTAGCTGTGGTCTGTAATGGCCAGTCTGGCAGGGTGGCAAATGGCTCCCTGACTCTTGAAATATTCACCAAATCCCCAATTAGAGCTTTGTGTCACCTCTCCCATTTGTCAGTGCCTCATTTGGCTGGGGTTTCGCTCTCTCTAGCAGGAGATGTGCCACTTTCGATGACTAATTAATCAAATCTTGGCACTTTTTCAGGCGGAGAGGAAAAGTAATCTTCTGTCTATAGGGAATGTGTGTAAAATGTTTATTCCATACGCTAGTTTAATCTATCATTTACAGGTGATTCACAAAAGGATGAGGCTGACCATACGCTGCTTTCTCAGGGGGCCCATTAAGGACCAAAACAAAGAGGTTGCTTCATATATTTATTCATTTATTTCTTTTAGATTTATCAGCAATACTAGAATATGCTATGCTAGAAATGTCTATGTTCCAAAGAAGCATATTTTAGCACACACTCTAAATAGATAGATTTGTATTTAACTATTCTATTCATACAGAACATTTTTAATGTAAACACTGTAATACTAGTAAGTCAAGCTCTTTTTTCCAGCATTTGTAGAGGTCCAGCATTTTAAACAGGTTCAGTTCAGAACTTCACAAGCATTCTGAAATTGTGTGGAAGTTTCCTCTGTGATGCTCTATCAAATATTCACTTCAACCATGACATGTCCTACATTGACTTGTGCGAGTTCCACCTAGTAGACAAACTGAGCAAATTGGAAAAGCATATATCCCAGAGCTGCAGGTTATTATTTATAACGCTCTTTGATCATGACAAGGTGCTGGGATTGTGAATATTGAATAAGGCACGTGGGACTCAATCAGATGTCACAGAATTATTGCATCTAAAATGAAAATACTGTTATTAATTACTCACCCTCATGTCGTTTTAAACCCATAAGACTTTCGTTCATCTTCAGAACACAAATGAAGATATTTTTTATGAAATCTGAGCAATTTCTGTCCCTCCATTGACAGCTACATAATTACCGCTTTGATGCTTCAAAAAGTTCATAAAGAGATTGTAAAACTAATCCATATGAATTGAGCAGTTTAGTCCAAATTTTCTGAAGAAACTCAGCCGCTTTATATGATGAACAGATTTAATTTAGGCTTTTATTCACATATAAACATTCATCAACTCAGACATCAGTTGTGGTAAACAGAAGCTCAAGCATGTTTGCTTGATGTGCGAGAACCAATGAGGTTAATTCTCGTGTTACTCATCATGTTTGAGCTTCCACAATTACCAGTGAGGCTCATTCTCGCGTTACACAAGACATTTGATCTTCTGCAAGAACCAATGAGGTTTGTTCTCATGTGTCATTCCGGTTCAGTTGAGCATCAGTGGCATTATGTTGGCTGATCAATGTTTATATGTGAATAAAAGTCTAAATTCAATATGTTCATCATATAAAGCGATTGAGTCTCTTTTTATATAGATAGATAGATAGATAGATTTATAAGAAGATAATGCAGCCAGTATTCATGCTATATGATGTGATATTTACAACTGTAGGACTTTAAAACAAAATAGCAAGCAGTAAAACAAGCAGATCAACTGACTGCTCATTTAAAATGTAAAAAAATTATTTTATAATACTTTTTATATTTTAGCCATGTGTCTGTCTGCACCTCTTTCCTTTCACTGCCACATTAGCGAAAGCGGTGGTCAGATTTATTGCTGAGAAAATGCATTAGAAAATAGTCAATTAATGAGCACTATATGCCCTGTTTATGCTGCAGATTTTGCCCGCTGCTTACTAAATGACTGGCACTGCAGCAGGGAGAGTTTAAAACTATAGATCTGAACTTACCATCTCAGCATTTAAGGAGCAGTTCTTATTTTTGTGGAAATCTTCATAAATCTCTTTTCCATACAGGGAAAAATAATAGTGGCATAATTTCATTTTTGGGTGAAATACATTGCTGTGGCTGAAAGTAAAAGCATTCAAAGTGACTAACATCAAAGTCCCTTTAAGACAAGTCATTTCACTCGGCGGCCATCTTTGAAACGCCTCTCGGGCATCCTGGGCATCATGCAGCTCCTATCTCTTTGAATGGGGAAACATCAAATTCTCCAAAACTGTTCGCCAACCTTATGATTAAATTTCATATTTGAAATCACCAATGAAATCTAACAACAACCGGCTCATAAATTTAGTTTCTAAACGCTCGAATCATGACAAAAAAAACCTGTATTTTTCAGGCTGGATCAAGCTAATGCGCATGCGCACACCTAAATGCGCGTCTCTTCGGAGGCGCGCGTCTGACTGTTTCTATAGAAACCGGTGATTCTAACGGCCGCTGAAGTGACGCGATGACTTTACCAGTCGGCGATTGGCTCTTATTTAGTAGGCGGGACTTATTCCGCCATATTGAGCGTTACACTTTCTCCCATTCAAAACAATACGAGTGACGTGTCTTGTGTTATTCTATAGTCTTTGCTAACATTCACACATCTCATTGGCAAGTAATCTTTCTGACCTTATTAAACTCGCTCATCAAGTTTAGAGAACTAAACAGAGCTGCATTAGTCTTGTTTAGATTTGACATTCTAAGATTGATAGTTTGAGAAACCAGCGGAATGTTTTTCATCTCAGCAAAATTGCCATGTTGTAGCAATTCTTGTCAGAAGCATAAAGCAAAATGCATTTCCTTTGTGGCAGAGAGATTCAATAATAATTACCAGCACAGAAACACGGGTAAAAATGCATCACTTATTGTTTGAAGTGAAGGGACGCATGGTCAGTCAGAAGAGAAAAATGCAGTTACATTTATTGTAGAGCTTTTGGAAGCTCACCGCCAAATGCCAACATTTTCACACAGCAGTCATCAGCAGACAATTAAAAGCTTTTCATAAAACCAGTGTGAAAGAATTAAAGCCATTCAATAGTGATAGAAATTTATGAGACATATATAAGTGTGTGTTTTATTATTATGTGTAAAGACTGACTAAAACCAAAATGAGTAACTAAATGATAAATTGCAGATATAACAATATACAAAGCAAAAATTGTTACCAAAACCTGTGAATGCAGCATATAAAACAACTTCCATTTACTATATCAAAGCTATATCCAAAGCAAATTCTGCTATTAAATGTGAGTTTTCATACCGTGAAGCTGAATATGTTTCATCCGTGCTTTATACATTTCTAATCAGGTACGAATTTATACGAGCCTGTTTTTGAACACAGATGAAGAAACAAGGAGATGGTTGAAAATATGACTGCTGGATGCTGGCTGCAAGGTTCTGGACAGAATGGTGCAGAAAATAATTAAGCCTTTTTCAGCTAGACTGCTTCAGAAAATGCTTGGCAGATTTCAATATGGGGCCCTGCAGGAGAAATATGGAAATGAATCCAAAGAGGAAGGAAGCTGGGAATTTAAATCAGCCTGCGATGATCTGGGATACATACATCATTGAGGGAAGAAAACATGCTACGACCAAGAAATGATGTCTCAAACAATATGTGCCAAGAGCCTTTTTTCATCACACAACCCAGACTGTTGAACCTTAGTGAGATGGAAATTATTCACAAAAAAACAAACAAACAAAAAAACATCCATACTTTTTTTCTTTAGGTGACAAATGGTACAACATTAAAGGAATAGTTCTGAGAAAAAATTAAAATACTGTCATTGTTCATTCACCTGCATGTCGTTCCAAACACAAAATCCTTCAGAAAGGATGCGAAAGCATCATAAAAAAAGTCATCCATAAGACCTGTGTGCTATATTTCAACTTCGCTGTTAACCACTATGACCAGATCACAAGATCCAGATGAGTTGATTTTTGTGAATGAATCATTTTTGTGAACAGAATCAACAGTTTAATTCAAAAGAAATGACTCATAAGAACAATTCATTCACATTGCAGTGCACCAAGGAGAGCTACGTCGAATTTCATCTTTCTTTTGACAAAAAGCAATCAAACGACTTCAGAAGACTTGTATGGAGCACTTCTATAATAGTTTAAAAGCTCTGGTCACTATTAATTGTACTTGCAGGTAAAATAAATGATCAGTGAATTAAAAAAAAATTCCTTTTAATTTCAACTGAGAGAAAGAGAAAGCCATATGGGTTAGAAAACTGCACAATGTTCATTTTTGGGTGAAATATTTATTTATGTGCTTTCATGAAATCTGACCGCCATGATCCTCGGTCTTCTCCATGTTTTCCCTCTTTTGCCCTTGATGTTTCTTTCACCCCATGTTGTGATTCTCCTACTCTGGATGGGAAATGTACAACATCAAAAAGGTTTGACACTTGACAGATCTCCTCATTTCATTCTTCAATGAGTTTGTGTCATTTCTCCATGCTGAGGCACTTCTGACAGACAGACAGTCTCTTGGCATCAAACTCACAGCACCAACATCTCAGCCTCGAGCAGAGAAGATAGCTCTTATGAGGAGGCATTACTAATTACTAAAATACTTTGACTAATACACACTAAAGAGATTAGCTGACCAAAGAGAATCATGGGATTGCTACATATTTAGACACAACACTGGATACATAAATATTGGAGATGTACTGCTGCAGCTAATCATAAATTTAACTTTCAGTAAAACACAATTATCAGAACATTATGTATTTCCTGCACTTTTGTAGTATTATAAAACGTAAAATTCCGGCCCTTGATTCTGATTGGTTGAGCTGCGCTCGAAGCCGTTGTAAAATTCCCGAAAACATACAGCTGACCGCATTACACAAGTATCGTTACGTCACTGAGTGTGTATGTTGCTGCGTCTGTCTTAGCAACCACTCTGTGCAACGTAAACATATGTTTGTTCTCTGTTGATTTTGTTCATTGATGCTTACTGCATTATGTAGAAGAGTATTGTGAGAGAGATATCGAGTGACCGAGTGTATTACCTGCATTCAGATTTAGCATTTTCCTTCAGGTCAGTCCTATGATCATAATAAAAAAATCCGTTTGAATATCCTGACCTTTTGAATAATGGATTTTCCCATGCCCTGCTGACACTGCCAGCGCTAGTCAAAGCATTTGCCATTTGCGTCTTGTTCCATGTTCACAACAAGTTTCAATTTAAAAGTCTTTGAGACTGAGTGACCCGCTCATAAAAACAGTCTTTGCCGCCATCTAATGGCATAATAAATGTAACGTCTGTTGTTGTTCACAGTCAGGGACTATTTTTTCCAGCGGAAGGAACGCTTTTAATGATTTTACTTCATGAAAGTTGAATTGATACATATTTTTTGGCTTTAATAAATTTGTATTGTGTGGTAACCGTTTTATAAAAGCAATAAGCTCAGTGAAGCCGTGGTTTACAGTGAATTTATAACAGCTAAGAGGGTTTTAGGCTCCATGTCGTGCCTAACAAAGCCCCTTAGCTGTTATAAATTCACTGTAAACCACAGCTTCTTGGGGCTTATTGCTTTATTCTACCCTAAAGTCCACATTTAGTAGGCCTACTAGTCAAGGTTGGTAACTGCGGAAGCTTGTTTCCATAACGGAATAATAAAAAAAAAATAATAAAAATGTTAAAAAGGTAAGTGACCTTTTTATCTCACAATTCGGACTTTAGAACTCACAGTTTTGAGTTTGTATGTCACAACTGAGATTGTGAGTATATATCTTGCAATTCTGAGTTTATTTCTTGCAGGTTATAATTTTTAATTTCATGGTGGAAACAAGATTCCATTGGTAGCAGATATTTAAATGAATTAAAAAACAAAAATGCATTTCAATTGACAGCTCAAGCTTATTTACTTTTTTGTTTGTTTTTTAAAGCACATTTTAAAAGGGCAAGAAAACTCATATAGCTCAAAAAGAGAGTTTGTTTACAATCGCAGTAACATCACAGTCCTTCAACAACATATTTATGACCAGCCCTGTACACAGAGAATAACATTTCCTCACAATCTGCATATGCAATGCCGACTTATTGCTTTCTTGCCTTGTTTTCTTGCACTGCAGCATGTTCTATCAGGCTGAATTGATGTTTTGAATTTACTAATGGCAGAATCAATGTCTAACATCTAATGCTGCCTATACATGATTTACATGCATGAAAGAAAAATAACCTTATAACCGCTTATGCTCAGTGTCATTATGTTCACATATCTTTCAAATCACCTACTAGATGACGAGTGATTATTCACAATTGGAAAAAAAATATTGGCACCTCCAAGGGATTTCATCATTAGTATTGATTTATAAAAATCTACTGCTAGACAGCCTGGGTGATAAAATGCTACTTTGTTCAACTACATAAGACAGATAGCAGATGCAGAAGGTCATGCACGCATGCAAAACTGTCAGGGATAAAATTAGAAAAATATCCTCATCAGAGCTTCATTTTTAAATATATGATGTTGATTGCTGCGTAGTTACTAGAAACACATTGCAATGTTGTTAAAAATACCATATATAGCAGTAAAAAATACCTATTATACCAAGCAGTATGGCATTAAATCTGAATTTCATCTTGCTGTCAGACAGAAACTTGACAGAAACACTCAGTACATTCAGAGTACAATATATTGAGATATCAACCTGATGCCTTGAGGGTTTCTGTCCTCATTGCTTTGTCCCTTGTCATTTTAAAAATGGCAGAAAAACATACCTCATACTCTCATCCACCAGATCAAGAAGCTCAGATGGTGTTTAAAGGAATAGTTCACCAAGAAGAGAAAATTATGTCATTATTAATTATCAACAAGGCTTGACATTAACTTTTTTGCTCACCAGCCACTGTGGCTAGTGATTTTCCAAAGTTACTAGTCACTCAGCATTTTCACTGGCTACAATTTTGACATCGATACTATGGGGAAAAACTACCATACAGATATTTTTTAATATTATCTCATAATTTGGCAGCAGGTATATTAGGCTGCTGTCACTTTAAGACCTGCTGCACAGATCCAATATACTGTTACACATGCTTTTTTTCTCAACTGTTTATGTTCACTTAAAACATAACTGACTGTGTTTACGTGAATACTCGCCAAGACCAGCATTTTGATATTTGATTTTGTGTGTGTGTATTTTACTGTTTAAGTGCAATAAGCAGTAAAAAAGAACTCAATTTAGTACTGAGAGGCGGAGCTCGCTTCAGTACGTGCTTGGCAAAAGTGCACAAAGGGGGGAGCTTGCGAGCACACTTCTGAAAAATAAAATGACACCTCCAGTCTCATGAACTTCATGATCACATGCCCCTGGCAGCCATTTTAAGTCCACAAGACTGTAAGTGTATGAAGTGTGCCATTTGGGACAGAGCCTGTCAGTTTACACGATGATATAAAGCAATTCATTGAAACGAACCATCTGAAAGAACTGGTTCATGGAAATGAATCACTTCTCATCACTACTGTGCATTCGTGGTGGGGATTTTTCCATTGACTGCAAGTTACATAGTTACAATAGTAGGTCTTTCATTTATTTAACCGGTTCGTTCAAATACACTGATTCATTCAGGAGTGATATAAATGGATGTCTATGTAAGTGAGTCATTGAATAATTCGCTCATCCAATTTGTTCAAAAACACTGATTCATTCAGGGATGCTTTGAGTAGGAAGGGGAAAATCTTTTTTTTTTTTTTACAGCGCTTATCAACACATTTCTTTGGAACTATTTAGTTGGCAATAAAAAAAAAAAAAACTTGAACTAACTTGAAAATTTTGTCTGAAACTTAAGTTACTCAATGTTAACGTATTGTTTATTGAACAGCGACATTGTGCTTATGGCTGAATCACTGCTGTGCTGACATTCAGTAAACAAACAGCAATCTTACTTGTGTGATTAAATTGCATAAATAATACCTCTGAGGTTGACAAAAGATAATAAAATTTTTATCCTCTGTCTCCTCAGCGTCGTAACCTTGTTCAGCTCAGTGCTCTTCACTGGCCACTTTCATTTGTAACAGATCTTGTCAAGACCATTTCGGCAGCTGTGGGGGCATTATGGGAAATGTTCCATCACTTGCTGTGTGTCTGAGAGCAAAAGGTCACTGCAAGAATAGAGATGGCACTTTGGGGACAGGAGGTTATTATGACGAAGCTGTAGAGTTTGAAGGACTTTAAAGTGTGATTCTAAGATTAAAAAAAAAGAAAAAAAAGAAAAAAGACTGATTTACGCCACAGATATAAAAGCAGGGTTGTGCACTATTCAAAAATGAATTCAAATTGTCTTTTAAATTCTTTTATTTGAATTGAGAAAGCAAACAAGCAGTTTTTTTTTAGTTTATTATTCTTTTTTATAGTTTATAATTCTTTGGAGAATTTGATGTTTACCCATTCAAAGAAACAGGAGATGCACTTGCATGCCCGAGAGGCTTTTCAAAGATGGCCGCAGAGTGAAATGACTTGTCTTAAAGGGACTTCCTTTGGAATGACTGATTTTTTTTCTAATTGCAATTCAGTAAATTTCAGTTCCCACCATTCAAATTCGAAAGCAATATGATTTTCAATGCTCTTAAATATAGAATCAGAATTATAAGCCTAAACTAAAACACTGCTCGTGAGATGTTTTAAAAAGTTCACAATGCAAAGTTTTGAGTTTAAAACTCCCAAACAAGGTTCATTTTTCTCCTCAGGCTTCAGGTATGTCCCCTGGACGATGCATGACGCTTCAGTCTAGGCGATTAATGTTGCTGTTCTCTCATCTTTAACTCTAGAACAGGACCAGATTTGGACTAATGGCAGTCAGCCCAGCTAGACTGATTACTTGGAGAAGAGAACTAAATAGAACTTCCTAATTACATGCTCAAGAAAAGGTAGATCGTTGGCACCGGTGTTACACTGGCTTGCCCAAATCATTATAAACAGGACAGAATGACAGATAACAGAAATAGTGTGACCTACACAGAGAGACTCACCGAATGATATTTCCTGGGGTTACTGGCGTGGAATTTCTGCTAAATGTGCTTTTTACAAAGAGGGGAATTCACCAAGATTGGATTGTGCCCATTTATTTTAGCACCCAATTCACTAAAGGATTTATGTAAATGAAGTAAAGGCTCAAACATATAAAAAAAAATCTGTGCAAAATTAGCATTTCTACATCGCAACAACAAAAATTAAAGGGAACATTGCCAACCATACTCAACCTTATTGTTTCATGGGTGGCAATGTTTACTATAGTGTTCAGTACAAAAGAGTTTTAATTTGGAACTCATTTTTAAACAGAGAGGATCAAAAACAAGACACTTGTGAAGTTTGTTCGTTTGTAGTGTAGACAGCTTGTTTGTGAGGAGATTGGAGTTTAATATTACATTGGGAACATTGGAAATGTAATCAGAGATGAAGCAATTATCTTCCTTCACACAATATTCTGTGAAGTTCGTTTGTCCAGCTATTAGCCTTGTACTCATATGTTGATTTTGTACTTTGATGTTTGAACCTTTAAGTGGTTTCACTCTACATGTTTTAAAGTTGAAGTGTGTGATTTTTTTATGTTAAACTTTATTTTATACCAGTTTAATATGCAAAAGGGCCTTTCACAATGCACGTAACCCCAGGTTATAGTCATTCTAAATCCCACTATAATGCCAGATAAAGGAACATTGTAATTTAGAAGCGGGGTCGACGCAGCTTTTTATCTGGGCTTATGAAACCCTGCTCCGGAGCAAGTTTAGCACCACTTTTGCTGCTTCAACTCTGCGTTGTGTTGCAAAACGTACACAGATTACAGACTGAAACAATGCAGAGTTAGAATTTTACGCCTAGATGCTTAGCAACAGACAGCTAATCATGTGCTTTATATTCACGTGCTTTGGACAATCATGGAAACATATGACATATATATGAGGACATACAATGCTAGAGCCTTTATGTAAACAGGTTGCATCAAAGACTTTATATACAGAAAGACGGTGCACTCGTATTACTAATGGGAGAAAGTGCAACGTGCAATATGGCAGAATAAGTCCCGCCTTCTAAATAAAAGAAACAAATCGCTGATTGATAAAGTCATCGCGTCACCACAGCTGCCATTAGAAGCTTAGGACTGCGCATGTGCATCAGCTTGGACCAGCTTGAAAAATGCAGTTTCTTGTCATGATTCGAGTGTTTAGAAACAAAATTAATGAGTTGTTGTCAGATTTCATTGGTATTGGTAATTTCAAATATGAAATTTAATCGTAAGCTTGGCAAACAGCTTACAGTTTCCACATTCAAATAAGAGATAGGAGCTGCACTTGCAAAAATGAGAGGCGTTTCAAAGATGGCCGCCGAGTGAAATGACTTGTCTTATGCTGTGTTCACAACAAACGCGAATAGAGCGTCTGGCGCGAATGATTTCAATGTTAAGTCAATGTAAAGACGCGCGTCTGGAGGTCTCGCGGCGTGAATGAGGCGTTTAGCGCGGCGCGGAAGACGCGAATTCGCCTCATTCGCGAGTCTAGTTCGCGCGAATGTAATGGTGCTTTTTGTGCATTTATGCTGCGTTCACACCAGACGCGACTTGCGCGAATAAATCGCGCTATTCGCGCGTAGTTGGACGCTTGAACATTTTGAGTTTACTCGCTTCATTCGCGCGTGAAAATCCCTTCACAACAGACGCGAATTCGCGTCATGAGAGAGAGGCCTCTCCCGCTCCTTTATGTGTCCCAGACTCTCCCACTGCTTTCTGCACACTTCCTCTGAATAAACACAACTTGTCAGTGGGGAAATAATTGTAAATTACAGCGAATAAGCTCAATTGGTCGTCTTTAGTTGGCTTGTAGTCTTAATATATATATATATATATATATATATATATATATATATATATATATATATATAGCTCTAATTGAGTAAAGACCGTTTTTTACAACTTATCAGATTGTCCGACCTCCTCACTCACTTTCTTTCAAACACGATCCTTTTTATTTCTGTTTCTATAAATGTATGAAGATGTACAGCGACGATGATTTTGTCCTCCATTGTTGTTTTGAAATTCTGCCTCAGCTCGCTACGTCACGTCACTACTAGAGCAAGCTCCTGATTGGTTAACGCGGCGCGGAAATTCGCCAAAGTTCAGATTTTTCAACTTGCGCGATTCGCACGAATCACTCAATTCGCGCCGCGTCATTCGCGCGAATCACGCCGCAGGATGTCAATTCGCATCTTTGCATTGACTTAACATGTATATCACTCGCGCTTACCGCTTCATTCGCGTCTGGTGTGAACGCAACATTAGCGTTTGACGCGAATTCGCCTCTGACGCCCGAGTTGAAAAATTTGAACTTTGCCGTAAATTCGCGCCGCGTTAACCAATCAGGAGCCTGCTTGCTGCTGTGGTGGCAGGCCCGCCCGGAGTCACTCATTCAAAATGGAGGAACGACTGATATTATCAGTGAGCAGTCACTTTATTCCTGTCTCTATAGAAGTATGAACTTGTGTCATAAATCTCTGGGTGACTGCTCACTGATAATATCAGTCATTCCTCCATTTTGAATGAGTTAACGCGGCGCGAATTTACGCCAAAGTTCAAATTTTTCAACTCGGGCGTCAGACGCGAATTCGCGTCAAACGCGTAAATGCACAAAAAGCTCCATTTGCGCGTAACGCTCAATTCGCGTCATTTGCGCGAACTAGGTGCGCGAATTTGCGTCTTCTGCGCCGTGCTAAACGCCTCATTCGCGCCGCGAGACCTCCAGACGCGCGTAAACGCATCTTTACATTGACTTAACATTGAAATCATTCACTCTTGGTGTGAACACAGCATTAGAGGGACTTTGGTTGTTGGAATGTTCATAACTGCACATAATTTAAATGCTCTCTAAAAAATGTTGGGTTGTTTTAACCCAAATTTGAGTGAAATATGGACAAACTGTTGCGTTACATTTTTAAATTACATTTTTAACCCAATGGTTGGGTTTGTCCATATTTGAACCAAATAGGGGGTTGAAACAACCCAGCATTTTTTTTTAGAGTGCAGGTAAATTATGAGTAGTGTGGAACATGAAGTAAGATAACCCATGATTCCATTTACCCAGGGCTAAGAATGACCCAGGGTTAACTATTTCAAGTGTGAAAAGCCTTATTGCGAACTATAAATAAGCTATTATTTGCACAACCAGAACTTCACGACCATACATTGGCATTGGGGTGAGATCTATTTAGCTAAACAATGGCAGAGAGTTTAGGAAAACTTTTTGAAAACGCTCATTATTTTGTAATTATTTTAGTAGTGCCGCAGACACACTTCAGCTTTAAGCAATTCTGGGAGGCAAACATTTCTGACTCCAGATTCTGAGAACAAACAATGCGGGCATCTTTCAAATCAGGTTTTGAAAGACCACAGCTGCCAGATCTCATGTACAAAGCACCATTCTGTCCAGTAGAACATAATTACTCTCACCCACACAAGCCAATATGATAATACACACGTTCTCTTTGATGCTTTCAGCGTGTGAACAGAGAGACGGAGCATGCTGATAAGATGTTTGGCGACGACGTGGCGTGTTTTCCTGCTTCGTGTCAGTCTCGGCTTCAAATCTGGATGATTCATTCTGAGCTCTTCGCTTTAATTACAAATTGCCTGCAGCATAAACCTTCACCAGCAACAAAATAAACTATTTACTACTTGATTGCCACAGGCATGCAGTTAGCAAAGACAACCCACAAGCTTCTATATGGACAGTCTGAGTCTCACAGATGTTCCCTGTCAGAGTAAAGAACGAAACAAGCACAGTCTTCCAGGTGCAATGCAAGATGACCTTCATCCAAAGGAAGCGGGACAAAGAGAGAGAAGAGAAACTTGCTTTGCCGACTGTGAAGAAATATGTCTCTCAGCAATTTGTATCTATGTTGCACTATACAACTCATACATTTTTAACAGACATCATATGTTTTCATGGTGTTTACTTGTGTTTACCCACTTTGGACTGGGTAAATACTCACAGTGGTCTTGTATTGCTTTGGCAAGAACTTAAAAATAAACTAGGTCCCAAGAGCTCTGCTTTTTTTTAAGGAGTAGTTCACCCACAAATTTTCATAATTTACTCACCCTCATGATGTTCCTTCCCTATGCATGTCTTGCTTTTCTTCTGCAGAACACACACAAAAGAGAAAGTAAACATAATGAAAGTTAATTGGGATCCATGGAACCGAGCTCCAAAAAAAACATGCACTATTCTTCTAAAGTGATAATTTTGTGTGATGAAAAGACATGGATGCATTTTCTTGGTGTATCACATTTATACTTTAAAAGTTTAGCCCTAAAGTGCACAGTAAAAAAATTAGCAAACACACACACACACACACACACACACACACACACACACACACACACACACACACACACACACACACACACACACACACACTTATATATATGGTTTACGGGGATTCTCCATAGACGTAATGGTTTTTATACTGTACTAACTGTACATTCTATCCCCCTACACTACCACTACCCCTAAACCTACCCATCACAGGAAACTGTCTGCATTTAGTATGTTTTTTAAGCCATTTGGTTTACTAGGACACAGGAAGTAACACCCATGTTATTATAAACATTTGTGTCCTCATAAACCATATATACAAGAACACACACACACACACACACTGGGTTTTCATGTTTTATGGGGACATTCCATAGACATAATGATTTTTATACTGTGCAAACTGTATATTCTACCCCCTGAACCTACCCATCACAGACAACCTTCTGCATTTTTATATTTTCAAAAAATCACTTAGTATGATTTATAAGCTGTTTTTCTTCATGGGAAACAAAAATGTCCCCACAAGGACAAGGATTTGGATATTGCCATCTTTGTGAGGACATTTTGTCCCCATAACATAGGGTTTATCAGGACCACATGCACGCACACAACATGCTAAAACCTCTTTAGAGCAGTTTGCATGTAGATATTTACAGTGTTTGAAAGAGTGTGTGCACTGATACCAAACCTCCAACGCATACTAAATAAACCCTCAGGTGTCCACTTTTTTAAAAGGTCAACTCAGCTAAACCACTATGCAATACACAGCAGTTGTGTGTTCCATAAAAAGCACTTTTTAATAAAAGAAGCAGGTTTTTTATGAAAGGAACCTTACAGTAATCTTTCTGAGGATGTCAGAAAGCATAACAACATGATCAGTCTTTGTCGAACAAGAAGTGTAGTGTCAGGACTTAGGTCTCACAGGACTCATGTCTTCACATTCATTTTGTCGTAATCAAAGTAATTGTTGAGATTACATGATAACAATAATCTAAAGTGCACTGTTATATTCAATATGGAGATTAATTTATCACTACTGCACTGATGGTTTCAATTAATCATATATTTGCTTTGTTTCTCTAAATTAGAGGGAAATTTAAACGTGATCCAGCTGGGAATCTCTGATAGAGCTCTTAGCCATCTGCGTTCTGACCCTTCCCTCAGATCTGTGTTAATGGAAACGTCTTTCATTGTCCTTGAGCACAGACAGATTTTAGTAACTGCTACGCATATACAATGTATAGAATGAACAAATAAGAACAGACTGGTCTCAGTACTGGCAATTAGCACAGTTTTTGCTCACTGAGTGAAGCAACAGACATCATAGTCATCATGTAAACCAAAAAAAAAAAAAAGCTTTTTGCTGCTTGATCAGTGTGTGTGTGTGTGTGGTGAAGAAGGAGCCCACACATTATATATTATATTTGTGTCCTGTGCATATTAGCAACGACCGTGTTAGGGAATTGCTCTGTTTATTTGCATGTCTTTGAAAATGTTATGAACAGTTCATGTTTTCTGTGTGGCAATCATGCTGTAGACAATTGGCCAGAATCAAATATGTAATTGAAATATCAGTATAGTTTAGATTACATCTCATCTCTAAAGGTTCAATAACCAATGAAACCATAGTGCATGATATGGCCCTCCAATCCAATCTGTCGAGTCGAATTGTAATTCTATCTCTGGTTAGCGTTAGAAGGATAATTTGCTCTTGCTAGTGCATTAGCATATTTGCACTCTCACGTCACCTGCGGCAAATATTATTTAAACTAATCTGATCTGTGCAGATGCCCAGATAAATAAGCCAAAAGACACAAACCCTCCAGCAGAATATCTCCATTCAGCTTGTAATAAACTCATCTCTCTTTAATAGATATTACTATTGCTCAGGATGCTGTGGTGACATTGGCTACAAGACAAACCAGGATCATAATATACAGAGAACATCATGCAGAGATGTAACTGTTACAGTAAAAAATCATGATATTTCTTGCACCTCAGTGAAGAAGTCAAACATATTTATAGAAGGGAATGCTGAGAAGCTCAAGATATTTTCACATTTTATTCAATGATATAAAAGACATCAGTAAACCCTATGTCTGAATCCTATTTTGCTAGGTTTTCTAGTCCAAAAGGGTTGTTCCTAGTCTCTTCATGAGTCATGGGTGCATTTTGGGCGTAACGTGCACTAAACCAATCAGAGTCAGATCTCCCATTCACTTTAAAAGCCAGGTGCGCTTGCACCATGGCGGAATTTGCAAGCGGAAAAAACGTCTCGGGTTACGTCTGTAACCCTGTTTCCCTGAATAAGGGAACGAGACGCTGCGTAGTCGCTTTGGGAACGCCTCTGCGTGATTACGTCTTGAAGCACTCGTGAAATCAAACCAATAGTGTAGCGGGACGTCAGAGCGGGTGACGTCACGGACCAGGAAACTATAAAGCACCCCTGAGAACAAAGAACGCCAGCTTCTGATATGGATGAAGCAGACGCTCACAGGCGTGCAGGGAGTATGGCTAAGCTACGCAGCGTCTCGTTCCCTTATTCAGGGAACCAGGGTTACAGACGTAACCCGAGACGTTCCCTTTCATGGGAACATCGACGCTGCGTAGTCGCTTTGGGAACGCTATCCCAACTAGGCCATAAGACCAAATGCCTGTTGTGTTATTATTTCAGGACGACAGGACTGAGGACCCTGGAGTGGAGCCCAAATCGAGGTTATAAAACCTGACAAAGGTATGCTGAGAAGACCACCCAGCAGCATCACATATGTCTTGGAGGGGAACCCCCGACATCAAAGCCTTTGAGGCAGCCATGCCCCTGGTAGAATGCGCCCGGACAGCTAAAGGAGGGGGCTGTCCGGCCGATTTGTAAGCAAGAGAGATGGCCTCGACCACCCACTTACTCATTCTCTGCTTAGACGCAGGACCTCCCTTATTAGGAGAACCGTAACACACAAACAGTTGTTCAGTCTTTCGCCACAGGGCAGCTCTGTGGACATACGCGTCTAAAGCCCTCACCGGGCAGAGCAGATTCAGTTTCTCCTGATCCGGATTTGTAAAAGGTGGATAACAGAAGGCCTGCAGCACAATAGGCCCTGGGACATTAGTAGGGACCTTAGGAACATATCCAGGTCTAGGATGTAAAAAAGGCTTTGACCATACCAGGTGCAAAGTCTAAACATGAAGGAGCAACCGATAGTGCTTGTAAGTCCCCGATTCTTTTGAGGGATGTTATGGCCAGAAGAAATAAGGTTTTGAGAGTAAGGATCTTCTCAGATGCTTCCTCTAGAGGTTCAAAGGGAGCCGCAGCTAACCCTTCCAACACAATGGCTAAGTCCCAGGAAGGCATTTTTGTGCGTACAACAGGCCTCAGCCTCTGAGTGCCACGGAGAAAACGTACAACTAAAGGGTTTCTACCAACAGAAAGACCTTCTATTTTTGCGTGATAAGCGGAAATAGCGGCAATATAAACCTTCAATGTAGAAGGAGTTAAACCCTCCGAGAACTTCTCTTGGAGAAATTGCAGTACTTGACTGATAGAAGAGTGGACCGGATCCACCTGAGAGTGGCTACACCAAGTAGCAAACAATTTCCACTTATACGCGTACAGTTTTCTCGTGGTTGGAGCTCTGGAGTGGAGAATGGTCTCTACAACCTCAGTTGAGAGACCAGATTCTATGAGCTCTGCCCCCTCAGGGGCCAGGCCCACAGTTTCCATATTTCTGGGTGCGGGTGAACTATTGCGCCACCCAACTGAGACAAGAGGTCTTGTCTGACAGGAATCTCCATGGGGGAGTCTTCTAAGAGGGATACTAGATCCGTGAACCATACTCGGGCCGGCCAGAACGGGGCTACCAATATTAGACGGACCCCGTCCCGGCGAACCCTCTCCAGAACTCCGGGGAGCAGAGCGATCAGGGGAAATGCATACAGACGCAGCCTCGGCCACGTCTGTACCATAGCATCCAACCCCAGAGGGGCTGGATGGGTCAGAGAAAACCACAACGGGCAGTGAGACGTCTCTTTCGAGGCAAATAGGTCGACTTGTGCACGACCAAACTTTTTCCAAATCAGTTCCACCACTTCGGGATGGAGCCTCCATTCCCCGGGCCTCGGCCCCTGCCTCGACAGGATGTCTGCTCCCACATTTTGACTTCCCGGGATATAAGCTGCTCTCAGCGAGAGAAGCTTGCCCTGGGACCACAGGAGGATCTGATGAGCTAACTTGCACAATTGGCGAGACCTCAGACCCCCCTGATGGTTGATATAAGAGACCACCGACATGTTGTCTGACTGAACTAACATGTGATGGCCCCTCAGGTCTGGGAGGAAGTATTTGAGTGCTCGAAATACCGCCATCATCTCCAGCTGATTTATATGCCGAGATCGATGATGGTCCTCCCAAAGACCCTGAGCTGAGCGACCACTCATGATCGCTCCCCACCCTGTGAGAGAAGCATCCGTCGTTAGCATTTTGCGACGACAAGGAGCTCCTAGCACAAGACCTTGGGATAGAAACCAGGGCTTCTTCCACACCGCCAGAGCACGAAGGCATCGCCGCGTGACCTTGATTGTGCGAAAAGGGTTTCCCCTCTGAGAAAACCCCCTGGTTCTGAGCCACCACTGTAGGGGTCTCATGTGCAGCAGGCCAAAAGGTATCACGTTGGACGCCGCTGCCATTAGACCCAACATTCTCTGAATTTGCTTCACAGTGAGTGACTGGCCTAATTTCACCCCTTTCACGGTTGAGAGAATGGAATTCACCCGAGCAGGGGACAAATGTGCCTGCATCGAAGTGAAATCCCAAACTACCCCTAGGTAATTGGTAGTCTGAGCCGGTAAAAGCACACTTTTCTTGGCATTGAGTCTCAACCCTAACTTCTTCATGTGGGACAGAACTACATCTCAATGTTGAACTGCCTGTTGCTCTGATTGAGCTATAATCAACCAATCGTCGATATAATTCAGCACGCGGATGCCCTGGAGTCTCAGAGGAGCCAGCGCTGCATCCACGCACTTCGTGAAGGTGCGGGGTGAAAGGGATAGGCCAAACGGAAGAACCTTGTATTGGTAAGCTTCGCCCCCGAAAGCAAACCTGAGGAACTTCCAATGTGAAGGATGGATTGATACATGGAAGTACGCGTCTTTCAGATCTATTGTCACAAACCAGTCCTCGGACCTGATCTGTGTAGTGATCTGTTTGAGTGTTAGCATCTTGAACTTGAGCCTTTGCACTGAACGATTTAACATGCGTAAATCTAGAATAGGACGCAACCCTCCATCCTTCTTCGGAACTATGAAGTATCGGCTGTAAAACCCTGACTGTATGCTGGCGGGAGGAACCCTCTCTATAGCCCCCTTTTGCAAAAGTGTCATCACTTCCTGTTCCATGACCAGAGACTGCTGGGGGTCCACTACTGTAGTGAGGACCCCGCTGAACCGGGGCGGGTGAAACCCGAATTGTATTTTGTACCCCTTTTTTATCATTTGCAGCACCCATTGAGAAATATTGGGAAGACTTTTCCATTCTTCTAAATATTCTACTAAGGGAACCAGTCTCTCGAGACTGGTCTCTGGTGTTTTTTGAGCACTTGGCTCGACGCCCTGAAGCGGCGCACCGGCAGGGAACAGTCGAATCAGGTGCTGACCGACCCTCCTCAGAGGATCGGGGGGGGCTGCTGTGCCCCGCGACACACGAGGTGGCGGGGTTAACAGAACGGCCCCCTGAGGGCACCGAAGATGGGTCAACTTTATAGATTTTAATTTTCCTGGACCCTCTCCGGAGGGGGCTGCCCTCAGAAGTCCTGGACCCCTCGCGTCAGGACTTTTTCGCAGCCTTCCTGGCAATAATAACAGCCCGCAGATCTGTTTTACCCCGGGAAGGCTTCACTTGTGCTGTCTTACCCGGTCCCCAAGATCTTTTCGGGGGAGCACGGGTGGCAACACTTTGTTTTTGCTGCGCTCTACGCGCAGATGAGGAGCTTATAGACGCCTGAGGCTGCTCCCGCTCAGCAGCCTCAGTAGAGCGGCGAGGGAAGAACTTTTGAAAGGCCGCAGACTGACGTTTTGCCTCCTGGAACCTCTCGACGACCGATGTTACGGAGTCGCCGAAGAGGCCCTGAACAGACACTGGCGCATAGAGAAACACCGCCTTATCGCGTTCTTTAATGTCCGACAAGTTCAGCCATAGATGCCTCTCCGTGGCCACCAGGGCTGCCATAGACCGGCCGATTGTTTTTGCCGTCTCCTTGGTGGCCCGGAGAGCTAAGTCAGTCGCATTTCTCAATTCTTGAATGCATTCAAAAGACGCCTCGCCACTCTGGTCTATTTCCCCCAGCAGGTCAGCTTGGTATGCCTGGAGGATCGACATAGTATGCAGACATGCTGCTGCCTGACCCGCTGAGGTGTAAGCCCTGCCCACCAACACTGATGTTGTACGCAGGGGTCTGGTGGGCAAAGTCAGGGATTTTAACGACGATGCTGATTCAGGCGAGAGATAGCTCGCGAGCGTCTCTTCGACCTGAGGCATCGCCGTATAACCGTGTTCTTTCCCCCCCATGATGTTACTGTACAGAGACGTTGTAGGGTTATGAACACGGAAATGTGCCGGACTCTGCCACGATCTCGACACCTCGGCCCTCATCTCCAGCACCGGTGCTCGCTACATCCATCTCCTTGGAGACAGATAAGCGAAGCTCCGGTGCCTCCACTCTGGGGGAAGAAACCGCTACGCGTGCTTCCGCGGCCAGAGAAGAGGCAACAGATCTGGCAGGTGAGGGTCGAGATAGGGCAGAACCTGTCTCTAACCCCTCCACCAGATCCATTTGTGAACCCCAGGAACGAAGTCTACGCTGTGCCTCGGCAGCAGCAGGACCCGAGCCCTGGGGAACACTCGCCGCGGCGTCCTCCTTTTTATCAAAGAACGCGCGGCGTGATCGGAGTACACAGAGCGTTAGCTTTTCACAATGCACGCAGACAGCTCCCTCGAGAGCTGCCTGTGCATGCTCACTCCCATACAAGCAACACACATATCATGTGTATCCCCGCCCGTGATGAAACGAGGGAGGAGCACATTTAGTAAACTGCTGCTTGTCTTTCTCCGCCATAATCGTGTCTTTGCAATATATAATACTATATATATATATATATATATATATATATATATATATATATATATATGCTTGGTGACTAAAACACTCTTGTCCTCGGACGAAGAGATATTTTGTTTGCTGCAGATAATGACAGACAACACCAAATAAGACACACAACACAGAGCGCTTTGCTGAAGACGCAGAAGCTGGTGTTCTTTGTTCTCAGGGGTGCTTTATAGTTTCCTGGTCCGTGACGTCACCCGCTCTGACGTCCCGCTACACTGTTGGTTTGATTTCACTAGTGCTT
Source organism: Megalobrama amblycephala (assembly GCF_018812025.1). Classification (NCBI taxonomy): domain Eukaryota; kingdom Metazoa; phylum Chordata; class Actinopteri; order Cypriniformes; family Xenocyprididae; genus Megalobrama; species Megalobrama amblycephala. The sequence continues at coordinate 29,194,488 of NC_063063.1, forward strand.
CAAGACGTAATCACGCAGAGGCGTTCCCAAAGCGACTACGCAGCGTCGATGTTCCCATGAAAGGGAACTCAACGCTTCTCCAGAGAGGGATCCTTATATTTAAAAATATTTGTTCTTATACAACAGTTCTTTCTGGTTCTCGAATCTGATTGGCTGAGAGGTCTTTCCAGCCATGCGATATTCTTCCAGTATCGCACAGTAACCGTTTCACCATCTGAATCACTCCGCAAACCCACCTTATATTCATAGATACTACTGTTATTTTGTTATGGAGAGTTTTGTTTAGGCGCGAATATAGTTGTTTAGACCTCAGATATGCAATTTATAAGTAAACATAGCGCCTATTTGAAAATTTGTTTATACGCTTTCAGAGATGCGAGCTCCAGGCCATCAGCGACCAATCAGCGCTCATGTACCCACAGAGAACAGCTTCATCTCGGCCAGCTGGTTCTTGTGTAGATAGTGTTTAACATGAGGTAATTTGTTTTGGGTATATCAAATGGGCAATCTTTGGTCTTATTAATATATTACTTGTTCCAGAGCTAATCAATTTGGCTTAAGGGCTATATTAAGTTTTGTAACTTTATATTTACATTGAAATTAAATCCTGTATTAACTAACTAGAGCACTGCTTTTGTACTTTTGACTTAACTGTTTTGCTTTCTTCTTATACTGTTATAATGGCTATTATTGTTAATTTAAATATTATCGTTCAATAAATAATATTTTATATTTTTTATATTTGCCGTATTTTTGGTATTGAGAAAGAGTCTGTTAGTGATTTCGACTTCAGTGAAAGTTACATTAATACGCCATGAGATGGTGGCAAAGACTGTCTCTATAAGTGAGTCAGTCAGTCGCAAAGACTTTTAAATTGAAATGGGCTGAAAGTTTTAAAACATCCTACGAGATGCAACTGACCAATGCATTGACTAGTGCTGTCATGGGAGTGATGACAGCCTAATGTTTAAAGGACAAAGACAAAAATGGCTTTCCTTTGCATGCTATTGCTCATGTAACAAGTAGTGTGTACACACTTTGTGCACCCGCATATAGGTGCATATTACTAACACGCCCTTTTGTCTTCAAACCAAACTTGGGTCTTCATTCAGTACCACCACCACTGTGTGTTGCTCAGAGTACCTTAGTCTTGTGGCTATATTTAAATAGTGTGCATTTTATTTTGTTTTGTTTTGTAGTAATGGACATTATGCCACAAACGCTGTCGGTAGACTTATACCGAACACATACAGTCAATGTTGTTATTATGATAGCTACTTTCAAAAGCTGCAACATGATGTCTACCTGAGCTTTACAAAAGGACATTAATCATATTTGCGCTGCTAACGTCCAGTGGGTTGATATTTTGTCCAGCTGTTACGTTTTTACTCAGGGGTATTTTGCGCCACTCTTTTTGCACCCAAAGTGCACTTTCCACAAACTGTTTACATGCAATTTTCTGAAATGTCACACAGTGTGTTTTGCTTACTGGTTTTGAATGTTCCCTGTCTACCAGGGCGGCAGCGACACAACAGTGTCTCTGCTTTTTAATTTCTCCTCTTTGTTATTGATGCAGCTCGGCTTCTCAGATTACTGGTCTCTTTGTTTGTACAAGATGTAATTATTGATCTGCAGGCAATCTGTTTGGCCTTGAAAGGTTTTTTCAGTGCTTGTCTCAGCCCAGCTGTTGCTCTCTTCCCGTGTGGTTAACAAGTGGACTTTAGTTTTAAAAAAAACTCGAGACTCACTGTTTTGGACTACTAATTACTTCTCTGGGTAGTTATTTAGTGGAAAAATAATGGCAGTGTTTGGCCAAAAATTTGATTTAACCCTCTACAGCACAGCGTTGCCCTCAGGCAACAGAACATTTTCTTTAGCCCTATGTTAAATAAATTTTTCTTTAAATGATAACAACCAATTAGAAAGGTCGAGAAAGTACCAAAGAACAGTTCAGCAAGGTGTTGGAGCACCATTAAGAGGTGGGACGTCCTGTTCTGACACATGGTCACAGGAGCACATGGTGTGAGAAGAAGGCAATATTATTTGCTTTAGTAATCTTATTTAAAACGACATGAACTGTACATAAAAAAATATGTGTGTATGAAGGTGTAGAGAAGTCTTTTTCAGGTTTTATGAAGTTTTATTTTATTTTACATGTTCAGAAATTCAGTTTTTCTTTTCGTTGCCTCAGGGCAACATTGCAAACAGTTTTTGACAATACCTCACATTGGCAACAATGTATTATAAGAAGGGAAGATGCAGGGTTCCTGGGTGTGCAGGAACACCCAAAGTGATGTGCAAAAATTGTAACAAACACCACTATGTCACAGCAGAGAAGAAGTGCTTTTTGAAGTTTTGTAAGGAGTGAAATCTTATTACATGAAGTACATTATATGGCATAGCGCACTACATGATACAGACCTATGCATGTATCAAATTCAATATATCAATGTCTTTCAAGTGTTTTTCCCTTTTTACTTAATGATTTCTTTAATTTTTAAAAAAAAAATTTGATTTTGATGATAATTTTCTCTATGACTCTGTTCCATTGTCGCACAACGTTGCCCTGAGGCAACGGAAAAATATTTTGGGGTTGGAGGAGGGTGGGGGGCAATTTATTATTATTTTTTTTTTAATCAATAAAATGTTCCCAAATGAACCAAAAAATGATGTGGAATATTTTCTTTTTTTTCATGTGCCATCAACATGTGTGCAGTAGAGGGTTAAATAAACCCACAACTCGGCACATTGTTGCTCCCAAATATACAATATATAAATAAACTTCAGATAGTTACATGCAAAAATGGCAGTGCTGATGCACAAAAAATGCTCCACACAAAAAGATCTGCAAAGTTGGAGTCATTGGTTTGTGCAACTTATTTCCCATGATGCTTAGCACACAAGAGCAGGCATATTGAACCAGCTCGTGTCCCTCTGTCAATAAATCCATGGACAGCACCTCGGAAAACACTATTATTGCCTTGAAGTGAAGAAACTATTATTAGCTCAGAGTGTATTCTTGGAGAAGATAAAACTGATAGCAGCCACTCTAAGGCGAAAATCCCATTGAAAGCATTTACAATGGCACAGATTTGAGCATTTTCGCATTGACAATATTTCTATTCAATGGGACCTAAACAGCGCTGTGTAATGGGGTTCATAAAACCAGTGGACTGGTTAGTCGAATACCGCCTCAGACTCGTGCGCTCCTGCAGAAACCTTCATATATCCAAATGAACAGAAGCACTTGAATATGAATTTACACCGTACAAACAGCCAAAACAGTGTCTGGCACTGTTTATTCCCACCATCTTCAGTCAGATCTCTGAGGTGGAGAAAAATAGGCTGTTCATGAGCTGTTGGTAAACAGACTGAGTCACTGCTTTACACTGAAGCTCCTTATATTAGTATCATAAATACATATCGATTCAATCTCTTGACTGAACTTTAATTTAACTTGGGAACAGCAATTAATTTTTGTCCACTGTAGAGGACATTTATCTTAGGGAAATTTTCTGCCATGTGATATATTACAAGATGTAATATAAGTCTCTGGTGTCTCCAGAATGTGTCTTAAGTTTCAGCTCAAAATACCCCACAGATCATTTATTATACATTTAAATGCCCATTTTGAGTGGAAGGAAAGACATGCTGTTTTCGTGCATGTATCTTTAAATGCAAATGAGCTGCTGCTCCCCGCCCCCCTTTCCAGAAGAGGGTGGAGCCTGTACAGCTTGCGCCTCAAATATTCTGCCAAAAACTAACAAAACATCTGTTTGGTTCTTATTATCATCTCTATCGAGGCCACGCTCATGTGACATAGCAGTTATTTGTCATCATGAAAGTTATTATTTGTATTTGTTTTAAAGCCATAACAGTTTAAACTTCTGATATATGGGTTTATCAGCGCACTCATCTGAAAGCTGCCTGTCAGATGGCGCATCCTGTGAGTATTAAACTAAGTTCTCTATAGTGTACTATTGCACTGAAACTGTCAAATACACACAATGTTGTCAAAAACAACGTCTGTGAACGTAAACAGCAGTGAAAGAAATCGCATGTGTATATTAAATCTGTATAACAGATATATATATATTAAATCAGTGACAACAGCGTAATATACAGCACGTATTGCTGTATATGCTGTTAATATGAATTACAATCAAAGAAAAAGAGAAAATCACTCACTGCTCTTGATTAAAAAACTTTAGTAGCTTTAATAAGAATAAATTTCTTACTTGAAGGCTGCTGTTAAATGCTCTGGTGAGGAGATAAACATGGCGGACTGTGTACAGCTCACTCAGGGGAGGAGCTTAGCTAATAACTCCCTTGCCAATCATGGGCAAAGCTTCCCCCTACTCTTACATAAGACTATGGGAAAATCTGGAACAGCTCATTTAGAGAAACCGTTTATAGTTTATGGGGATTATTAAAAATGGGTAGATTTTTCCATAATAGGTTGTGGACACAAAAATAAAAATAGGTCCCCTTTAAAAGGAATATATACGGAAGAGGATTAGGGCCAAGCAATAATAAAAAAATAAAACCATCTCGAGATAAAAGTTGTTAAATTTTGAGAAAAAACTTGTTAAATTTCGAGAAAAAAGTCAAAATAAAATGTTGAGAATACACTTATTAAATTACAAGAAAAAACTCGGTATATTTCAAGAAAAAAGTCGAGATAAAATGTTGAGAATAAACTCATTAAATTACGAGAAAAAACTCGATAAATTTCGAGAAAAAAGTTGAGATAAAATGTTGAGAATAAAGTCATTAAATTATGAGAAAATTCGTTAAATTTCGAGAAAAAAGTCGAGATAAAATGTTGAGAATAAACTCATCAAATTATGAGAATAAAGTCATTAAATTATGAGAAAAAAAGTCATTAAATTATGAGAACAAATTTGAAATTTAACGACATAAGTTTATTCTCAACATTTTATCTCGACTTTTTTCTCGAAATTTAATGAGTTTTTTCTCGAAATTTAACAATTTTAATCTCAACATTTTATCTCAACTTTTTTCTCGAAATTTAACAAGTTTTTTTCTCGAAATTTAACAACTTTAATCTTGCGATGGTTTTATTTTTTTATTATTGCTTGGCCCTAATCATCTTCCGTAAATATATGTGGCTTCTCAGAGACACCAAATGTTCACTGACTGCAGAACTTTATTTTTAAATAAAATAAAATAAAATAAAAATATATAAAATGAAATTCCGCCAAAGCAATGGTATTCAAACATTACTCAAAACACCCTTTTGTTCCTATAGGACATTGAAAAAAAAAAAAAAAAAAAAAAAACCATTTGCCTATGTGTAAATAAATAAATACATTTTGTTAGTAGATTATTTGTTAATTTTATTATTATTTATTATTATTATTATTATCTGCCAGGGAGAAGTACCACATCTGCAGACATCTTCAACTGCATATCTGTGTGTTGCATATCAATAGTATTACAATTTTCTGGCCCTGGTCCAGCATGTTGACTCTCCAAAGCCATGTTATCGCATCAGCTTGTCAGCAATGTAATAAATTTTCTCTGGATTACACAAAACCCAAAAATTGAAAATAAGAGGATAAACATGGGAGGAAAACAGACATGAAGCAATGCATTAATAGCATATTTCTTCTAGATGCTATTTCCATCTCTTTAGCACCCCTCAGCTCCATTTCTGCTGTCTCCAGTAAAGTGCCTTTTAAATCTGACATGCATCTAATGGGCAGCTAGTTTCACCAGCATGAGCTGCAGGTTGTGCTTGACTTATTCATTGTTTTGGACCATTTGTAATTGTGTAACAAATATAAACAAATGTCTGCTGTATAAATGATAATCATTATTTACAAGCTAATTCGAAAAGCATGTAGATTGTAATGCGTCCCTAAAACCGTACCTGTAATAAGCTTTATTTCCTTAAAAATCTAATTTTAAACATTTGTTTATAAATTGTTGTGATTAAGCAGTTCTTTTTTATTGGACAACCACCAAAACATTAACAGACACTGTTAGTTAAAATAATTTAAAAAAACTGTTCACATATATGAAATATCATACTGCAGTGTACTGCAGAGCATCTGATTGTGTCTCGCTGTGATCCTGTGTACTTCCCTCCTCTGTTATTTGTCATACTGTGATGGATGGGCTGCTAGTTTGAGTTTCTTGATTAATATGCTGCTCACACTCTCCAGCTGTAGTGTGTTATGTCACAAACTGAGAGTTTGGTCAGTAGGGGACAAAAGGTCATGTGATATGTCAGGTCCCTGCAGATACCAGATAGAAATCTAATATAATGAATTTTTAACCTGGTTCACCAACAACACCCAAAGACTGGAACAAGTGGCTAATGAAAGAGTGTGAAACAAAATGCCCAAACGTCATTGAATCATTCACTCAAACGATTTGTTCAAAAGCACAGATTCAGGTACATTTGATTAAAGGGGTGGTTGATTATAATTTTAATTTTTTTAACCTTAGTTAGTGTGTAATGTTGCTGTTTGAGCATAAACAACATCTGCAAAGTTACGACGCTCAAAGTTCAATGCAAAGGGAGGTATTTTCTTTTAAAGAATTTGCTGTTTAAGGACTACAACTTCCTGGGTTAGTGACATCCCTAACCCTAAAATTTACATAAACCCTGCCCCCCGAGAACACACAAAAAATGTGTTGAGGTCATGTTGGACTGCTTTAGAGAAGAGGAAGAGTTGTTGTAGTAGAGTGTTGTTACCATTCCGTCATTTTACGCCTGCTTCACAAACGAGAGTCAATTCAATGCTGGATTTGCACAAAAGATTAACATGACGACACATGTTAGTCGATGAGTTGAATCAACTCCACAGCAACTACATAAATTTATCCACTAACCATTCAGAAACATTCAGTTTTATTCTAAAAGTTGTAACTTCTTCCTGAGTCTCTGCATCATTGTCGACTCCGGTTTGAACAACGTAAGGCTGAACACCGTTACTGACAGTCGTCATTTTGGCTGCGTGAGATTCTCCAGCTTTGCTGTTGTTGAGCAACCGAAGCATGAGCTGTTAAAGCTCCACCCACTTCTGGAAAGGGGGCCGGAAGCAGCAGCTCATTTGCATTTAAAGGGACACACACAAAAATGGCATGTTTTTGCTCACACCTAAATGGGGGCAAATTTGACAAGCTATAATAAATGATCTGTGGGGTATTTTGGGCATAATAGGCCCCCTTTAAAGGGGTGGTTCAATGCGATTTCACTTTTTTAACTTTAGTTAGTGTGTAATGTTGCTGCTTGAGCATAAATAGTATCTGCAAAGTTACAGCGCTGAAAGTTCAATGCAAACAGAGATATTGTCTTGTAAAGTTAAGGCAGTTTAATGCCTACAAAAACGACCGGTTTGGACTACAACAAGCTTCTTCCTGGGTTGGTGACATCATAAACCCTGCAAAACACGTCCCCGGGAACACGCAACAAAGTGGGCGCGGCCATGCGGCGCAGCATGTGGAAGCGGAAGAGTTGTGTACACCGGACGCGAGTGGCGCGACGCGTCAAAAGATAATATAACCCATTATAATCTGTGTTATTTTCTACACTGGATGCGGTGCTGAAGACAGCTTTCAGAATCTACATGAGTTCAATGCTGGATTTGCACAAAGGCTATTACTGAAAAATGAAGCAGTTCCCACTTTAAAAGCAGAAGCTGCTGTTTATTGGCTTCAAACTGTAAGTACGTTTTATTGTTTGTACATGTCTTTTAAATGTATAGTTCTGTTGCTATTTTTGGTTACATCAAGGACATATACAAAGACCAACTCGTTTTGGCTTCGCTAGTCAGTTAGCTAAATTCTACAAACACCAACAAACTTCTATGTTCATAGACAAACCGTTGTTCATGCCGTAAATTAAACACTACCTTTACAAAAATGCTACTGCTCAGTCATGTATTCGGCTACAGTAAAGCTTTAATCAGGATAAAACTGTATATTGAAAGCTAACAAACAGCATCTAAATGCTTTGACACAAATAAAAAAATGAAATACCATTCAGAAATGTCCTTTAAAAGCCGCGATTGCAACTTGACCCTCTTCATCTGGGTCTAATTCGGGCTTAGTTTGATACAGCAATATAGATGCCATTATTTACATTTTCACTGAAGCAACGGATGGTAAGGGGTGTGGCGTTTCCAGGCGCTTCAGCGAATCACGATACACTGGGACAGCTACCAACCTGCTAACCAATCTGAGCACATTGCGTATTTCGGAGGGAGTGGCTTCATAGAAGTAGGAAGTCAAACGAGCCGTTCATTTGACAGTGGAAACAGAGGTGTAGAATAAAGGTAAAATATATGAAAAATACAGCGTTTTCAATAAAATGAAGCCTTAAGACATGTTAAACTGTGCCCCAAAAACACAATCAAGCCTAGAAAAAAAACACTGAACCACCCCTTTAATATATACAGTGGGTACGGAAAGTATTCAGACCCCCTTCAATTTTTCACTCTTTGTTATATTGCAGTCATCCCCGTCCCAAAGAAACCCAAAATTACTGGACTGAATGACTACAGACCTGTGGCTCTAACGTCTGTGGCCATGAAGTCATTTGAAAGACTGGTTCTGGCTTATCTGAAGGACATCACTTACTGGACCCCCTGCAGTTTGCTTACCGAGCAAACAGGTCTGTGGATGATGCAGTCAATATGGGACTGCATTATGTTCTCCAGCATCTGGACAGACCAGGGACTTATGTGAGAATCCTGTTTGTGGACTTCAGCTCTGCTTTTAACACCATCATCCCATCACTCCTCCAGCCCAAACTAACTCAGCTCTCCGTGCCCACCTCTGTCTGTCAGTGGATCACCAGCTTCCTGACAGACAGGCAGCAGCTAGTGAGGCTGGGAAAATTCTCATCCAGCACCCTCACCATCAGCACCGGCGCCCCTCAGGGCTGTGTTCTCTCCCCACTGCTCTTCTCCCTGTACACCAACGACTGCACCTCAAAAGACCCCTCTGTCAAGCTCCTGAAGTTTGCGGATGACACCACACTGATCGGCCTCATCCAGGACGGTGACGAGTCAGCTGGCTGTCTGGTGCAGTCAATAAACAACCTGGAGCTCAACACGCTCAAGAGAGTGGAGATGACCGTGGACTTCAGGAGAAACCCCCCTGCTCTCCCCCCACTCACCATCATGAACAGCACTGTGACTGCAGTGGAGTCATTCAGGTTCCTGGGCACCACCATCTCGCAGGACCTGAAGTGGGACAACCACATCGAGTCCATTGTGAAAAAGACCCAGCAGAGGTTGTACTTCCTTCGCCAGCTGAGGAAGTTCAACCTACCACAGGAGCTGCTGAAACAGTTGTATTCTGCCATCATCGAATCCATCCTCTGCACTTCAATTACCGTCTGGTTCAGCTCAGCTACCAAATCTGACCTCAGAAGACTACAGAGGGTAGTCCGGTCTGCTGAGCGAATCATTGGCACAACCCTCCCCACTCTCCAAGAACTGTACTTGTCCAGAGTGAGAAAAAGGGCAAAGAAGATCACTGTGGACCCCTCACATCCAGCACACTCCCTCTTTGAACTGTTGCCATCCGGTCGACACTACAGAGCCCTGAGCACCAGAACGACCAGACACAGGAACAGTTTCTTCCCTCAGGCAGTCCTTCTCATGAACACTTGACAAACACGGAACACACAACACTATTACACATTATTTACTTAAAACACTTATTTATATCTCAATTTGCACACATAATTGTATATACAATTGTCTATAATATATATTGTCTTTTGCTTTTTTTGCACTTTGTCTATCTTGTAAATTTGTATATTATTATTTTATTCTTTTTATTATGTGTCTTGTCTTGTCGCTGTCACTCTGTTGCACTGTGGAGCTTCTGTCACTAAAACAAATTCCTGGTACTAAACAACATACCTGGCAATAAAGCTCTTTCTTCTTCATTTGCTAAAATCATTTAAGTTCATTTTTTCCCTCATTAATGTACACACAGCACCCCATATTGACAGAAAAACACAGAATTGTTGACATTTTTGCAGATTTATTAAAAAAGAAAAACTGAAATATCACATGGTCCCAAGTATTCAGACCCTTTGCTGTGACACTCATATATTTAACTCAGGTGCTGTCCATTTCTTCTGATCATCCTTGAGATGGTTCTACACCTTCATTTGAGTCCAGCTGTGTTTGATTATACTGATTGGACTTGATTAGAAAGCCACACACCTGTCTATATAAGACCTTACAGCTCACAGTGCATGTCAGAGCAAATGAGAATCATGAGGTCAAAGGAACTGCCTGAAGAGCTCAGAGACAGAATTGTGGCAAGGCACAGATCTGGCCAAGGTTACAAAAAAATTTCTGCTGCACCTAAGGTTCCTAAGAGCACAGTGGCCTCCATAATCCTTAAATGGAAGACGTTTGGGACGACCAGAACCCTTCCTAGAGCTGGCCGTCCGGCCAAACTGAGCTATCGGGGGAGAAGAGTCTTGGTGAGAGAGGTAAAGAAGAATCCAAAGATCACTGTGGCTGAGCTCCAGAGATGCAGTCGGGAGATGGGAGAAAGTTGTAGAAAGTCAACCATCACTGCAGCCCTCCAGGAGGGATGGCAGAGGATCCCCAAATCCAGGTGTGAAAAACTTGTTGCATCTTTCCCAAAAAGACTCATGGCTGTATTAGATCAAAAGGGTGCTTCTACTAAATAATGAGCAACGGGTCTGAATCAGTGATGCGCGGGTTGATCCAAAATGAGCGGGTGCCTGCGGTCATCCGCGGTCACCCGCGGTTACGAGTCATCCAAAAATATTTTTAATGATATTCGGGTCGCGGTCGGTCGGGTCGTTTGAAATAAAGATGCCAATTAAACCTTTGTAATTTTCAGTTTTACTTGGGTTTCAGTTTTACTTTCATGGGTAGCCTATTTGTGAATATTTATTTATTGATATTGTAGCCTCAGTCTTTGGCTTAGCCTACCTGTTTTTGTTTGTCTAAAATGCGTTAATAAATACTTTATTGACATATTCTATCACTGCATTTTGTGCTTGTGAGAGCTTCAATTGGGCATTCACGTGGCGAAATAGCCTAAGCCTACTAATACAAGTGAGAAATCCTTATTTAGGCTACCTTTTGAATGTTGAGCGTTATTAACTTTTGAATAAATGCTGACGCGGGACAAAATGCCCGATTTCCCAACACGTTGAACTGAGCAATGCCATTGTACCATTTTAATAGGCTACTTTTAAAGGCATATAGCTCAGTAATGTCAGTTTTATGTATTTTCTGAGAGGGGGCGGGATTTTTGTTGGGAAAGTCGGGGGAGAGACGCACACTTTCGATTAGACTGGATAAACACATGCAGCATCTTAATTGTTAAGAAAATGAAACGAAATAAATGAATAAATCAAGCCTTTTTTACATAACACTAGGCTATATCATACAACATTCAGAAAAAGAACAGTTTGCGCTCCTAAGGGCTGTCACACTTTTCCAAAAGTGGGCCTTCTCTCAGTCGACCTGCTGATGAATTCTTCAAGCAGGGTCGAAACATAAACATCGCATTCATCAATAATATGCATCTAGACAGCTGAAATGGAAAATGATGGGCCGCCTCAAGAACTGCCTGCTAGCTGCACCTCTGAGGGCACCACGTCAGGTCCTGAAACATTTCTCTCCTCCACAGGCTGGATTAATGGATATTATTGGCCAGGGAGGCGTATGGGAGGGGGGCGGCCACACCCCCCGCACCCCTAGTTCTTACGTCTATGGCCCAATGACGCTACAATGAGCATTTACTACTTTTAAAAAAATGCGGGTCAGGAAGCGGGTCGGGTACAATATTTTCCCTTTTTTTTTTTTTGCGGTCCGAGTTGCGGGCGGGTTAGTTGAAAACGTCGGTCGGGTGCGGGTTGTTTATACATTGACCCGCGCATCACTGGTCTGAATACTTAGGACCATGTGATATTTCAGTTTTTCCTTTTTAATAAATCTGCAAAAATGTCAACAATTCTGTGTTTTTCTGTCAATATGGGGTGCTGTGTGTACATTAATGAGGGAAAAAAAATTAACTTAAATGATTTTAGCAAATGGCTGCAATATAACAAAGAGTGAAAAATTTAAGGGGGTCTGAATACTTTCCGTACCTACTGTATATTAACAATACTCATCACATTTTTAATTTTAACAATTAGTGAAAAAGTGAAAATCACTTTATGCTGATATAAAGCAGGGTATTTAAATATACAGAGTATATTAGCTCAAGATTGACAAATGGATTTCTGTTAAAGACAATAAAAACTCAATGAAAAGGCAAATGACTATATATTGGCTTAACTAGAAATAATTATCTAGTCATATATCACTGTACACCTAATGGATTCCCCATTGAATATGCCTAGCTGAAGTAGAATTATGAGTTACATGGCTTTATCACTGCACTGAAAGCTACATATAATACATTTCCTCTCTGTCAATACTTTCAGAGCTCTTTTGAAAACACTGACATGACATTTCATGTGGAATGTTTTTTGCAGGTGGTTACAACAAAGGTTTTTCCAATGCTTCATGGACATTTTTATTCCTTATTTCTTAAATTAAAGTTAGAGTCAACTCCTCAAATACACTTTCATGATGCTTTGAGGAACTTGTCTCAAATTTTGAGTGAAAGACTTTGAAGAAAAACTGCATCTGAAATCCTATACTGCCTGAGTAGGTGCTTGAATTTGAATGCACTTTGCTTTTGTTAAAAAAAAAGTATGTTCTATATATATGAATATGGGCAGCATGAATGAAATTCGGACGTGCAACATCCATCATGTTGTTACTGTCACAGGATTTACCAGCATCAGTTGTGTCGCTTCACTGCCATTCATAAATTTTCACCTACTGTTTTTTTTTTTTTTTTTTTGGCATACTGTTTTTTCATTTACTATATAGAAGGGAAGAATTTGATTTCAGACACAGCATATGATTTTTTTTGGCTCACAGAAAGAAAGAACTGAATTCTTGCTGAATGATTTTAATCTGCTAAAATATGATGGGATAATCAAAAGAACCTTCAAAGCCACTCTAAATGAAATAGGGTCCCCTCACAGTGGTTTTCTGACAGATAGAATAATTGGACCTCAGCCTGACGGGTTTAAACAGTCCAAGAGGAGCTTCTGACTCAGTAATTGACCATTAGATCAACAGGAGATGAAGAATTGTGTCTGATCGTCTGCATGCACTTGCACTCAAAGAATCACAATATCAACAGTTATTGCTAGATAAATTTAGACAAATATTTTGCAGGGAATTCATATTACATTTTCAATAACAGCATGGAAGGTTATTGGTAATGACATGTAAAAGCTGCAATATAACAAAAACCCATCCAGATGGAACATTAAATGAAATGGAAACTCATGGTATCATTCACCTTCATTTGCATTCAAGGTTGTAAACTGAATTATTCATGAACTCAGAGGGGTATAGAGGTCTCATCAAGATGCTTTGATTCAAAAACATTTTACACCATTATCCATTAAAGCAACACATGGGAATATTGCACAAATTAGAAGTCTATAAGTACACTTTTAAAAGCATAAAATCTTACATGTTGTCTATACTAATCTGGTTGGTTCAAAATTTATTCCTAGCTACATTTTATTAGCATTATATAAGCCTACATAATTGAGCAGTTTATTTGAATATTTTTCAAAATGATCCATAACAAATGTTGACACATGGTATCATCAGTGTAACCAAGGCTAGCACTACTAGTTAATTTTTAGAGCTATTCTGAGATGGAAGTTGTCCAAAAACCCAATGGTTAAAAAACTGTTTAATTGGACTTTTTCCTTGTCCTTTGATGGAGGATTTTGCAATTTTTTGTGGTTTGTATTATCCTATATTATGCACATACATCATAAAGCATGCCAAATATTGCCTGCAGACGTAATGTGTCCCATGCTGTGGTTTTGCAGCATATTCATTTTCACAAAACAAATATAAAACAACTAAAGTGGCTCAATAATCTAGCTCATTGGACGTAATGGAAAATTCTTTGGAGAAGCAAATTAAATCCGGTTGAAATCATTATAGCTGACAAATGTTGTGGCAATTACAACAGGTGGACTCCTGCCATTGCTTGCTCTGTGGAGCTCTTAATGGCCTTCCCACAATGCAACAGTTTTGGAAAGGTGTTTGCCTTTCCAATTTATGAGAAACTGGTTTTCAAGAGTATGCATTTCTAAAGTGTTTATGTGTGTGAGTTTACATATTAAGTGGCTCAATCCCAACAGACGCATGCTAAGAGAACCTCCTGGAAAATATTAAATGAAGATTCTGTCATTATTAACTCATCCTCGTGTCATTAAAAACCTCGATGCTGTTATTTTTGTCTGTGGAACAATGACAGTAAAGAATGACAGAATTTAAATGTTTGGTAAAGCTGTTCCTTTAGCAAGTGTTTTTAAGCAGGATTTATTTACTCTACATTGATACTCTGAATCATTGAAAATCTTTATTCAGTTGGATCTGGTAAGCACATATAAACTCAATCTAATGGGAAAATATAACTATTTTACAAGTTGGCGATTTTGTATGAATTTGTACAATGTGAATCGTCCGAGAATGTATGATTTTTAGAAAAAAACCTAACCGCCACTGGTGCATAAGCAGATCAGATGGACACATATTGTATGAATTAGCCACCAATTCGCTAAATGTACAATAGTTATGAGTGCCATGAGACTGTGTTGCATCCAATGAAGATGGACTCCATTATTGAATAAAATAGGAAGAAACTAAATTGAGTCGCTGGGTTTATAACCAACTCATATATCAGCGCATACAGCATATTCAGTTTAAATTGTAGTATGCTGCTATACATGGCCTAAAAAAGTCCTGCATTGAGATGCCAATTGAGATGAAATTAGAGTTTCAGATCAATGCACATCATCTGACAGACAACACACTTTGTCAGCTGCGTTTAACACAGTTCTAACATCTTTCCACTGACGGTCTCATCTCGGTTGTGTGTAGTGGCGTGTGAAGAGATTTAGATGCCAGCTAAACCCACCATCAGGGAACTGCTGAAATTGTCCGGATGAGCAGCAAAACTTCTCTAACAAAACATAAAGAAAAAAAAAAGAAAAAAAAAAAAAGCTCCTTTATGTTAAAATTCTTAGACTCTGGCTCAGACGACACTGCAACAATAATAAGCCAAGTTTAGTCAAAGGTTTGGCTGCGACTACAGTATAATCACTCATAAGATATTTTAAAGACATTGGAAAAGAAATTGGAAACTGGAAAACACTGGTGGTTTTATTGATGATTCAAGCATGTTTTCATATTTAATCTTTCACATTCTTCCATGTTCCCTGCTAAAAAGGTGAATAGCTGAGCAGAGCTGTAGTTTTCATCAGTCAATATAACTATGTTAGGTCATGGCGAAAGGTAGCATGCCGATAGCATAGTTTGTTTCTGTCACTGATACTTAATGAACAGCTTTTGTGAATTATCACAGTTTCAGTCGACATATTCAGTTTAAAATGAAACATTAACAAGTCCAATTTGTGTTTAAAAAGGCTTAAAAAGCTTTTTGCAATTTAGTCAACAATATTCAGCATATTCAGATATTAACAAAACACTGACTTTCATTTGTTCAGACAATTATGCATGGGTGAACTTGAGCTAATTTACTTGCTAGTTAGAATGCATAACTCCCATTGTGAATAGGCCATTGCCATCACAACATGCATAATGCAATATCCTAAAAATCTCTGAAGTAATTCACTTCAGTATAGGCCAAATACTAATATATAACTAATTATATTTAATAATGATGAAAATTCTGTCATTACTCAGCCTCATGTAGTTCCAAACACATCTTCGAAACACAAATGAAGATATTTTAATGAAATCTGAGAGATTTCTGTCCCTCCATTGACAGCTTTGCAACAACCACTTTGAAGCTTCAAAAAGTTCCTAAAGAGATTAAAACTAATCCATATGGATCGAGCAGATTAATCCAAATTTTCTAAGGAGTCTGGATCGCTTTATATGATGAACAGATACAGAATTTAGGTTTTTATTCAGATATATATCAGATATGGTAAACAGAAGCTCAAGAATGCTTGCTTGATGTGCGAGAACCAATGAGGTTCATTCTCATGTTACGCAGCACATTTCAACTTCCGCAAGAACCAATGAGGTTTGTTCTCATGCATTAAGCAAGTATGGTTGAGCTTCTGTTTATGTCCGCTGATCAATGTTTAGTGATCCAGTCTCTTGGGAAAATTTGGACTTAACCGCTCAATTCATATGGATTAGTTTTACATTATAAGAACATATATTGTGTGCTTGGGTGGGTGAGTTTCAGATGTGGCTCCTCCAATCAGAGTTCAGTGTCTGATCTTTCTGTTTTATAAACCAAAGGGATTCAGTTTGCTCTACATCTCAGTTTCTAAACCTCTATCTTCCAGTTCTCTATATATTCCGGGCAGCATGCCGGTTTTGAATGGCACTTCAGGGGAGCTGAGCCCCGGCTGTAGCACATGTTCCATCCCGACTACACACTGTTCAACAAACACTCACCTAATTCCTGCTTTCCTCTTCATGTCCCCAACCCCCCTACAGACGTCCTCTCTTGTCTTTTCTCTTCTATCTCTTTATCTCCCACTCATTTGACTATCCTTGCACAGAAATAGTTGAGATGATTTGTATTCATGCTGATGTGAGCTCCTGCTCCCATGCTCTCAGAAGCCTTGCTAAGATGGCTGGAGAACTGTTGGATTTGCGTAATACCTCCCCACGGCTTCCTCTTAGCAATCTCATATGCCACATTAACAATCCCATTGGCTCTCCCGTCAGTCATTGTTGTTTCAATACGGCAGCGTTGTGTGCACAGCCTACCAACACTCTTTCCATGGACATTTTCCAGTCGTGATGTCCTGCCAAGGCCTCCCTCAGGCTGCTCCCCCCGGGGTTTCCGGCAGGGCTAACCCGAGAAGACAACACTAATGCACTGCGGCACTTTTATTATGAAAAGATAGATGGGGGAAATAATATTTGTGTCACCTAAACATCACTTAAATATCTCTAGAGGAATTTTATCCTCTCAGGTAAATCTCACATACATACTAGCAGGAAACATAGCTACTTTGGATGTGTTACAATGTCAGACAGGTTTAAGGTTAATCATATTTATATATGTAGACAAACCAGCATCTAGAAAACCTTAATTGAATTGTCATAGTCTAGGGCTACCTTGTTGAAGAAAAAAAAACAGCATATGCTGGTTTGGTATGTTTTGAAGCATGGAAGCTGGTTTGAACTGGTTTAAGCTGGTCCTTAGTTGGTCTTTTTCTGGTCATGAGCTTAAGCTGGTCAAGTGCTGGTCCTAAGCAACTAGCTCCAGCTCAGGACCAGCTCAAACCAGCTGCCATGCTTCAAAACATACCTAACCAGCATATGCTGTTTTTTTCAACAGGCTAAGAGGCTGACAAATGTATTACATGTAGATTAACTTTTTTAATGTTCACACACATGTACCTCACGAACTGATTTCGGGCAGACTTCTGAGGCAGCGTTACGGTTTAATGATCTACAAAACAGAGAGAGCTTTGGTGATAACTAAGCAAATATTTAATTACTTCAATAGCAATTTCTTTCTAGAAATGACATCAAAAGTGGAAAACGTTGGTCAAAAACGTACATTTACACACAAACTGACCACCAACTGCAACTTTCAGTTTATTTTTTTTCTTCAACTGTAATGGAATGGGATGCACAGGGTTGTGGGATATCAAAGGCAGTGAAGGACACATCTATGCTGCCTTCGATCAGGTATCAGGAGACAGGAAGTGAAGCTAACTATTGGATTTGGATGTGTCTTGATGCCTTCCTACTTTGGAATGCATCCTCTGAAGGCAACATTTTTAAGCTTTTAATATTTTACTCAAGTTTGCTGTGTAAGTTCAAGGTACAAGTCAAAACAAACATGTCTTTCTACTGCTTGTCAGGTGCACTTAGGGTGTGTCCGAATCCTCTTTTGCTAGTTTAATTACGGAAAAAAAGTCGGCGTGCTAGGCGCATGGTCCAAAAGGGTTGTACCTAGTCTCTTAATGAGTAATGGGTGTATTTTGGGTGCAATGTGCAATAAACCAATCAGAGTCTTATCTCCCATTCCCTTTAAAAGCCAGTTGCGCTTGCACCATGGCAGATTCCACCATATCCCAAAGATGCACTATTGGATTGAGTTCTGGTGACTGGAAGCCATTTGAGTATAGTGAATTCATTGTGAGGTTCAAGAAACGAGTTTGAGATGATTTGAGCTGTATGACATGGCACGTTTTCCTGCTGGAAGTAGCCATCAGAAGCAACAATACTCAGGTAGGCTGAGTGGAATTATACAATGCTCATGTGGCCCAAAGTGTGCCAAGAAAGTGGCACCCAGTGTGCCTTCTGCTGCTGTAGCCCATCTGCTTCAAGGTTCGACATGTTGTGCATTTCAGAGATGCTCTTCTGCATAGCTCTGTTGTAACGAGTAGTTATTTGAGTCACTGTTGCCTTTCTATCAGCTCGCATCAGTCTGGCATCAACAAGGCTTTTTCGCCCACATAACTGCCGCTCACTGGATATTTTCTCTTTTTTTGGACCATTCTCTGTAAACCCTAGAGATAGTTGTGCATGAAAATTCAAGTAGATCAGCAGTTTCTGAAATACTCAGACCAGCCCATCTGGCACCAACAAACATGCCCCATTCACATTCTCTTAAATCAACTTTCCTCTCCATTCTGATGCTCAGTTTGAACCTCAGCAGATCGTTTCAACCATGTCTACATGCCTAAATGCATTGAGTTGCTGGCATGTGATTGGCCGATTAGATATTTGCGTTAACGAGCAGCTGAACAGGTGTACCTAATAATGAATTAAATTCATTTTTATATAAATTAAAACCATTTAATCTAAATCTAATGACATGCAGCTACACATGCAGATGCAGTTTGAGAACAGTAAAAAAAAAATTCTCCTGCAGTAACACTACACAGAACAAGAACACAAATATGATTCGACTTTTCAATACAGACCCAGTGCCTCGACTAATGGCAGAACTAAAGAACTATTCTGTGCAACCCTATTGTGGACTGTATTTAAGTAGCACTGTGAAGGTAAAGGTATTGTTGCAACCATTCAATTTTTTTTCCCAATCCACCACTCTTACAATCAATTTCTTCTTTGCTCCTTTTAAACAACCAGCCTATTCTATTCTCATTTAGAAGTTAAAATGGCTAATAATACGATGTAGTATTCCTCAAAGAGTTGCAAGTGCACCTTGAATGAGTTTTAAAACAAAACAAAAGGGTCATACTGAAACAGCAGCAGTCACAGTGAGCTGGTGGGAAGGATCAGCTTGAGAAAAACAGCCCTTTATATTCCCAAACTTGACTGACGGAATGTATTCAGCAGGATATCTGCAGCAATTCCTCTCTGTTCCTTGCCATCCATCACTTTAATTTAATTATAGCATCCATTAACCATGTGACACTACAGGTTATATCACGCTGAGGCACACCCCACGAGACCGCATTTTTTCCGCAATTAAGGCAATCATATGCATGTCTTTTTAATAATGTGGGTCGCAGAGTCATTTGCGCCTCTGGTGTAGATTGAACAGCAGCTAATTCCCGCTCAAAATGAGCAGATGAGGAAATAACAGGTCAGTTTGGCTCTCACCTCATATTTTATTCCCACCGGCCTCGGTGAGAGATTGATCAGGCCTTACGCTGCTTCTGTCTGCGACCATAAATAACGAATGCAGGGCAGTGCTGGCTTATTTGTGCATTGGTGTGTGAAGATGATTAGCTAATTAGACTGTCAAGCCCTTCCCTCATTCCGAGTTCAGATGGACCCTCATTACAGGCCATTAAAGGCCGTGAATGGGGCCGATGGTTTAGATTAGCAACTCTACAAAGTTTACATTAACAACATGGCCTCATGATCACAGCAGCTGGATGTCCTTGGCTACAAGGATGTTCTGTAGACAGCCGTATGAAATATGGATCAAAATATGCTAAATTTTTTAACGTCTGAACTATAAATATTAAATTTAGCAATTTGTCTTAATGGTTGCACTGACAATTTGACATAATGTATTTCTGAAATAAGAAGGAAATGGAGAGTCAGATCTCACAAACTCCAGTCACTTCTAGTGAGTAGTACATGTCTGATGGATAGATAAGAATTTAGGATATAAACATACATTCAGGAAAAGTCAGCAAGCCAGGACTTGAACTCAGGTCACCCAAAGCACTATAGGTCTGCGCACTGCCCCCAAGGTTATCGCCACCAACCAACCAGCCTTACTTTGATAAATATTAGAATCCGATGTTGATGTAGTGGCTTAAAAGATGCTGATTCTATTATGTGTGTGGATGGAGCTGAACCAGCATCAGTTTAAAGATTTATTTTTTGGTGTTTTTGCCTTTTATTATGATAGGACAGTAAGACAGAAAGCAAAATGGCAGAGAGAGTGAGGGGGACGGGATCAGGAAAAGTCAGCAAGCTGGGACTTTAACTTGGGTCACCCAAAACACAAACACACTATATGTCAGCATACTGACCACAAGGCTATAGATGCCACCTAAACAGTTTTAGTTTGATAAATATAGGGCCCTATAATTTCCGCGATCACGGAATCGCGGAATCAAGTCATAAAAACGGAATTTACTATATAACGCGGAATGTCACGGAATTTGACACATTTTTGATGAATGAATTAAAAGCAGGTCAGTACACGTAAATTAAATCGCGATATAGACTAGTGACTGAATCGCAGTTTCATTTACCTCACACCGCCTCACACACAATCGCGCGGGCGCACGCACGCTGAAGCACATGCGACGCTCACGGTGTTTTCGTCCTCTGTCGCCTCACTATATGAACGCACGAATTCATCTCCAGAGCTGCTCTGAAAGTCACTTCATCAGCATTAACCGCTTCGTTTGAGAAAACTACCGTCATAAACACAGAGAAACTCAAAGCTCTAGGCAAACCGTCAAAATAAAAGTTCGATTTAACTTGACAGAAAAATATTACTGTTGTACAGTAGAATTTAGATAAATTAATTTAATAATAAATTATTAAAATATATTTTAAACAATAACCTCAGTGTTTCTTCCATGTTTTAAATTTAACAGTAAAGCTCTGTTGTGCAGCACATTGTTTGACAAAAAAGTTTAATTTCATGATTAAAAGATAAATTAAATGGTATGCGTTCATTTGCCAGAAAAATTTAAATACACAACAGAACTTCTGAAGAAAAAAAAATCATAAAAATATAGTTTTTAATTTTTTAAGAATTCAATTAATTAGACATGCTTTTTGATTATTAAAATGGAATTAAACCATTAAAATGGAATCCAGAAAACAGAATTTGAAAAAATTAAATTTGAGGGGAAAGAATAAAACGTAGGGCCCTAAAAAAAATGTAATTGTTTTGTTAAACTTATTAAATTGTTGGTAAATTGGACAAGATTCATTATTTCAATAAATTAGACATGCTTTTTGATTACTAAATGTTTAATTTAACCGTTAATTTAATACCGTTTAATTTAACCATTAAAATGGAGTCAAAAAATAAATAAAACGGAATAAAACGGAATCCAGAAAAATTAAAACGGAAAAAACGGAATTTGGGAAAAAATAAAACGGAATTTGGGAAAAAATAAAACGGATTTTATAGGGCCCTATAAATATGAGAACCTCATTAGCCGCGTTTCCACTGTCGAGCCAAAGGCGAGCGTGCTAGTACATGCAAGAGCCACTGCGTTTCCACTGTCACTTCCGGGGCTTGATCGGGCCTCGTCGGGGCTTCCTCGGTACCAACGGCCACGGTTTTTTAGCCTGCCGAATACCTTGGTCCAAAGCAGGCCAACTGGGGCCTGAGGAGTGGTCATGAACAGAGGCGAAGTTTACCTGAGTCAGGAGACGGTTAACACTGCTGCTCATTTCCCGTGTTATTACATCAGGCTACCAGCTAACATCAACATTTAAGACATTTTAAACACTTTTCAGCTCAAAACTCACTTTCAGGCACCAGCAAGTGTTTGAAATAAATTCCTTGTATGAGGCAGAAATATAATTATGTGCAATGCTAAAGGCTACTTATGCTAATCATTGCGATAATAAATACACACATTTATGGAAATACCAGTGACTGCTTGAGGAATGTAGACAACTCATATGATTATATTTGGTTTAATGTTTTTTCTGTCTCTTCCCTTTGCCTTTGTTGATAGCGGACTAATGCATCTGTATATCTTTCACATTCTGCTTGTGAGCTCCCTCTGTTGCTCTGGCTTAAAGAATAACAGTATACTGTATTGAGATGGGAGAGATCGCTATCATCGCATAATTTCGTGGAAAATTAATAGAAATGCTCAGAAATGTGATGCAAATTGTGATATTTTATCAATATTTTTCTAAATATGTAAGCCTTTGGACTTCAAAAAGGCCTTAATGGAGTTGTTTTGTGCATTCTTGTGTTGTGATCGTAAATAAATGGAAGCAGGTGCAACCGAATAGATGTGTTCTCTTTTTATGTGAAAAGGTTTCATTCAACATGACTGATGTGCACTCCTGACACAAATAAAAAATGACTGTTACTGTAACATTTTTTATTGTAAAACATTGGTCAAATATTGATGTTGGAATCTTAAGTCTTTAATTAAGTAGACCAAACATTAGCTTCTGTCATGCTCATTTTGCGATCTAACTAGTTTTCGGTTAGCTGGTGAAAGGTCATGTGATGTTGTTCTGTGGAGGCGTGTTAAGGGCAGGTTTTAGGGAAGTGCTGTGGGGCTACTGGCCCGACAGTGGAAATACAACTTGATTTTGTCCTCGTTGCTTGAGGTCCGAGGCTATTAGCCCATCACGGCACGTTGTTAGCCCTGGCTTGCACTGGCCCGACAGTGGAAAAGCAGCTATTGTGTAGGAAACATGGTGGGAACAAAATCGGACGACAAACAATCCAGCTATCGGAATCCGTTCCCCCACCCCCATGATGAGAGATGTTGATGTAGTGCCTTAAAAAAAATGCTGATTCTATTCTGTGTGTGGATGGAGCTGAATCAGCATTATTTTAATCTGCTCATGATTGACAACCTTTCTGTTTCTTTACTTTAAATGACCACATTGTTGCCAAGGTATATAAATTTAAAGAACCAATCAGTGCCAATCATTGGAGTCAGTGTGCGCTCACCTCGCCACACTCTCTCTCCACCTGCATTCAGTTAACAGGCTGTATATTACACACGCCAGTGACCAGCGCTCATCCACCTGTTGGTTTCCTCTAGGCCTGGCAGAACACCTGTCACCCGCGGGATTAGCATCACGCTACGGCTGTTTAAGATGGAGGTCACAAAGGCGTACTGCTCTGGCAGAAAGCCCGGCTGCACTTCCACACCCCTCTGAAAGCTTCTTTCCAGGAACTGATTTTGTCTCCCTCTGCATGGCGTTCCTGCATTGATCCATTTTCTCCTCCTAATAGCTATAGATCTCAGGTATAGCTCTAGGGGCCAATAAGAGCAAATATGCTTGTAAAGACATTCACAGACACTCAAACTGTGACACATGCCATAAACTCAATGAGCCTGTCATCAACTTTCAGTTTATGGGCCAGATTTACTAAACGGGGCAAATTAGCGTGAGAGCGTAATTCCACAAATGCGCTGATGGGAGTGGCAAGTTTTGCACGTGATCTACTGATGACGTGCAAATTAAAGAACACAGACGGAGTCAAATCATTAACATAATGACCAACGCATAATGAGGACTGCAGGAGCAGTGCAAATTAGCATTGGGTCACAAATAAGCAGAGCTGATGCTCATCTGGTGCGGGTCAACACAGGCGCAATTTGAACATGTAATCTGACAAACACGTACACGTATATATATTTTATAGGCCTACATGGCTTTGCAAATATTTTCAGATAACGTCTTCCTCTGGCATTCCAAAGAAATTAATAAGAGTGTAAAATATATTCTCCCTTCTACCACAAGCTTTCTGTTCTCTGTGGTGTCTCCTCCTAGCAGCAACAATTGCAGCCATGTCGCAAAATAGTTTGAGACATGCTTTTTTGGGCATTAAATAATGGCACAAATACCAGTAAATTTACATTTTTGAGTGATCCATTGAAATACTCTCCTCCCATACATTTTGTGTCTTAAAGGGAAACTCCTACAAATGCATATGTAATAAGGTCAGCCGCAAAAACAACTCAGTCCATGCCTTTTCAGCACTAATTTTGCACTGCGTGTCTTTAGCAAATCCTGACAGTATTTTTTTAATGCCAAAAGAGTCCAATGTAAATGTCTTTACTATCACTTTTGTCAAAACATGTCAAAGTACCTCAAACCTTTTTCAGGTTAACACCTAGCTAGCAATATAATGGCAGACATTAACATGCAAAACATATCTTCTTCTTTTTTATATGCAATATATGAGAAAAGCAAAGTTAATGTACTTGGTTTTGTTTGGTAGGCTAACTGGTCATTACAACAGTATGTACAGTACCCATTCTCAAACAAAGCACCACTCTTCAAGCATAATAGCAACCCCTTAAAACCCCTAAAAACATAATAGTAATCCTCAAATATAACACTATTGTATTCCCATGTAACATGTATTCCCATTTTCTCAAAAACTATATAATACAAACATTTGCTCTCCTTTCCAATCCCAAGCAAAGCATGCTGGGAAATAGAAACCTGCTTATTTTCAGTTAATGCAACAAAAATGATTCAAGTAATCTCGAGATATATATATATAATCAGAAAATGTTGCAAGCTGGATTCAAACTCAAGTAACACTGCTTATTATGTCAAAGCAACTCAGTGACCACAATTAATTGCCAGTAAATCTTAATTTCCTGGCATCTGATGAATAGGAATGCGAACATCACTTTTTACTTACACTGATTCCATAGTATTTATGCAAATTAGTATAAGAATCGCTGGACCAGACATGTACTGTAATGTAAAACTAGATGCACTCGTTTAATTTCACATACATCAGTGTGTGACAATCTTTGCCAGTGTAGGGGACATAAATCTTGCCTGACTGACATTGTTTTCTGAGCTCCTACATAAATATGGCACCCAATCTCTAGAAAGCTTCCTTATCAGTTGTAAAATGACAAGTGTTTATGTTTTCAGTGTGTTTTGGTGTATTGAGCAAAACGTTACATTGCCTGACAGTGGAAACACAAACGGAGCTTCAGGCGAGATTAATTTAATCAAAAGCAAACCGCAAACGTGTCGTCATCTCCCACGTACTGGTTATGTCTACTGGCAGTGCAGGACTGCAGGAGACACTGTGCTTTATCTGAGCTGAATGATGGAAAAGACAAACATGGGAATAGGCTTGATTTCTGCATGAAATGTGTCGTTTTGAGCATCAGCCCTACAGTAGCACCATTTTTATTTGTTGTTTTTTTCCTGTCTCACCATCTCTCATCTAATCATATCTTTTGGTTTTTCTGACTTCTTGTGACTGGAGGTGCGAGATGAGTGGGTTAATGTAGGTTTTATGGTGGATTTTGACGTGACAATAGCTCAGTGTTAAGAGGTGAAGAGCCTTTTTCTGCTCTGTGCTCAGTCATGTGCTGCTTCTGTGATGCTGAAGGCATTTTCAACCACATAGATTTTTTTAAAGGATTTTTTCATCTTAAATATTTCATACATTCTTATTCTTGATGTTTTTTTTGTTTTGTTTTTTTGACAATTTTTTTTGCTCCAGTATGGGTCAATGACAAATGTTATATATATATATATATATATATATATATATATATACATATATATATATATATATATATATATATATATATATATATATATATAATATGTGTGTGTGTTGCCTACACCACATAGGCTATATATTAATTTTTGGAGAAAATAATATTGAAATTATGTTCAAAAATTATGTCATATTATAGTAATACTACTGAACTAATCACATCCTTTGGTCATTTCTGAAACTCTCCGATGGAAGAGTACCGTGTTTATCGCACCCATGTGTGATGGTGTATGTTTTGAAAGGCATCAACATATGGGGCTTTGTGGGAGAAAGTAATTAAATTTGATCTAATCCCTCATCCTCCTCCGTACGATGCCAATATAGCAGCATTGAATTCAGAGAGCCTGAACGTGCGTCACGACAGGAGGCTCGAGCAGCTCGATCCTGGCCGCTCTTTCGGCACCGGTTCCACTGTGAGGTATGAAGAAATGAGTGACAGATGAAGGATTATGATCTGGCCTGGAGGCAGCCATGTGTCAGCTCTATTGATCCCACAGCCAGCTCCAGTCAATGACCATGTGATTATCATCAAGCATGTCGACACCTCTCACACACACACGGCATTAAACTCTCATGCCAGTATAGGGGCTTCCTCTTCCTATTGACTCATTTCACATTGAGATGTCAGAATACCTACAGCCTCCATCTGCCGCACCAAAGAAACTGGAGAGGATTTCATTCAGGGCGGAAATCTCCCATGTGTACAAACATATGCACAACAGTAGGTCGAAGGCTAGCTGGTTACCTATCCAAAAAAAAAAAAAAAAACATCACATGCTCACATTTTTCCTGTCTTGCTTTGCTTCTAAACATTGACACTTCTCTTAAGAAAAAAAATAGTTTAGTTCTACACACTGTATCAAAGCCATATGAATTACCACACACATTTGTTATTTAAAAAAACACTTATTGCATAACATACTGAATGCGTATCCAGGTGTATAAGTCACTGCACTACAATTAGATCTGAAAGAATAACAATGAAGTAGATAAAAATATATACAGCTTCCCATGGAAGTCAAAAAAGCAACTGCTTTGACACTGTACCTTGTTAACTTGCTTAACTTGTTTTAAATACACAAAACCAAAGTAAATCCATGCAATCAGGTTCGTCACAAAGGCATATACAGTATTAATTTCATATTTACTGCATTAATATAGCTAATCTAATTCAGAGATTAATACTTTTACTCAGCAAGGATGCATTAAGTTGATTAGAAGTGACAGTAATTTTACATTTTTGCACAAAAAACTATTTAAAATGTAATCTATTCATAAAGAATCCTGAAAAAAGTATCATGGTTTAAAGGGGTTTTTAACTTTAGTTAGTGTGTAATGTTGCTGTTTGAGCATAAACAACACAGCGCTTAAAGTTCAAAGCAAAGCAAGATATTTTCTTTTAAAGTATTCTCTGTTTAAGGACTACAACAAACGGCTGGTAAGGACTACAACGAGCTTCTTCAGGGGTTAGTGACGTCACAAAACCTAAAATTTACATAAACCCCGCCCCCGAGAACACGCAACAAAGGGGGAGAGGCCATGTCATTGCAATACAGTACATAACACAAATGCAATAGCATGTCATAAAAGCAAGATGACAACAAGACAAATTATAACCGTAATTAAACTAAACTATACCTGTTCTATCTTCATGCAGCATATATTCTCTGGCTCTGTAGGCATCTTACAACAGTTCACACACTAGCGATTTATAGATTATCATGACAGAATATGCAATCAATAACTTTAAGATAGTTAACTCCACATCAGCTACATAAATTCATCAACTAACCGTTCAGAAACGTCCTGTTGCATTTTACATGTTGTCACTTCTTCTTGAGTCTCTCCCTCATTGTCCGACTCCGGTTTGAACATAAAAGTCTGAAACATTTCTGACATTTTTAGTGAGTCTGAGCCTCGGTAATCAGTGCTGCTAACACAGTGTGCTAACACCTTGAAACTCCGCCCTCTTTGTAGGAGAAGAAGCTCATTTGCATTTAAAGGGACACACACAAAAACTGAGCGTTTTTGCTTAGCCTCAAAAAGTGACGAATTTAACATGCTATAATAAATGATCTCGGGGGTATTTTGAGCTAAAACTTCACATACACACTCTGGGGACATCAGAGACTTATTTTACATCTTGTAAAAGTGGCATTATAGGTCCCCAAGTGTCTTCAATGATGATAATAATAAATGTTTCTTGAGCAGCAAATCAGCATATTAGAATGATTTTGGAAGACATAATGACACATACATTACATTCTATATTTATATTAGGTACATGCATTATATTTTTCTTAATCTTATACACCTCCACCACTAACATTCATATGCATATGTCATCAATATACTTTGAAAACACAAATTTTTTTTTTGCTTTCAGTATGTAATATTTATAGAGGTACACACTTTATAGCGACTTCTCAATGCCAGATTGGTGACAAATTCCGACTGTCAAATGATGTGTCATTTTGTTGTCACCATCAACTCATACACCAGTGATTCTACATTTCAAATTCTGAGAGGATAAACTGTCCTCTGACAAAAGTTGAAACAGCAAACTTTAATTCTCATCAAACCAGCAGAACCGCCATTAAAAGTAATCATCTCATGATAATGCTCAGGTGAGCCCAGTGTCAGTCCAGCACTGTTTCTGCAGGATTTGGGTCAGCGCTAATGCTGTGTTTAGACAATCTCAGCATGCTTATTCATAAGACATGATCGAACTGTTTTAATCACGATGTTGGGTCCCACTTTATATTAGGTGGCCTTAACTACTATGTACTTGCATCAAAAAATGATGACAATGTACTTAATGTGTTCATAGTGTATTGCAAAACACTTTTGCTGCTATTGAGGTGGATACGGGTAAGGTTAAGGACAGGTTTGGTGGTATGGATAGGTTTATAGGTGGGTCAAGTTGTAAGGCATGGGTCAACAGTGTAATTATAAATGTAATTACAGCTGTAATTACATGCAGGTATTTTTAAAATATAAGTATGTATGTACACAATAAGTGCATTGTATGAAATGATTAATTTAAATGTAAGTACATAGTAGTTAAGGCCACCTATTATAAAGTGGGACCCAATGTTTTTAACCAGAAGAAACAAAACCCTGCAATCTTTTAATAATTTATTTCAGTGATGCAAAGCTGAATTTTCATTAGCCATGACTTCAGTCTTCAGTGTCACATGATCCTTCAGAAGTCATTCTAATATGCTGATTTATTATTGTTGGAAACAGTTGTGCTGCTTAATATATATATATATATATATATATATATATATATATTTATAACCTGTGATACTTTATTCAGGATTCAGAAACATATTTTAATAAATATTGAACTGAACTTTTACAGTGTTTTAAAATGTAGAATTGCATACTTAGAGAGAAAACAGACATATGTGTTTTGACAGGGTTTATGAAAACATGTTCCCAAACAGAATGGACACTGTGATCACATGCCATTAAAGCACACATAAAATGTTAAATAACCTATAAAAAACACACTGACACCCAACATGCACTTACACACTTCACCATCAGAGTATTTGACATTTGTGTGTTCTGAAAGGAACTGCACAGCCCTGCTGGCTAAAGGGGAAGCGCACATTAGGAATTGCTCTCCGATAGGCCGTGATTAGCTGTCAGACTGCAAGAAAGATGAGAATGGAAAGAGAGACGAGCATCTGTGCTCATTGTTGGTGGTTTTATCTCGTCTCGCCAGCTCCCGCTCATGTGATTACTCAGTGCAGAGCTCTAGTGCACAGTCACCCTTCACGTCTGACAATTGTTCGTCTGCTAATACTGTAAAATACCAGACGTGATACTTCAATTAATGGAAGAATAGCAAGAAAAAGGTATACAGTGCACCACATACAAACTTTACAAATAGATAAAAGTGAAGGTGCATAAAAGCGTGGCCTAGGGGTTAGAAAGCTACAATATATTAAGTCATGGAGCTCAGGTGGGTGGCACAAGTTCAAATCTGGTTCGCAACCCCATTCTACCCACTTCTGCATGTAATTTTCTGTCTCTCACAGTCATTATAAATATAAGCTGAAAAACTAACACAAAGATTAGAGTCAAATTAAAGTCACTCGGTGGCCATCTTTGAAACGCCTCTCGGGCATGCAAGTGCAGCTCTTATCTCTTTGAATGGGGAAACATCAAATTCTCCAAAGCTGTTTGCCAAGCTTTCAGTTAAATTTCATATTTGACCAATGCAATCTGACAACTGTCTCATAAATTTTGTTTTTAAACGCTCAAATCATGACCAAAAAAAAAAAAAAAAAAAAAATGTATTTTTCAGGCTGGATCAAGCTAATGCGCATGCACAGTCCTAGGTGTGCATCTCTTGTGTCTCATTTCGGAGGTGCGCATCTGACTGTTTCTATAGAAACCGGAGCTTCTAATGGCCGCTGCAGTGACAAGATGACTTTACCAATCGGCGATTGGCTCTTATTTAGAAGGCGGGACTTATTCCGCCATATTGCGTGTTGCACTTTCTCCCATTCAAAACAATACAAGTGATGAGTCTTGTGTTGTTCTATAGTCTTTAGTGTTATTTTAGTTTGATTCCATAATGAAATGTTCCTTGAGCAGCAAATCAGCATATTAGAATGATTTCTGAAGGATCATGTGACACTGAAGACTGGAGTAATGATGCTGAAAATTCAGCTTTGCCATTACAGGAATAAATTATATTTTAAAAATAGAAACAATTATTCTGATTCCTAATAATATTTCACATATTACTATATTTCTGATTTTTTTTTTTTTTTTAAAAACAGCATTGGTGAGCATAAGAGACTTCTTTCAAAAACATTAAAAATCCTACCAACCCCAATACTTGATCACAAAACTGTTTAGACTTTTAAACATTATTAAGGTGCTATAAAAATGAACAAATTTATACTTATTTATGGGCAAAATCTTTGATCTTTGTTGTTTAGCGTCTCTCCCTAGAGTACCTCCCATAAAATCTACTTACAATGACATATAAAGGTTTAAGATCATTTGAACGCTAAAGGTTAATACCTAAACTGAAAGACAAGGTAGCCTATAAAAATAATTTTTAAGAAGTAAATTACATGAATAGAATTTAAATTAACTCAATTACACAAGAGCAATAAAGATAGACTTAACTAAAGCAGCACTGACTCTCCAATATGTCTCAGCTCCTGAGAGGCAAAACAATAGGCATGTAGTAGGCTACATATTTGATTGAGTGTATTATTATTATTAAGTTAGGTTTGTGTTCCCAGGAAACTGCCAGCATGTCTTTAGTGAAATTACATGCTGTGAGAAGTAGCAGAAGGAGACTGAGCCTCATAGTTCTGCCTGTTTCAGCATGTACTTGGCATTCAAAAGTGTCCCTAAAGAGCTGCGAGAACAAAATAGAGGCTTCAAGAGAGAGACCCAAGCTTGCTTCGTTTCATCTTTGATTATTTCATAATGTCTCATACTCTATTAAATCTTTTGGCTTCCATATTACTGTCATTTGATTATAATTCATACCAATGTAATTAAAACCAACACAAGATGGCATTTCAGTTATCTAATCGCATTACTAATAATCAATTTGAGGATATTCTAGTGGCAAAGACATCTGTCTCTTTAAATGTTCCTGAAGGGCAAAAGATTTACTAAGTGACCTGTCAGCCAATACAATAGATCCACAAACCTACTAGACCATTGTGTCTCAGTCCTGGACTGCATCCCAGTTCACATGGGGTGAATACAGTTAAAGAGAGACACTTAAAGCTAGGGTAGGCATTTTTTTTTTTTAATAAACACTTTCAGGCAATGACTTTGTATGCAGTGTTTGTGCACAAAGGCACCTCACAAAACTGACTTCAGACTGACTTCTGCGGCAACGTAGCGATTTAATGATCTACAGCAAAACTGAAGCCTCGGTGAAAACTAAACTAATATTTAATTAATTCAATAGTAAATTCTTGCTAGAAATGATATCAGAAGTGGAAAACATAGATCAAAAACATACAAACCCGATTCCAAAAAAGTTGGGACACTGTACAAATTGTGAATAAAAACAGAATGCAATGATGTGGAAGTTTAAAATTTCAATATTTTATTCAGAATACAACATAGATGACATATCAAAATTTGGGCCCGAAGATCACGGGCATCCAGTATGGTTTTCCGGCCTTGACCCTTACGCACAGAGATTATTCCAGATTCTCTGAATCTTTGGATGATATTATGCACTGTAGATGATGATAACTTCAAACTCTTTGCAATTTTTCTCTGAGAAACTCCTTTCTG
Organism: Megalobrama amblycephala; assembly: GCF_018812025.1. NCBI lineage: Eukaryota > Metazoa > Chordata > Actinopteri > Cypriniformes > Xenocyprididae > Megalobrama > Megalobrama amblycephala. The sequence continues at coordinate 29,226,615 of NC_063063.1, forward strand.
ATATTGCTCCACTATTTTTCGCCGCAGCATTGGGGGAATTGGTGATCCTCTGTCCATCTTGACTTCTGAGAGACACTGCCGCTCTGAGAGGCTCTTTTTATACCCAATCATGCTGCCAATTGACCTAATAAGTTACAAATTGGTCCTCCAGCTGTTCGTTATATGTACATTTAACTTTTCCGGCCTCTTATTGCTACCTGTCCCAACTTTTTTGGAATGTGTAGCTCTCATGAAATCCAAAATGAGCCAATATTTGGCATGACATTTCAAAATGTCTCACTTTCAACATTTGATATGTTATCTATATTCTATTGTGAATAAAATATAAGTTTATGAGATTTGTAAATTATTGCATTCATTTTTTATTCACAATTTGTACAGTGTCCCAACTTTTTTTGTACATTTACACACAAACTGACCACCAAACACAATTTTCAGATGCCATATACCTCAACTGCAAAGGAATGGAATGCACTGGATTGTGGGATCTCAAAAGCAGAGGAAGATACATCTATGCTGCTTTCAAAAATCGATCAGATGGAAGTATCTCAGGAGACAGGAAGTGAAGCTAACACTGGATTTGGATATGCCTTGATGTCTTCCTACCTTGGAATGCATCCTTCGTTTAAGTTTTCGGAGGCTGCCCATGTGTTTTGAAGGAGACGTGGCTTTGGAGAGCACTCTGAAGGAAGGGTGGGATCTCATGCTTTCAATGTAGCTTGCTATTGCTACCTTTAAAGTGTAACTTCGTAGATTTTGATCCTGCTTTGTATTGTTACCTGGACTGAGAAATTCACATTTATTTGTCAGAAAAAGACTTTTGATAGCTCCAGGGCTTTCGTGAAAGCTACAGATTATACTTCCACATATTTCTATCCGTGCTCACGAACAGTCCGATCGACAGAACAGTCATTGTAAGTTTAGGTTTATCAATGAAAATTGTATCATACTTTGTCTACTCTTTAAACAGCGCTATGGTAAAAATGGCACACTATGGCAACAGCTTTCTTACCTGTTCCCGTCACAACCTTTTCTCCATATTTTCAAATCTTTGCAGCTTTTTGTCACTGCCTACAATGCGCTGGATCAAACCGAAAGTAACTCACTCCTGTTAAACGTTTACTCTTTGAATTCTTGCACCCAGGAACAATACAAGTTGATACCATTATGACTAAAAGTTTACTAAAAAGTATTTGCTACTAAAACAAGGTGGTAGTTAGCGTATCACAGACTGGTGGGAGTGGCCTTGGAAGGCAACATGCCCAGTGCATTGTGGTTGTTGAAGTTTTCCTACCTATTTGGCAAAAGGGAAGACAACAGCCTTTTTTGTTTATTTTCTCTATTCAGGTTTCAAGCATTGTTTTCCCTTTTTACTGTATAGGCAGCCATGTTTATTGAAAGCCCATTTTGCCAGTGTTGAAGTATCCCTTTAAAGGGGTAGTTAACCCAAACAATTAAAACTCTGTCATCATTTACTTACATTCATTTAACCTGTATGACTTTTGCATAGCTGTAAAAACAAGCACGGATGCACACCACGACTCACTGGATAAACTATGCCATCTGCACACATTTGGCATAGGCTACTATTTTCATGCATACACACTAATACTAATCTTGAAAGCTGTTTAAAGGGTTAGTTCACCCAAAAATGAAAATATTGTCATTACTCACCCTCATGCTGTTCCACACCCGTAAGACCTTCGTTCATCTTCAAAACACAATGACTTATATAGTTATGGCCAATTTCAAAACACTGCTTCATGAAGCTTCGGAGCGTTATGAATCAGCGTGTCGAATCATGATTCGGATCGCATGTCAAACCGCCAAACTGCTGAAATCACGTGACTTTGGCGCTCCGAACCGCGGATTCGACACACTGATTCATAACGCTCCGAAGCTTCATGAAGCAGTGTTTTGAAATCGGCCATTACTATATAAGTCATTATTTCATTTTTTTGGTGCACCAAAATTATTCTCGTCGCTTTATAATATTAATACTGAACCACTGTACTCACATGAACTGATTTAGATATGTTTTTAGTACATTTATGGATCTTAATGGATATTAATGGCTATGCAGGCCTCACTGAGCCATCGAATTTCAACAAAAATATCTTAATTCGCGTTCCGAAGATGAACAAAGGTCTTACAGGTGTGGAACGACATGAGGGTGAGTCATTAATGACATTATTTTCATTTTTGGGTGAACTATCCCTTTAAGAAGGAAAATGTAAATTGGCTGCTACAACTGTGATTACATTTATTCATGAAAAGATATAGTAGAAATGTATATTGTACGACTTTCCATTATCTTAGAAAGTGCATTAACTAATTTCAAGAAAAGGTTTTCTCCCTCTGAGATGCTGTACACAGGTGAAGATGTGGACAAGGTATAATAAATTTCGCTGCCATTGAACTTGCTAATGAAAACAGCATAAACAAATTGTTCTGTGCTTCATCATTCCTGTTTATAAGAGCAGATATCCATCATTATGACAGCCTGCTGTATTTGACTTTGCTATATAGCGGCTGGTTCATTCGCCCTGGTCAGAAGTTTGACTACCAAATCATTCATGTCCAGCACTTTAAAAAGTCAACAGCGCTCGATGTCTCTCATCATTCATTCTCAAACGAAAACAGTTTATTTCCTGTTAGAGTAGAGTACACTCAGAAACCACGTAATTTAGTTATTTTTACAGAAATGATTCCCCTATGGATAAAATGATTTGGTAATACAAAATAAATAAGGTTTGGAACAATATGATGTAGAGTACATAATTGCCTTTTTTAAAATGAATAAAAATGAATAAATGACATTAAGCATGATCTAATTATTATAAATAATAATTAAAAAAACGGATGAACCTTTATTATTATTTATATACTATTTTCACTTGGATCTCTCACACTTTACAGAAACGAAGGCCGATGCATTGGCTGTAAAAGTTACGGTGTAATATTTCCAGACGCCAGAACCAAACCTGCTACATACAATGCACTATATGTGATGTTTCCACCTAATGCCTCCCTCGATTTATCTCTTTGACAGCCAATCCATACAGATAAATCACCCTGTACGGTTTTTCTCTCTACACACTCCAACCTGCACTGTACCAAACGATTAGGAGCACACCATCCTCTTCAGGGAGAGAATCAAAACTCTTCGCTGCAGTAAACTTTCATATAGAGAGTTCTAGATATCTTTTACTTCTAGTCTCATAGCTTCTCTTGTGACAGTGAAAAGTGTTAATGCCTTTTCCAAACAGAAAACAACTAGCTGACCATAACGGCACACCAAAAGCTCCATTGCCATTCCATTGAGAAGAGCTATGAGAAAATGATTGGCCTTCATTCTCTGATTTACAGAATTTGTCATCTATGCTTGCTTTATTCGTCTCTCTTTGCTGGTGCACAATAACCGTTTGTCCATTCGTCTGTGTAGGTCAAATTTATTTTCCGCTCTGTCTGAAAAGGCACGCGGGTAACAAACCGAACACAAGCGGTGTCAACGGGCTCATGCAGACCCAAAAGCAGCAGGTAAAATGACAGCTGGGCTGATCTAACACAGAAGCTGCTCACTTTGAAAAGTGATCTTCTGCGTTGTCAGAATTTTGATATCTAACCCAGCGATGGAAGCCGGTGAATAAGTGATGTTGTTGTTTTGGAGAGCCTGCTGTATTTCGGTCCACGGATTGCACGAATGATTGAGCTTTATCAGTCAAAGCCTCGGAAGCACACAACTCTCAGCGGGGAACATCATGGCTTTATTGTCACTTTCTTTCATTCTGACATTCACATTCCTACACTAGGAATCAAGGTGCATGAGACAGGATGAATTTTTAACCAGCTGTTCTCTGTGAAATGTGCCCAGATGAATAAAACAAAGGCTACAGACATGCAATGAAAAGTCTTACCTGCAGATTGAGTGGCCCAAATAAACGCTTGATTGCCTGACAACATATAAAGCCCTGGAGAGAGAGAGAGTGTTATGGACTGGAGTATAGAGAAAAAGAAGGGGAATGAAGAGTAGGCAAAGACAAAAAGAGAGAGGTCTGTTCAGAAATGCAACTTTGATTTAAAAATTATCATGCTGATTTTTGTAATGTAAAAGTTCTATCAAACAGGATGGATGTGAAATTAAAACATCAATAATCTCATCAATTCATTGCTAACTTACTAATGTTTATGCTGTTGTTTTCCCTACAAAGTGATGTCACTTCCTAGATTATGATGTCATTTGTTAAAGGCAACAGGTCTGGGTAGCTTTGGTCTCACATAGCCAGACCTTCAGACTAACGGCAGAAGGTCTGGACTCCATTGCAGCTTTCATTGGCCAAGCAACCAATTACAGTTCGTTTTGTTCAGCTTCATGTTTGGAGTGTGAAAATGTTAAGCACACCTTTTACAAGGGGGACGGGGGGTCATGACCCCAGCAGTTTTGAAAAGACAGCAATCGACCCCTGCACTTTTGATAAAATATCCTGCGCTATTCGCTAACTAAAACTTCCAAGAACAAACATCACATTCATTGTAATTCAAGCCATACACCAATGTTAAGTTTTAAAATGTTTATTTCAGAAAATCTTTTAGTGACAAGGAGAAAATAAATTACGATTACGTTTGGTGTTAGCTTACAAGCGTCTCATTCCATTTCTGATGACTGCTTCAATCAGCTACAAACTCTATACCATCTTTTAGGATATTTTCTTTCAAATTAGACCATTTTCACGTTTCTGTGAAAATTCCAGCGTTTAGTTGATCCTGATAAACGCTCATTTTCACAGACGGCTTTCTTGTTCCATGAGGGGGTTTTGCTCCATGATTGCTTTGTTTCCAGGAGGACCGTAAAAAAAACCTGAGACATGTCTCCTGGAAATTACGGAAGAGGATTAGGGCCAAGCAATAATAAAAAAATAAAACCATCTCGAGATTAAAGTTGATAAATTTCAAGAAAAAAGTCGAGATAAAATGTTGAGAATAAAGTCATTAAATTACGTAATTTAACAAATTTGTTCTCGGAATTTAACGACTTTTTTCTCGTAATTTAACAAATTTGTTCTCGTAATTTAATGAGTTTATTCTCAACATTTTATCTTGACTTTTTTCTCGAAATTTCACGACATTTTTCTCATAATTTAACGAATTTGTTCTCGTAATTTAATGACTTTTTTCTCATAATTTAACGAGTTTATTCTCAACATTTTATCTAGACTTTTTTCTTGAAATTTAACGAGCTTTTTCTCGTAATTTAACGAGTTTATTCTCAACATTTTATTTCGACTTTTTTCTCGAAATTTAACGACATTTTTCTCATAATTTAACGAATTTGTTCTCGGAATTTAATGACTTTTTTCTCATAATTTAATGAGTTTATTCTCAACATTTTATCGAGACTTTTTCTTGAAATTTTATGAGTTTTTTTCTCGCAATTTAATGAGTTTATTCTCAACATTTTGTCTCGACCTTTTTCTCGAAATTGAACGACTTTTTTCTCGTAATTTAACGAATTTGTTCTCGTAATTTAATGACTTTTTTCTCATAATTTAATGAGTTTATTCTCAAAATTTTATCTAGACTTTTTTTCTTGAAATTTAACGATTTTTTTCTCGTAATTTAACGAGTTTATTCTCAACATTTTATTTCAACTTTTTTCTCGCAATTTAACGACATTTTTCTCATAATTTAACGAATTTGTTCTCGGAATTTAATGACTATATTCTCATAATTTAACGAGTTTATTCTCAACATTTTATCTAGACTTTTTTCTTGAAATTTAACGAGCTTTTTCTCGTAATTTAATGAGTTTATTCTCAACATTTTATTTCGACTTTTTTCTCGAAATTTAACGACATTTTTCTCATAATTTAACGAATTTGTTCTCGGAATTTAATGACTATATTCTCATAATTTAATGAGTTTATTCTCAACATTTTATCTCGACTTTTTTCTTGAAATTTAATGAGTTTTTTCTCGTAATTTAATGAGTTTATTCTCAACATTTTATCTCGACCTTTTTCTCGAAATTGAACGACTTTTTTCTCGTAATTTAACGAATTTGTTCTCGTAATTTAATGACTTTTTTCTCATAATTTAATGAGTTTATTCTCAAAATTTTATCTAGACTTTTTTTCTTGAAATTTAACGATTTTTTTCTCGTAATTTAACGAGTTTATTCTCAACATTTTATTTCAACTTTTTTCTTGCAATTTAACAACTTTAATCTCAAGATGGTTTTATTTTTTTTATTATTGCTTGGCCCTAATCCTCTTCCGTAGGAAATCCTGTAGAATTCAACCAATCAAATGACGACTTTGAAACTCCTGAAGTGTTTCCAGTTTTGTGTGTCATATGCATCAGACGTTCAGCCATCAGTCTGTAAGTGTGACGTCTGAGGCTGAGACTAGGGTAGCATTTGCCCCTGCTGGTAGATGCTGTAACTACACCATCTGAGGGAAAACTAGGCCTGAAGTGTTTCCAGTGGTGTGCATGCAGCTTTGTTTTTGATGCTTTGTTTTGCAAATGTCACACTGAAAAACATTTGGGCTCTGACCCATGACTCTTGACGCCCACCCGAAGGTCCTTGTGTTCAGTTCACCTGAGCAGAAAATTCTAACATAGGTCAATCATGCTATATGAAACAGACATAGAGATACGTAAAGACTTGTCCCCTTTTCACCTACTGATGCTTGTGGTCAGTCTGATTTGATGTAAAACACACATGCAGCCTCAGTGTCGTCAAAGCCAAATTAGTATTGGATCACAAACAGAATCTTAGTGAACACAGAGACACATTTACATTGGCGCTCAAAATTTTGGAATAAGAAAATAAAATAAATGAATACTTTTATTGAGCAAGGATGCATTAAATTGATCAAAAGTGACAGTAAAAACATTTATAATGTTAGAAAAGATTCTTTTTCAAATTAATGGTGTTCTTTTGAACTTTCTATTTATAAAAGAAACCTGAAATAAAATGAATCAAGGTTTCCACAAAAATATTAATCAGCAGGAAAAACTGTCTACATAGGGTCAGAACACTTAAAAAAAATAAAAAAAATAAAAAATAAAAATAGCATATCAGTATAGAGCAATCTGAATGGAATGTAAACCTGGAAATAAACAATAAAGTTTTAGGTGAAAATGTTCACCAATGTACTTTATTTTATAACATATTTTTAAAATGAACAACAAAATTGTAAAGACCAAATTGTTACACAAACCTAGTACAACGAATGCCAAGTTGTCTCGGTAATCAGGGTGTTTTTGAAGGGTTAGTACATGTGCAATGTTCAGAGATGCTGATGACACTGTTCTTACCATTTCTTTCCTGCAGTCAATAAAGTCTCTCTTAAACACAGGTTGCCATGACAAAAAGACCTATTTGATCATTCTCTATCATGCTGGAACATTCGCAGCACATAGAAAGGAACATCATGTACCAAGTCACTCGTCCACACATTTAAACTTTGAGTAAACTTGCATGAACTTTAACACAGAGGTGTACACCTCTGCAAGCTGGAGGATTCATTTTACTTGATTTTCTTGCAAGATCAGCTTTGGATGCAGGAATGAATGTGTGGATAGAGGGATAGAATCCCTGATGCAAAGTAGAGATAAAAACAAGAGCTCAGTTTCCTCTTCGTTCCGGCTCACGGGTCAGTCACCGAGCTACTATGGAAATCTGTGTGACTGTATCTGTTTATACAACTGCATAGGGCCAGATCTGATTTAAAAAAAAAACAAAAAAAACTTTTTATGGCGTTCAAAGGGACGGTGCTATTCTTGTGAGAAATTTATACTGTCTGGTAACCCGAATAAATTTCTCTCTTCCTAGAATAGCAAGAAAACAAACATAAAAGCTCTATATAGTTTTCCTCTCTCTCTAGAACTTCATATGTCCCCTTTTAAGGATTATTTGCTGTTTCTCAGATCAGTTTGGTTGATGCACCACCCACACAGAGCCCTTAAGCGGTTAAAGTGTCCCAAGAGGAATCTCAGCATATGACAGTGGATGGACCTGGTCATTGCAAAATGGACACATTTTCTTTCTTTATAAATGTCCCTGGTCTTAAAGGTGCCCTAGAATTAAAAATTGAATTTATCTTGGCATAGTTAAATAACAAGAGTTCAGTACATGGAAATGACATACAGTGAGTCTCAAACTCCATTGTTTCCTCCTTCTTATATAAATCTAATTTGTTTAAAAGACCTCCGAAGAACAGGCGAATCTCAACATAACACCGACTGTTACGTAACAGTCGGGGTGTACGCCCCCAATATTTGCATATGCCAGCCCATGATCGAGGGCAGCCAGTATTAACGTCAGCTGAATAATCAGACTAGGTAAGCAAGCAAGGAAAACAGCGAAAAATGGCAGATGGAGCAATAATAACTGACATGATCCATGATTACATGATATTTTTAGTGATATTTGTGAATTGTCTTTCTAAATGTTTCGTTAGCATGTTGCTAATGTACTGTTAAATGTGGTTAAAGTAACCATTGTTTCTTACTGTATTCACGGAGACAAGAGCCGTCGCTATTTTCATTTTTAAACACTTGCAGTCTGTATAATTCATAAACACAACTTCAATCTTTATAAATCTCTCCAACAGTGTGTAATGTTAGCTTTAGCCACGGACCAAAACCTCAAATTCATTCAGAATCAAATGTAAACATCCAAATAAATACAATACTCACATAATCCGACACATGCATGCAGTATGCATGACAAAAACTTTGTAAAGATCCATTTTGAGGGTTATTTTAGCTGTGTAAACTTTGTTTATGCACTGTTTAAGGCAAGCAAGAGCTCCGGGGGTGGAGAGCGCAAGCATTTAAAGGGGCCGCAGCATGAATCGGCGCATTTCTAATTATGCCCCAAAATAGGCAGTTAAAAAAATTAATTAAAAAAAATCTATGGGGTATTTTGAGCTGAAACTTCATAGACACATTCAGGGGACACCTTAGACTTATATTACATCTTGTAAAAAACCATTCGATGGCACCTTTAAAGTCAACATGAAACACCCAAACACATTTTTTCTTTACCTTTTAATAATGAAAACAATATTTAGCATTGTATAGCACATGCTTTTATTTAGAAGAGTGATCAAGAAGAGTGGGAATGGGAGGGGTTGAAAAGTAAAAAGGCATTAGCCGAACAGGCTAAAAAGGAAAGTTGTTTCACATAACAATTTCTTTTATTAAGAATAACATGCACTAATGGAAAATTCACAGTAAGATTAGATTTCATGTTGACTTTAAGCTATACAGCTATTTGAGTACACACAGTTTTTGTTAGTGTATCATATACAAGTTCATTTCACTGTTGCTTTATTGTTTATGGATTTATTATTGCACCATTTGTTCTCTTTTTATGTATTATTAACATTTTTATTTGTTTGTTTGAGTAATTCAGGACAATATTATTTCCTGTACATTTTTGGAAAAGAGCTCATATTTTGTTTAGCTAATGTGTGTGATAACTTTACAGATAATCTCATGGTGGTTGATGTGGTTCAGAGTTTAAAACCATGAATTATTAAACTAAAAAAGGGGGTGGAAATGCCACTCAGATATGGATGAACTCAATTCTACACATGCAATACAAGATGCAAGAAAAATATAAGGTATTATCATGCAACAGCACAAAATGTGTTGAAATAGAAACCCCCTTGGCAGCAATAGCACATCAGCTATCACCTTATGTTGTGTAGACGTGACTGCGGTTGTCGGAAACAACAACAAATAGTTTGTTAGTGGATGGAGCAGTACCAGGGGGTCTACAACCTAAACACATCTGCTGGCCAAACCGGGATGATTCTCCCACAGCAAGTGAGTAATACTGCACTCTCATGAATATTACATGGGTAATGGTTTTCAGGTTGCCATATGTATACCAACTTATTCAATTTTTCTGCATGTGTGAATCTTTTGCTAATTAATGCATTTATATTCAAGTTTTCATTAGCTGCAATGATTCGAGTGAATCTAGGTAGCGTAATCGTTCTAATCTAACAGTGAATTTAGCTGACGAAGTCAATATGGTGGAATAAATACAACGCCTAGTCCTTTTCACTGCAACTTCAATGGAAGCAAGACAATGTTGTTGAAACTAGCGCTGGATACCTGAGGTAATTTTTATGTTGTTTGCTAGCCTGGCAAAATGATCTCATCCTAATACTTCTCACCATTTATTCCAATGGTATGACCGATTGTTTTCCATATATCCATTTTCTTTAGAGTAGCCGTGAAAAGGGGGTTTGACCTTGGCGATTTCTTCTCCGCAATGTCGTCTGCCACATTAAAGGATTAGTCCACTTTTAAATAAACTTTCCTGATAATTTATTCACCCCATGTGATCCAAGATGTTCATGTCTTTCTTTCTTCAGTCAAAAAGAAATTAAAGTTTTTGATGAAAACATTCCAGGATTTTTTTCCATATAGTAGACTTCAATGGGCACTAAACAGGTCAAAATTAATTTCAGTGCAGCTTCAAATTGTTCAAAACGATCCCAGATGAGAAATAAGGGTCTTATCTAGTGAATCCATCGCTCATTTTCTGAAAGAAATTGAAAATTATATAAGTTTTAACCTTAAATGCTCATCTTGAACTAGCTCTCTTCTTCTTCTCCTCTATTTGAATTCCAGCAGTGTAGACACTGCTAAGTGTATTACTGCCCTCCACAGGTCAAAGTTTGAACTAATTTTTATATGCAATATGGTAGTTCAATAGTATATAACGGTTAGTTCAAACTTTGGCCTGTGGAGGGCAGTATTACGCTTAGCAGTGTCTACACTGCTGGAATTCAAATAGAGGAGAAGAAGAAGAGAGCTAGTTCAAGATGAGCATTTAAGGTTAAAACTTATATAATTTTAAATTTTTTTCAGAAAATGAGCGATGGTTTTACTAGATAAGACCCTTATTTCTCATCTGGGATCGTGTTGAACAATTTGAAGCTGCAGTGAAACTAATTATGACCGTCAACTGTTTGGTGCCCAGAAGTCTACTATAAGGAGAAAAATCCTGGAATGTTTTCATCAAAAACCTTAATTTCTTTTCGACTGAAGAAAGAAAGACATGGACATCTTGGATGACATGGGGGTGAATAAATGATCAGGAAAAGTTTATTTAAAAGTGCACTAATCCTTTAAATGCGCAAGCCCTTAAATTAGAATGGATTCTGATTGGCTGTCAGTGTTTTATCGTACAACAGCTGGAAAAAAATCATTTTGAAATGATCCCAACAATATCGTTTCTCTATATCGTTATCAATGTAGCTGCGGTGTGGACAGTGCTATTATATTTAGAACGATTTCTAGAACTATATTGTTATCTTTAGAGTTTCTTGGTGTGAACAGTGGATGTCATTGGAAAACTGGACTAACCAGTGGACAGTTTCTCATCGCACAGCATCTCAAATGTCGGTTTGGTCATTCTGAAATGCCTGAGCCAAAGTCTGTCATCAGAATGGTTGAGTATAATTCCCTTCCAGAACACCAGGTATCTGAAAGCAAGAAAACATTACTGCGTTTTGTCAACATTTGCGCTTCTCTGATTGCAGCAACTTCCATTTTTATTTTTAGATATTTTGCATCAATTTCCCAGGAAGTGGTGATTTTGTTCTTGAACAGAAACAGTGCTTTATTTACAAATGTTTTGCGATATTCCAAATTTTGTGCATACTGTACGTTAAATTCTCATCTTTGGATGGAAACGTAGCTTGTGTAGAAGAAAAGCTGGGTTAGTTTTAGATTTTGGATTCCTTTTGTTCTAAATCTCAGTCTTATTTTCATAATTTTATTCAACAACAATCTTTTGATTGCAAGATGTTTATTTTTAGTGCTCCTCGCTGAAAACATCATTATTGCTCTAAAAACATTTAATCAACACTCTTCCCTATTATTAGTGCTCACTAGTTATCAAAGTTGCACATGTGCAATGGACTTTAATATCTCAAATCGGCTTTTTGAAGAGGACGTGTTCTGTTTTGTTTATAGGATTTACTTTAAACCAGGTGAAATATATATTTTTTCTGCTAGTGTCATGTCTATTGTAATAGTGGCAAATTGTAAAATAATGTCTGCATTTCCAGAATTCCTGTTGTTCGTTAGTTTTGATGTCTGCAGTTTGATCAATATTGATTGTGATGCATTACCACAACAGTGCTGCACCTGCGCTCGCTCAAGCCGGCACGGTCTCATTTCAACCTTCTTTTTTCTGTCCTTTCCTCCTTTTCTGTACCTCTTGAGACAGGTTTGATTGTAAAGCACTCATTTTTCTCAATTATCAAGAGATATATACTTGTGTCAGCACTCCAGACTGATCACAGATGATGCCATGTCTAATTTTTACCTCCTGACTCGATGTTTCCTCCACTGAGCCACATGTTTGACTTATTCTAAACTGTGTGAGATAGACCTCTGTATGTGCTGGATATTACAACTGCATAGCAGGATTGTTTAGTTAGTGTTAGTTTGACCTCGGTGTCAAATGAAAATGGTGTTTTGTATTACAGAATAATATAATTCATTTTTTAATGTATTATTTTTTCCACAGAGTTCAGAGTTATTAAAACATTTTGTGCCACAAACAGTCATTATTTAGATTTGTATGGCCATTTTCCACCTTCTTTCTGCCATTTTTGCTTCTGCTATACCCTCTTTGTATGTGAAATGAGATATTTACAAACTGTAGGTTTGCCGTTTAATGTTATATAAAGTAGTTTTTTGCTGTTCCATCCTACGTCGGCCTCTTTGTAAGAAGCCTCTTCATTAGAAGCGTGACTTCATATGTTGAAATATATTAATTGGGTGAGCCATTTTTCAAACTTACTTTCAGTCTATTTCACTGGGGAGAAAGGTTGGAGTTTTGAAAGTTACAGTATGTCTTCATGGTACAATGAAATCTTTTAACTCTAAAGATCAAGGGAGCTTTGATTCCTCGTGATATGAGTTTAATGATTTGTGTTGAACATTAAGTGACTTCAAGGGGCGATAGTATTCACTTTTTGAAAATTGCAGTATGTTTCACCCTTTGTCTGACCATTTTTGTTACTATACCTGTATGACTTTGTTATACAAATGAGCTCTGTTATAACTGGCTAACCTCTTTGGATTTTGCTTTTGCAGCAAATACTGAATTTGGCCTGTAAATGTTAAAGTGCTTATGATTGTGACATAAAAAATGGCGCATTCAGAAAAATCTGATTTTCCATCATTGCCATTTTAAATGTTTAAAAGTCATCTGCAGTAAATCAAACGCTTTTAATTCAAAAGAGCATGGGAAATTATGTTTTGCATGATGTCCTCATTAAGATTAGATCATCAGTTTGTTACTCAATATTAAGTCTAAATGGCAGAATCAGCTTCCGTTTAATTTCTGTGTAGCTACTAATATATATATATTAGTATATATATATATATATATATATATATATATATACATATATATATATATATATATATATATATATATATATATACATATATATATATATATATATATATACATACATATATATATATACATACATATATATATACATACATATATATATATATATATATATATATATATATATATATATATATATATATATTTATACAACAGTTCTGTCTGGTTCTCGAATCTGATTGGCTGATAGCCATTGCGATATTTCAGTGATAACAGCACTCCTACTGCCTTTTCACCGTTTGTATCACTCCGCTTGAAGTGACCGTCATGGCGGCCGATCAAATCAACCGTAATTTTTACAAATACTACTTCTTGTACCACGAACTGTAGTTTTAATAGTTTTTTTAGGCGAGAATGTAGTTGTTTAGACCTGAAATATGTGACTCATATTTAATAACAGCGCCTATTTTACAATTTGTTTTGACGTTTTCGGAGATGCGAGCTCGAGTGGGTCAGCGGCCGTTCAGTGCTTCTGTAACCGCCGAGAACAGCTTCATCTCGGCCAGTGCCTCAGGGATTTGCCGCTGGCTCTTATAGTGGTTAAACATGAGACATAATTCAATTTGAGTACATAGAACGGGCAATCTTTGGTCTTATTAATCTATTATTTGTTCCAGAGCAAGTCGAATTGTGCTATATTAAATTTGATAATAATAAACGTTACGTTACATCCTTATATAGCACATTGGCTAAAACTAGACGGGACATGAATATCCCACTATATTTTTTTATTATAATTACGCTACGTTTATATGGCTATTAATTTGTAGACTAATGAGTGGATAAAATATAGAAATCCTTTTAATTAATATACATATACATATACATATACATATACATATACATATACATATACAGTGTTTCCCACAAGATTTTGTGAGACTGTGGTGGGCATACATCGGTTCCTCTAGGGGGGTCCGGGGGCATGCCCCCCCGGAGGAAAAATTTGTATATTTTAAATTTACATGCATAAATCTGGTGCATTCTGAGAGCAAAATTAAGTGACTAGATTAATGAAAAAAATTTGTTCTCTTGTAAACAATTTTGTGCTATAAAAGTAAGTTATTTTTTGGTGATGGTAGGGCAATAATTTATTAGTGGGATCCTGCATCTGTATTTGTGGAGCTAATGGTCACTCTTTGATTTGTTAACCAATCCAGAATGCAAACACACCACTTCATTATAGATAAAAATAACAAATGAATAAAAATATATAATCATAAGCTGACCAATAAATAAATAAGTAAACTAGCTGAGTAAATAATTCAGCAGCAAAAAGTATTCTAGCCTAATTCTTGGAAAAAAAAAAAAAAAAAACTTTGCACAGTAATTTTATAAATCCAAATGTTAATAAAAAGTTTAAAATGACTATTTGTATTCTTATGAAATGGAAAAAACGATTTATTTTAGATTTATATGTAAATAATTATATGTGTATACTGTAAGATTAAAAGACGCTTATTTTAAATGTATTGTGCAGCTTTTTAATAGGGCAACAAGATATGATAGATACACGACAGAACAAAATAGGCTATTAATAATCTTTCAGTGTGCAAAACAATTATAATATGAAACGCTTCAAAACAGCAGCAGCAAAATAAAACCAAAAAAAAAAAAAAAAAAAAAAAAAAAAAACCGCTAATGCGCATCCCGGGAGCAGCATGATGCGCTTGAAGCAATATCGAGTCAGAGCGCGCAGTTGCGCTGCGAATTGAAAAGTTCACGGCACAAAGAGAATCCCTGTGTACATCTGACTGTATCTAACAGTTTATTAATCATATGTTTCTTCTCATTTTTTAAAATTCCAGTTATTGTACATGTGACGCCATTTCATAGTCCTTGTGTTGTGCGATCTAACAGACATCCTGTAGCCAATATGATGACATCCTTCAGAAACAACAATAAACTCCAGCAAGATAAAGTCATTTTATGCAAATCCACAGCCCTTTATCTACATATCAAGTATTATAATGGGAATATATCATATTGGAGAGTTTTACCGTGCTGACTGTCGTTACCGAACGCGACCCGCTGTTTGAGTGCTGAATGATTGACAGCTGTGGCAGAGGGAAGACGAGTTTTTGACCGTGAACTTAACGATGCAAGTTACATATCCGTCTGTCCCTCACATGAAGCTATGGAATGGCTTCAGATGACTTTGAATATAGTGCACGAAAACTTAATTGCTTCTAGTCTACTTATTTTGCTCTATGATTCCCACTTTTGCCATATAAAAGAGCGCAATCAGACGGTAATTTAAATATTGCGACCTAATTTCCGTTTCATTTTGAGACTGGCGGGACAAATTAGAATGTGGCGGGCGGCCACATGATAGTCAATGTATGGGAAACACTGTATGTATATATATATATATATATATATATATATATATATACATACAGTGTGTATATATCGTTCAGAGGCGATGCTTCTTCACCATTGCTTTGAAAAGTGTATTGCGAGAACTCTCTGAACTGCACGCGCGGCGCACAAACACATGTCCAGCTACAAATGTAGGCTATCATATTAATTTGAAACAGCAACCCAGAATATTTATCACAAGCATTGATTAAAAAATATGAAAAAAAAAAAAAAAAAAAAAAACGACTTAAATCTGGACCTTTGGCAGAGAGAGGGGGGGTTCGTTCGAACCACCCGAACCCCCCCGGCCTACGGGCATGGTAAGTAACCTGCTCTGTCTTGTCTGTCGACGTGTTGCCAGTATCCTCTTTGCTCCACGATGTATTTTTCACTGCGTGTGACGTGACAGCGCCACGGCTTGTCGGACAAAGCAACAGTAACTAAGGGGGGCGGGTCTTTGCGAAGGGCCAATTAGAAGCAGGATGTGGGTGGGGAAAAACTCTCCTGTGTGGGGAAAGGGGAGGACAGAGAGAACAGGCTAGACAAACTCCTACATTTAAATAACATATAGAAAATATCTGCTTGACAACTTATTATGGAGCTGGGATCAAGCCCAAAATAAGCAACTACATTTTAGAAACAAGCCCAAAAAAACACGACCCGCGACTACCAATATTTGTAAGCGACTTTACAGAAAAACAAGCCCAAAGTCGCTTATAATAAGCGGACTTGGCAACACTGACTTTATTCAGGAGGTGAGGCAGATTAATGAGGCTTGATTGACAGTTTGAGGATCCAATGGAGTTAGGAGGTTTTGTCACAAGCTCTTTAAAATCCTTTTCATTCGTTAAATATTTGTAAAACCCACATACAAGCGTAAATGGTGACCTAATTTTTTACTAGTGCTTTATGTTTGACTGAACTGTACAGTTGTGCTTATTTGTTGTTCTAAATATTATTGTTAATAAATATGATTTTATATAAATATGTCCATTAAGTAATATGGATTCAGTGAACATTACATTAATACGCCATTAGATGGCGGCAACACTTTACAGGAGAATGAGTCAGTGACGCACTAGAGACTTTTAAATTGAAAGGAACTTTTGCAAAAAGAAGTTGTTTTAGCGCTGTGGTGTAATGGATGTTACGGAAAAGGACAAATACAAAGATCGCTTTCCTCAGCGGACATTCAAACGGACTTGTATAAAGGATATAATATTATAGACATCGACTTGAAGAATGAATGTAATGCAGTATACCAGACACAGGTAATAGCCTACTCTCTCTCTCTCTCTCTCTCGCTCTCGCTCTCTCTAATACTGTACAAAATGCAATGTGTTTCAATGAAGCGACTCAACGTTCCTTCGTTACTAGTTCTGAAGTGACGTTTTAGAATTAGTAACGGAGGCTTGGTCCAACTGTCAAATTGAGATTTGAATCCGTGGCGGAAGGAAGTAGTGCTGCACAAAAGAGGGTTTTAAAGACACTCCGTTGTTGTTCTTATTTATTTACACACTCGTGCCGTCGAACTGTTGTATAAACGCAATATCACACTCGTAGCCGTGCGATATGGCTGTATATCAGCACGCTGTGATTACCACAGCGTGTGATTAATCACAGCGTGCTGATATACAGCTATATCGCACGGCTACTCGTGTGATATTGCTCATATATATATATATATATATATATATATATATATATATATATATATATATATATATATGGGGCCAATGGGGTCAGAAAAATAATCTTGTTTTCCCCTTTGAATTAAGTTTATTTTTCTTACCCCATTGGCACATATTTCTTCTTTTTTTAAGCATAAACTCACATAATTTTGATGATTTTCTCAGAAAACAAGACTTTTTTTTAATCTTGTCATTTTGCTTCTCAAGTAAATGTGTCTTTGTTTAAGAATGTTTAGATATTTGTACTGGAAAGGAAAACAAAAATACTGAGGAACAAATTATTTTTTTGCAGTGTTGCTGTTTCTCAGTAATTAATAGTGAAATTTATCAATTTCAGAGTAGAGAAGTTCAGAGTAGCTGGTGTTGTAAGTTGTTATTTACTGGTAATCTTGCCCTTCAGAGCTGTTAACCCATGAACCGGATCACTGAGTCACCCCAAAAGTGGATCAGTCTGGTTCGTGAATGATTCAATCCTTTGCAATAGTTCTTTTCAGTTGAACCATTTGTTCCAACTCATTGACTTAGTGAGCCGGTCGCAATGGTTCGTTTTCGAATATTACCTTTCATGCAGTGTGTAATATAGCTGTTTGTGAATGTAAGATCAAAGTGTACAACAAATAAAGTTGTTTCCTAAAATAAAGAATCAATTCTTAGCTGCCAAAATGAGTCGTCAGCAATTCCAGTCATCTCACTTCCTATTACATACCTACGTAACAATGTAACGAATTTGGATTATGGCAGTCTATGGTCTTCATTGGCTGCCTGCAAATGATGTCTACTTTGACCCGCCATCAAACACTGTAGTTGTAGCTGAGACAGGAAGAGTTTGGATTGTGTTGTTGGCATGTCGAGAAGACAATTTTTCTAGTGCTGCAAATCCACTTTGTTGCACTATAAAAGGATGAGGACTCGCGCTGGAATTTTATGGTAAAACTAATGCCATTGTTTTGTTTCGTATCACTGTGTATCAAGCACTGAGAAAGATCCAGAGCTGAAATTCAGATATGGTAATGGGCATCTCATTTCTGATATGCACTGTCAGCGGTAGACCAATCACAATTAACTGGGCCTTCTGACCAATCAGCGCAGCGTAGGCTTTCGGAAAGGCGGGGTTTAGAGAGTTTGAATCTTTGAACGAACCTTTTTCAGACTCTTCAAAAAATGAAGTAATATGCAATGTTTATTATGAGAAAATTAAAGTGTTTTTTTACCTTAATTGTAGAAGACCTCCAAAACAAAATTAGGAACTTTTAATAGGGGCACTTTAAGTTAACAGCACACTGGAATGAACAATGATTTAAATTTGACGGAACGTTTACACAACATTGTTGTCAACTAAAACCGGAAAACTTTACACGACAATGGCGTTTTGGGGGCCTAAAATGCAAACTTTTGAAAACAGGTTTCAAAGTGCAAGTTTTTGAAAATGATACCCTTATCATCTCAGTGTAAACTACAAAAACCTATAACCTTAGTCTTTTCATGGAACATGGAGTCATGGAAAACTTGTGCATGTTTCAACCATCTACAGCCATGCCCTTCCAGTCAGGTCAGGTTCTATATAGTGATCTCTCCCCCTAACCCCGAGCTTTCCTCCCTGATCCTGCACCACAGTCACCTGCGGTTTCAATAATGGATAGGAGTAGACACACGCTTGGAATGAAGCCAGAGACTATGGATGTCCCGTGGAGCCATAATGGAGTTTACTCCCCCATAAAACAGTTTGCCAACGCACTGTCTGCTGTCCCTGTGCTTATTTATAGCTGTGTTTCATTGAGGTGACACTGATGGAGAAGGGCTGTTGACTTTTCCTCACCAGTGAGTCGGTTCAATCAGTCTGTGTGAGGCACAGAGGGAATGCAGCACTACTGACGGCCTGAACACACTCCGGCGCCGTCACCCAGTAAACGAGCGCTGGGCCTCAATGCCAGCTGCCAAATTCTCCATTATTCCCGAAGTTTGGACGGCTCCACTGCTGTATGTGCTGTGAGAAGAGATAAGTCAGAGAGAAACACGTTTATATGGTGGAAGAATATACAAGGGGGATTTTCTCATGGGGTAGACACTTCTTGGTTTAAGAGGGGGAATAATTTTCTGATTTACTTCCTGTTGATGATTGGTAATATTTTAATGGGACAAAATATTTTGCAGAAAGAAAATGAAGCCTACATTAAAGGCCAGTATTAGTTTTGACTACGACATTTTCAAGAAAAATTTCAGTTGGTTATGTGCCTCGTAGTTTGTCTATTACGATTGCAATAAAAATGTTTTATTTAATTGACATATATAATATATATACATATATATATTCAGTACAGTCCAAAAGTTTGGAACCACTAAGATTTTTTTATGTTTTTAAAAGAAGTTTCGTCTGCTCACCAAGGCTACATTTATTTAATTAAAAATACAGTAAAAACAGTAATATTGTGAAATATTATTACAATTTAAAATAACTGTTTTCTATTTGAATATATTTAAAGTAATTGTACAGTAATTTATTCCTGTGATGCAAAGCTGAATTTTCAGCATCATTACTTCAGTCTTCAGTGTCACATGATCCTTCAGAAATCATTCTAATATGCTGATCTGCTGCTCAAGAAACATTTAATGTGTACAATTGTACAAAATATTTGTGTACAATATTTTTTTTCAGGATTATTTGATAAATAGAAAGTTCAAAAGAACAGTGTTTATCTGAAATCTAATCTTTTGTAACATTATAAATGTCTTTACTGCCACTTTTGATTGATTTAATGCATCCTTGCTGAATAAAAGTATTCATTTCTTTAATTTCTTTTCAAAAAAATAAAAATAAAAATTCTTACTGACCCCAAACTTTTGAACGGTAGTGTATAATGCTACAGAAGCTTTGTATTTCAGATAAATGCTGTTCTTTTGAACTTTCTATTCATCAAGGAATCCTGAAAAAAAAAGTACACAACTGTTTTCAACATTGATAATAATCATATATGTTTATTGAGCAGCAAATCAGCATATTAGAATGATTTCTGAAGGATCATGTGACACTGAAGACTGGAGTAATGATGCTGAAAATTCAGCTTTGCATCACAGGAATAAATTACTTTGTCAAATATATTTAAATAGTACACAGTTATTTTAAATTGTAATAATATTTCACAATATTACTGTTTTTTACTGTATTTTTAATTAAATAAATGTAGCCTTGGTAGGCAGACGAAAACTTCTTTTAAAAACATTAAAAATCTTAGTGGTTCCAAACTTTTGGACTGTACTGTATATATATATATACACACATATAGTGTATATATATATATATATATATATATATATATATATATATATATATATATATATAAAATATAAACATAAAGCTTCGGAGCTATACGAATCGAATCAGTTATTTGAATCGCGTATCAAACCGCCAAACTGCTGAAATCACATGACTTTGGCGCGCCAAATCACTGACTCGATTCGTAAAGCTCCAAGGTTCATGAAGCAGTGTTTTAAAATAGATATTGTTAAAAAATCTTTATTTTGTTTTTTTTGGCACAAAAAAAATATTCTCGTCACTTTATAATATTAAAGTTGAACCACTGTACTCACATGAACTGATTTAAATATGTTTGTAGTACCTTTATGGATCTTGAGAGAGGAAGTACCATTGCTGGCTATGCAGTCCTCACTGAGCCATCGGATTTAAATTAAAAATATCTTAATTTATGTTCCGAAGATGAAAGAAGGTCTTACGGGTGTAGAACGACATGAGGGTGAATAATAAATTACATTATTTTCATTTTCACTTCACTATTGAAGTGCTATACTAAGTGTTGTGTTTTAATAGTTATCATGGTATTTGCTGTTGTATTATAGGAAGTCAATGTCCAGGCTCTATGAGACAAGTGGACAAGATAATTGAATCTATTTGAATCCAATTTCCAGTCAGTGTTCTTGAAAATCGTGTCAGTTCTTCCTTCAAACTTTAAATTCAAGCGAAACACAGTGTAAGTTATTGTGGTTTTCTTCCAGTTTATTAATGAGCCTACATTAACAGTTGATGCCAAAATTTAAAGCACTTTAAATTTATACCAAAAAGCACTTTTTCATAGTGACCACAGTTGTGAAGCTGCATTATTTCATTTCATTTCAGAAATTTCATTTGTGGGTGAAATATCTATCTGAAATAATTATAACTGATCACTGTTTTTCAAACATAAGTGCCCACTCTGTTTCATTGTTAAAATGTCATGACTTGTACCATGCTGGCTATTTTTGTTGTATTGTCTGGACAGCTGCAGACGTCATCGGTCAATTCACTATAGAATGTGGTTCCCTTGACCCCATCTATTCAAGACAGGCTGAATAATGACTGAGTATATCTGAAAGATACTTCTCCAGCATCAGTGCATGACTATGTGAAAAGGGTTTCAAATGATCATTAGGCTATGGATAAAAAATGCAGGTTTATTTCCAGCCATAGTATCACATTCATTAAATATTCAGGGTTTTCTTGTCTCATTGTCTCTGGTGTTAAAATAATGAGGGTGCTGGTGATGAAATACAGTCTTTGTTTTTTTATTTGAGCTTTTCAGCAATGCAGCTGAAAACAGGCCACAACAGTAAACCAAAAAGCTTCAGCGATGCCCACGGAACGTGAATTTGAGAAACAGCACCCAAAGTTTATATACAAAATTGATTATGTAAAGCTGGGTGCACACTGTACGATTTATAACAGTCCTTCTGCGGTCCTGTTGGTTCTTGATTTGGCGGTTGTTGTAGAAGTCATCGAATTTCATCTGAGGTAAAATTTGATCGCAATGGTCATTAATGAGCTATCAGTTAACGTCAAAGTCTTTGCTTTAGGATCAGAGGAATCTTTTAGAATTCACAAAATATGTCAAATCGTGGCCAAAATCGTACAGTGTTCACCCAGCGTTAATTACGTTTGTGCATAAGAAATGTTAATTGTTTGTATGTGTCTTGTAGTGTTAATGTTGACAACAGTAACAAATGAAATTTTTTTCCATCAACATTTAATTAGTCACATTGAATTCTAACATCTAGGAACACAAATGAAACCAGACATGTTCAGCTGACATTTCATCTGGCATGTCAAAATTAATGAAGAAACTGAATATGAATAACTTGTTTTCTATGGCCAAGAAGATTGCATGTGACAATTTGCTAGAGGTCATGTTTCATTGGAAATTGATTTTTATTAACCTTTCCAAAATAATGTCTTTTATTCGAATATCAACAAAAACAATTAGCAGTAAAATCAAATGTTTGAAGATTGAAAGCTCTCAGGTAAAAATGAATAAAATTAACATTTATAATGAAATGGTGAAAAATGTCAACATAACAACATATGTACTCATGTCTCAGCAATAAGGATGGCACTGGAAAGTTTTGTAAAGATTGCTTTCCCTTTTTTGTTGCCATTTCTTACATCCAAAGATTAAGTATTAATGTCTTGAAAACAAACATTTGAATTCCTTGGAAGTTTTGAACATTGTTGTTCATTCTGCCGATTTCAATGCCACCAAGGTAACGCTAGCTGGCTAAAATAAATTATTTATTGAAATCTTGAGAGTGACTTTGCAATGGTGGGTTTTTCAAATGTGTTGAAAATTATATCCAAGTCTGTAGTATTTTGCATTTTACTTTCTGTTAGAATTAATGGCATATATATTAACATCTTAATAAATTATAATTTTATATAACATATTTTGCAAGTAAAACAATGTTTGTTTGTTTGTTTTTGACACAAAGTAAATGCAGTGAAATAGCTGGTCCCACTGACATTGTCAACAGAAAAAATATATATTGTTGAGCCCTGAATATGATTTTTAGCGTGTATATAAGCTGACAGAAAATGTAAAATTGCATTTCAACCAGAATAAATAAAATAAAACAATTTATTTAATCATATTTGCAAATAGCTACATGAAGTGAATGTAGCCAAAAACATCTAAACAGTCCTTTCAATTAAATTTCTTCGTAAACAGAATCTACTTGCTCTTACTTGAGATTTACAACGCTTCGCAGAGCTGTACATGAATTTCTTGTAAAAACCATCACTTTCATTTTACGATATCATGACAAATTGAATTACAACAAACCGTTAGACAACATTTGAAAAATTCTATCGACACAACATCACTTACTGATTCTCACCGATGCTGTGGAGAATCTGTCTTCGGGTACGTTTACACGACAACAATATACTAAAAACGGTGTATGTGTTTTCATGTACACATGACAACATTGTCAAAATGATCCCTGTTCACATGGATCTTCGAAAATGACTAAAAATGCTGTATTCATGCCAGGCCAGTAGTTGGCGATGTCACTTTGTAAAGAAACACTATGCGCCTATAGACTGAACATGTAATACACATGCGCATGATGTCACCGTTTTCACACATTTGCATTTCTGTAGTTTACATTGAGACGATAACGGTATCGTTTTCAAAAACGTACACTTTGAAACCCGTTTTCAAGTGTAAATAAAAGGCCAAAACGCATAAATAGTTTTCCGTTTTTAGTTAAAAACGGTGTCGTGTAAACATTCCCTTACTCTGACAAAATGATTGCACTTCTACGGTCACTTTCAACACAGCGCCAGGCAAATCAACATCTATTTACAATTATTATAAAAATCATTTTCCACCTGTGTGCACAGGTCAATGGCTTTAGATGCTTTTATCAAGTCAAACTCTGTATTCGTGTTCAGTTTTGTCATTTCGGAACCTTGTTATACTCAAACCGGAGATTAAGAGCTTCAATATGAAACACACACAGTTAATTACCAAACTGCTGCCCAGACCCAGCTGGTTCTGTATTTGTTTCTTTGTTTGAAAGTCAGTATTGAAAAGCAAACAGCGACACTGCCCTTGGCATTTGGTCAGACATATGGGCAGATGGTATCACACTGTATACGCTGCGATAAACAGTCACAGGAAATCAGTTCACAGTAGTTTGGAGACTTCACGTCCCTGTCCTCATCTCATCTTCCTCAGACGCATTCTGTTCTCCTTGTCCCGCTTCTTCAATGTGCTGATGAACTGGGTGAAAAACAGTTCCTGGTCTTTCCTCTTCAGAACCTGTTTGAATCGAGGATCTTTTCCGTACTTGTCCGAAAATTCTTTAAACGTTGACCTACAAAAGAGAACATCAAAATGAGATCCTTGACAGTCGTCAGATGTTTTATGCCATCAGTGTGATGGTCCATAATTGTTCGGCTGTATGAGGTCTGATTGCTGTGGTTTTCATGGCTAGACTTTGAAAGCCTTCTCATTGAGGAGATCGTGCAGCCGTGAGTCTCAAGTCTGGAGAAGAGCTGAAAACACATGAACCTGCACAATATCACAAGGAAACCACTCATTTTGATGATCTTCTGAAATCTTTAATTTAAAAAATTTGTGCTAGAGATCTAGTGGTTGTCAGTGTGTTCTGGGTGCTTACTAGTGCATTTCCAGTCGATTTCTATGATTTTGCAAGGGTTTTCTAAGCACATACTGTAGCCATGCAGTTGCCAGTGTGTTCTAGATAATAACTAGATGATTTCTAGATAATTGCTATGGTACTGCTGTTGTTTTCTAAGCAGACAACTACAAACCCGATTCCAAAAAAGGTTGGGACACTGTACAAATTGTGAATAAAAACAGAATGCAATGATGTGGAAGTTTCAAATTTCAATATTTTATTCAGAATACAACATAGATGACATATCAAATGTTTAAACTTAGAAAATGTATCATTTCAAAAAATCTCAAAAAAGTTGGGACAAGGCCATGTTTACCACTGTGTGGCATCCCCTCTTCTTTTTATAACAGTCTGTAAACGTCTGGGGACTGAGGAGACAAGTTGCTCAAGTTTAGGAATAGGAATGTTGTCCCATTCTTGTCTAATACAGGCTTCTAGTTGCTCAACTGTCTTAGGTCTTCTTTGTTGCATCTTCCTCTTTATGATGCACCAAATGTTTTCTATGGCTGAAAGATCTGACTGCAGGCTGGCAATTTCAGTACCCGGATCCTTCTTCTACGCAGCCATGATGTTGTAATTGATGCAGTATTTGGTCTGACATTGTCATGTTGGAAAATGCAAGGTCTTCCCTCACTCATGCAACCCCATACCATCAGAGATGCAGGCTTCTGAACTGAGCGCTGATAACAACTTGGGTTGTCCTTGTCCTCTTTAGTCTGGATGACATGGCGTCCCAGTTTTCCAAAAAGAACTTCAAATTTTGATTCGTCTGACCACAGAACAGTTTTCCACTTTGCCACAGTTCATTTTAAATGAGCCTTGGCCCAGAGAAAATGCGTCTGGATCATGTTTAGATATGGCTTCTTTTTTGACCTATAGAGTTTTAGCCGGCAACGACGAATGGCACGGTGGATTGTGTTCACCGTTTTCTGGAAGTATTCCTGAGCCCATGTTGTGATTTCCATTACAGTAGCATTCCTGTATGTGATGCAGTGCCGTCTAAGGGCCCGAAGATCACGGGCATCCAGTATGGTTTTCCGGCCTTGACCCTTACGCACAGAGATTGTTCCAGATTCTCTGAATCTTTGGATGATATTATGCACTGTAGATGATGATAAGTTCAAACTCTTTTTCTCTGAGAAACTCCTTTCTGATATTGCTCCACTATTTTTCGCCGCAGCATTGGGGGAATTGGTGATCCTCTGCCCATCTTGACTTCTGAGAGACACTGCCACTCTGAGAGGCTCTTTTTATACCCAATCATGCTGCCAATTGATCTAATAAGTTGCAAATTGGTCCTCCGGCTTTTACTTATATGTACTTTTAACTTTTCTGGCCTCTTATTGCTACCTGTCCCAACTTTTTTGGAATGTGTAGCTCTCATGAAATCCAAAATGAGCCAATATTTGGCATGACATTTCAAAATGTCACACTTTCAACATTTGATATGTTATCTATATTCTATTGTGAATAAAATATAAGTTTATGAGATTTGTAAATTATTGCATTCCTTTTTTTATTCACAATTTGTACAGTGTCCCAACATTTTTTGGAATCGGGTTTGTATACAGTTGCAGTTGCACCCTATGCTAGGGTGTTCTGGGTCATTGGTTCGATGTCACTGAGAACTGTGTGAGAACTTGCAATGAAAGCATGCTGAGGAAATGTTTAATGCAAACATATACATAGATCTATTTTTCCTCCAGTGCAGAAACACCAAATGCTAGGTATGTGATGTTCACATATATCTTTGAACATGATTTATTTCCAGGTATAACTGTGTAGTCAACGTGTGTCTTTGACTCTCATTTATATAGTTAACTATATTCTAAATAAACTACAAACAAAAAATGATATGTCTTTTGTCATTGCATTTTTTCTTAGTTCACTCAGTCACATTCCTCACTGAATGGCTAATTATTAGGGGCAGGTTCTTAATCTCCTCAGGTGTGAATCACAGCATTGTTCATGAAGATTTATGCTTCCTTACATATGGCCTTCCTAAACAAAAGGTGTCTTAGAAATTTTAAATCAATAAAAATCAGCCTCAGACCCCAGAGGGTTAAAGGGTTAGTTCACCCAAAAATAAAAATTCTGTCATTAATTACTCACCCTCATGTCGTTCCATACCCATAAGACCTTCATTCATCTTCGGAACACAAATTAAGATATTTTTGATGAACTCGTCTGACTCGTCCATAGACAGCAAATTAACCACCAATTTCAAGGTCCAGAAAGGTACTAAAGACCTTGTTAAAACAGTCCACGTGACTGCAGTGGTTCAACTTTAATTTTATGAAGCGACAAGAATACTTTATGTGTGCAAAAAGTAATGAAATTGCTGTGGACGAGTCATATACCTCTAGAATTTCATCAAAATGATCTTAATTTGTGTTCCGAAGATGAACAAAGGTCTTACGGGTGTGGAACGACATGAGTGTGAGTACTTAATGACAGAAATTTCATTTTTGTATGAACTAACCCTTTAATTATTTAAGATGATCTCTTCTTAAAAACATATTGTTTTGCTTCAAGGACAGGAACTGTGAGTGTGTTAATATTAGTGCTTCGATTCACGTCTCTTCCATTCCTTTCACTATAAATCAATCAGGCGAAGAATAGAGTAAAAGCGAAAGGCAGTCTCTGTTCAACCTGCAAAGAGACAAACTTCAAGCCAAGAGCTAATCCCTGTGGCATGTTTGAATTCACATGTTTGAAGATCTTTAATAAGAAACAAGGTTATAATCAAATACACAAACTAAAAAAAAAAAAAAAGGACAAACTGCAAAGACCATCAGATATTAGCACCTTTGCTGAATGAATAATCCGCTCTAGAGATGGTTTTATTAATGCATCAGCAAAAGCAGTCACACTTATTTCATCTCATATACTCTATAAGCTCACCTGGTTGTGATTTTTGACTCCTCCAGCAGTTTTCTGTATTCTTCTTTCGCTTGCTGTAGTTTGCATTTTTTCTCTCTGTGCTCCTCTTTCATTCTTGCTTTGACAAACTGGTCATAAATCTGTGGGCAAAAATAAGTAAAAATATATATAGTAAATATTTTAAAATGTAAAGATAAATTTAATGTTTATTTATACTACAGGGCTGTTGAATGCATGAATCTGATTGGTTGACGAACGTTCTAAGGTGTGCAGTTATTTTCTGGGAAATGCACAGCTAAAGTATTTCCAGACTTCATATCACTTCGCCAAATGATTTCAGTTATTTCAAAGGTCCTTAGAGCCTACAGCAAAAGAACCAAAACCCACAACAACATAAATACAGTACATTAGGACAAAAACATCAAATTATTTCCATATTTTTTTGCCAGAAAATGAAATTTTATTACATACAGAAAGCACATACTTTTTTCTCCCACTCAAACGCACACACTTACAGTATGGACACACAATCAGACAAAAACTGTGTTGGCAGCACTGCTCTGACAATTTTATCAGTAAAATAGTTTAGTAACTTGACATTTCTCACTAGCGAAGTAATAACGACACTGTTTTTGAAGCAGATAAACTTACAGTTTCTCTATTAGTATAAACTCTGCTGCCGAACACTGTTGAGTGACGCACAGACTAATTAATATTACAAACCCGATTCCAAAAAAGTTGGGACACTGTACAAATTGTTAATAAAAAAGGAATGCAATAATTTACAAATCTCATAAACTTATATTTTATTCACAATAGAATATAGATAACATATCAAATGCTGAAAATGAGACATTCTGAAATGTCATGCCAAATATTGGCTCATTTTGGATTTCATGAGAGCTACACATTCCAAAAAAGTTGGGACAGGTAGCAATAAGAGGCCGGAAAAGTTAAATGTTCATATAAGGAACAGCTGGAGGACCAATTTGCAACTTATTAGGTCAATTGGCAACATGATTGGGTATAAAAAGAGACTCTCAGAGTGGCAGTGTCTCTCAGAAGTCAAGATGGGCAGAGGATCACCAATTCCCCCAATGCTGCGGCGAAAAATAGTGGAGCAATATCAGAAAGGAGTTTCTCAGAGAAAAACTGCAAAGAGTTTGAAGTTATCATCATCTACAGTGCATAATATCATCCAAAGATTCAGAGAATCTGGAACAATCTCTGTGCGTAAGGGTCAAGGCCGGAAAACCATACTGGATGCCCGTGATCTTCGGGCCCTTAGACGACACTGCATCACATACAGGAATGCTACTGTAATGGAAATCACAATATGGGCTCAGGAATACTTCCAGAAGTGAACACAATCCACCGTGCCATTTGCCGTTGCCGGCTAAAACTCTATAGGTCAAAAAAGAAGCCATATCTAAACATGATCCAGAAGCGCAGGCGTTTTCTCTGGGCCAAGGTTCATTTAAAATGGACTGTGGCAAAGTGGAAAACTGTTCTGTGGTCAGACGAATCAAAATTTGAAGTTCTTTTTGGAAAACTGGGACGCCATGTCATCCGGACTAAAGAGGACAAGGACAACCCAAGTTGTTATCAGCGCTCAGTTCAGAAGCCTGCATCTCTGATGGTATGGGGTTGCATGAGTGCGTGTGGCATGGGCAGCTTACACATCTGGAAAGGCACCATCAATGCTGAAAGGTACATCCAAGTTCTAGAACAACATATGCTCCCATCCAGACGTCGTCTCTTTCAGGGAAGACCTTGCATTTTCCAACATGACAATGCCAGACCACATACTGCATCAATTACAACATCATGGCTGTGTAGAAGAAGGATCCGGGTACTGAAATGGCCAGCCTGCAGTCAGATCTTTCAGCCATAGAAAACATTTGGCGCATCATAAAGAGGAAGATGCGACAATGAAGACCTAAAGATAGTTGAGCAACTAGAAGCCTGTATTAGACAAGAATGGGACAACATTCCTATTCCTAAACTTGAGCAACTTGTCTCCTCAGTCCCCAGACGTTTGTAGACTGTTATAAAAAGAAGAGGGGATGCCACACAATGGTAAACATGGCCTTGTCCCAACTTTTTTGAGATGTGCTGATGCCATGAAATTTAACTTATTTTTCCCTTAAAATGATATATTTTCTCAGTTTAAACATTTGATATGTCATCTATGTTGTATTCTGAATAAAATATTGAAATTTGAAACTTCCACATCATTGCATTTTGTTTTTATTCACAGTTTGTACAGTGTCCCAACTTTTTTGGAATTGGGTTTGTAATTACACACTCAAGTAATTCACATACGTTTTGGAATTAGCAACGGAGGCTTGGGATGAAACGTGTAAGAAATTAGTCCTACACACAAGAGGTTTTTAGGGACAAAAACCTTAAAAAATGTCTTAAAATACAGCATTTGAACAATGTCTTGAGGTAACCATAGTATAAGTGGAATAATTGAGTCTGGGTGGTTGAATTATTAGAAAATAATGCACATCCACTAATGCGCATCCACTTCATGTCGTGTACACATTTCCACCTTGTTGTGCATTGTTTTCTAATAATTAAACAGCCCGTTGTCAAATTTTCCTTCCATAATATATAGTGCAAATCATTTTTAATATACACCAATCAGGCATAACATTATGACCACTGACAGGGGAAGTGAATAACACTGATTATGTCTTCATCACGGCACCTGTTAGTAGGTGGAATATATTAGGCAGCAAGTGAACATTTTGTCCTCAAAGTTGATGTGTTAGAAGCAGGAAAAATGGGCAAGGATAAGGATTTGAGTGAGTTTGACAAGGGCCAAATTGTGATGGCTAGATGACTAGGTCAGAGTATCTCCAAAACTGCAGCTCTTGTGGGGTGTTCCCAGTCTGCAGTGGTCAGTATCTATCAAAAGTGCTCCAAGGAAGGAACAGTGGTGAACCGGTGACAGGGTCATGGGCGGGCAAGGCTCACTGATGCATGTGGGGAGCGAAGGCTGGCCCGTGTGGTCCGATCCAACAGACGAGCTACTGTAGCTCAAATTGCTCAAGAAGTTAATGCTGGTTCTGATAGAAAGGTGTCAGAATACACAGTGCATCACAGTTTGTTGTGTATGGGGTTGCATAGCCGCAGACCAGTCAGGGTGCCCATGCTGACTCCTGTCCACCGCCGCAAGCGCCAACAGTGGCATCAGAACTAGACCATGGAGTGATGCTTTAGGCAATGTTCTGCTGGGAAACCTTGGGTCCTGTCACTTTGACACATACCACCTACCTAAGCATTGTTGCAGACCATGTACACCCTTTCATGGAAACCAATTCTCTGGTGGCTGTGGCCTCTTTCAGCAGAATAATGCACCCTGTCACAAAGCCAAAATGGTTCAGGAATGGTCTGAGGAGCACAACAACGAGTTTGAGGTGTTGACTTGGCCTCCAAATTCCCCAGATCTCAATCCAGTCGAGTATCTGTGGGATGTGCTGGACAAACAAGTCCACCTCGCAACTTACAGGACTTAAAGGATCTGCTGCTAATATCTTGGTGCAGATACCACAGCACACCTTCAGGGGTCTAGTGGAGTCCATGCCTCGACGAGTAAGGGCTGTTTTGGTAGCAAAACGGGGACCAACACAATATTAGCAAGGTGGTCATAATCCTCAATAATGTAATAGAGTTTATATAGTTGATGCAAAACCTTAGGCATTACCACCAACTATTAGTACTTTAAAACCACTATGATGGTACTGTACGCCTGTGGAATTGTAGAGGTAATGAAGTTTGAAGTTTTATTAATGTATGAGGTTGATTGAGGCTGATGTGAAATCTTTGTGTCATACCTGTTTACGTTCCTCTGGACTCAGCAACAGGTACCGTGGATCAAATACAATTTTGTGCAGCTCTTTCTCCCAGGTGGAAAATGCAGACACCTGTTCAAGATACGCAGGATGAATGACGCTCACACAGAACAAGCGCATGTCAATTACCCACTTCATTACAAACTGCTTCATCTGTAAGATTTTCATGGCCCACTGAATTTTCATTTTTGGGCGAACTATTGGATTAACCTTTATCTATTTTATTCCTTTAAGGCTAAAGTTTCATTATTGTACCATAATTAATGAATTTCTCACCCCTCTTTCCAGAAGCATGTCTCTGAAATGGCTGATCCGCAGCTCCAGTGGTAATGATCCATTTTTTCCTTCATCACACTCAACAGGATGGTCCAGTCTTTAAAGTGATGGAGACAAAATGCAACAGCTTTAATGCTGTTAATGTCCAATAGACTGCATTGATTCTGCCCAAACTATTATGATATGCATGCATGGCTGATTAAAAGAAAAAGTGTTTACCAAAGACTTGTCAATGGATAACTCACTCAAAAATCCTCTAATATTTTTGGAGTAAATATTGTGTAAATTAAATATTCATGTCAGTTCAGCATTTCAGCCTCTTTTGCTATCATTAAATGTTATCATACTGCAAAGTTTGGACATCTTTTGATCTGAAACGCTTACGATTAAATGTTTGAAGTTTCATTTAAACAAACATAGATTGTGCTTACGTGTAATTTTTTTTAGAAATGGTTTTTCAAAACTATCAACAAAACAGTCAGCCAATAAAATGTACAAAAAAAATGTAATTCAGCTTAAAAACTTATGTTGAGTTGCTGCCTTAAATTTTTAAGTAAACAAATTGGCTGTACAAGTCATTTCAACTCATTTTTTTAAAATCTTGCTTAGATTAATCTTGTATGAATTTGGTTTTGAAATTGGTTAAATTATTTTGATGAGTTTAAGTAATGGAAAAACATATGTTGTCATGACATATTGTTCATATCATTTTTTACAAATCACAGGGAACGTCTCCAAAAACAAGTTCAAACGGTTGTCGTAAATTAAATACTCAGCGTAAACAAAACCTCTTCTTGAAATGTAAAGTGTAATGTTGTGTTTTTGTCTCTACGCAGACATTTGGGGACACTTCAAACGCCCAACTGTTCAATTTAAATCATCACCAAGAGAGACAGATTGAGAAATTCGCATCAAGCTGTGAGTGCAGATGTTGCCCAGCAAAAATCAAAGACTTCCTGTTGAGCTGCGATTATTAAGGTGAGTGACTTACAACACATCTGACATGAGATCCTCTTCGTCAATTAAAGCAAACTCAGGATAGATCTCTTGTCATATTTTACATGGCTCGACCCAACTTACTTGTAGCGCTTGGTCTTTGAACTACGTTCCTCTTCATCGTCGTCATCATCATCGTCAGCAGAATTTGAGCCGTCGTCTGTTGATTGAACAAATCAAGCTTTAGAAGTATATAATTAGAAGTATATAAGCTTTAGAAGCATTTAAGAATGTAATTTGGATTTAACATAACTATAAACAGATTATCGAAAGAAACAGTCACAAATTAGTAAAAAAATATGTTGATATAGTTTTATTTATGGACACAAAACCAGCTGTTTGAGATTCTGTACTGATTTACCTGGATCATGCCAGGTTGTTGATCTGAAAAGTACAATGAGAACTAATTTACTCGAACGAACATATTTAAATTGTAGACGCCAAATAGATTAAGGTCATCAATATAGATAATCTCCATGAAACGCCAATAAAACTAAATCAATAAAGATGAAAAGCCTTCTGGGAAATCAAACCAACCGTATAATAACTTCCAGACAAGATCCAGACTAATTCAATATTTGCAGAGCCGCTTCACTGGATTACTGCTTTTAGGTAATCCATGAGAACACCAGTTCTGCAGTTTGGTGTGTGTATTAAACTTTTGCTTGAGCATCATTATCCCACTGAGGATTAAACTTTCAGTCAAGTTCATCCCTTTACACAGACTGTGCTCCTGTATTTCATATCATAAAGTCATGAGTTACACTTCACTGATTCAGCAACTTAATCTGAACCCAAATGAGTCTTACCTTGAGGCTACAGTAGGACTTGCCAACATGATCTCATTAGTATTTGCAAGTGCTGTACTCTACCATTCAAAAGTCTGGCATCAGTACGATTTATTTATTTATTTGTTTACTTATTTATTTATTTGGGGGGGGGGGCAGCAAATCAGCATATTAGAATGATTTCTGAAGCATCATGTGACACTGAATACTGGAGTAATGATGCTGAAAATTCAGCTTTGATCACAGGAATAAATTACAATTTAACATATATTCAATTAGAAAACTGATTTTAAATTGTAATAATATTTCACATTTTTTGGTAATGTAGAGTACAGATATAAGTGCAGTTCCAGTTCTCACGTACGTTTACTTACATTTGGATACACACTGAAACATACAATATCAACATCCTGAAAGCATCTAAAATGTAAACATTTTCAGATGAATTAGAAATCATATTAAATATGTTTCACGCATCACGTTTTTAACACAGTATATTCCATAACAGTTTCTATATGTATTGTTTCTAAAGATGATGATGTTTCGATTATATTTCATGCTTGCTGATAATTATATTCAGTCATATAAACAGTTCAAATGAGATATCTTTGTTTGTGCCATCTGGATTTCAATTATAAATACATTTACCATTAAATAGGTCAGAAGACACACTGCCAGCATACTAATTTGAACACTATCTATCCTAAATTGTATCTAAAATTGGACTTAATGTGTCCCAAATCATGTTAGATATGTCGGAATAGTCTTGCTATTTCTGTCCAGAATCATTGAGTCTCACCTTTCTTGCGTTTATGTGGCGGGTCCTCGATGATTCGATTGAGGTCTCCGCGGTCTTTCAGATCCATTGGTTTCTCCCATACTGACAAATGCATGGTGGGATTGAAGAAGAACACCCTGTCATCGCCTGTCCAAACCACACACCTAGAGAAAAGAGAGATGTTGTCATGTACTCATACACACACACACAGAAACACAACCCAACAGCCTTTTTTTCCATTTTTTTTTGGGTATTTTCACTAAGAAACGCCAATGAAGAAAAACACCCCCATCATGACCAAAGCGACCCAGAGAGAGAGATGATTCTGGGTCACACATGACAGCTGAGATGGGAAGAATTTCACCCTTTGATTCAGATTTCTGGTGTATTTTTGTCTTCACCAACTATTTTTCTTTTTCTTTTTCCACAATCATCCTTTATCAAGATTTTTTTTTACACGGCTAAAAATCCACAATATGTCCAGAATCAAGTATCTACAAGCCTATTATACATTTTAGATTACAGTCATAAATCCAAAAGTGACCAATTTTTCAGGCGTTCCGCACTAGATATTCATACCTTACAGTGATAATTTTAGACCCATTTCAGGCCTCATTCAGGGCATGTCGGATAAAGTATTCATGGATTCTGCAGTAGTCTGTGAGGTAATTTGATACAACCTCATGCCAACCATGACAAACCAATCCTGACATTTCATTTTGCTACCCCATCGCATCAGGGAGATCAGCAGTGCCTTCCTGTACCATAAAACTGACCCAGTGATATTAAAAAATCTTTGAAATGGAGCATCCGCTCTGCTCATATGCAGTTATTCATAGTGCAAACATATGGTTGGCGCTAGTCACATGCTTCCTTCCTTGCAAGGATTCTTGAAATTTTAAATCATGTCCATGCAACCTCCATATAAAACAATAACTACAAAATTAAATTTAGACACCAATTTTATTCTACCCAAAAGACCATTTTATTGCTCAGAGGTTGATGTGTGTAATATTTTTCCCATGCTAAAATACTTCTGTCCCAGCTTACTATGCAGAACAACTATAATCTATTTCTAGGTCAATTCTTAAAAAAGCAAAACACTGTGACTCTGTGCCACTATCCAATTTTATTGGAGCAATAAATCTCAAAGTTTATCCTAAACTAAAAAAGACACAATGATACATTGATTAATTGTGCTCTTCATTTGATTCTTAAAGGGTTAGTTCCTCGAAATTTTGTCATTAATACTCATCCTCATGTCGTTCTACACCCGTAAGACCTTTGTTCCTCTTAGGAACACAAAGTAAGATATTTTACACACACACACACACACATGCGTCGTGCTGCTCACGTGAACAGCATCGGCCAATACTGAGCCAGCAACTACGTAAGGATAATGACAGGGAAGAAGAGATTGTTGAATAAAGTCATTATTTTTGTTTTGTTTTTTCGCACAAAAAGTAGTCTCGTCGCTTCATAAAATTAAGGTTGAACCACTGCAGTCACGTCGACTATTTTAACGATGTCTTTAATTCCTTTCTTGACCTTGAAAGTGTTGATTATACTGCTGTCTACGGACGGGTCATATTCCACTTGGTTTTCATCAAAAATATCTTAATTTATGTTCCAATGATGAATCAAGGTCTTACGTAACTGTTTTTCCCAGGCCAATGAACGATAATTGACATCCAGTCAGAATCCACCCTGCTTTAAAGAGCATTTACCGCAGCAGAAGATAAACTCCAGCCCCCCTTATAATAAACAGAATGTTATGTGCATTGGTGTGGACACTAATATAGTTACTGTCATTGTTCTTGGTGTGAACGAGCCTTTAAAATCCCAAGATTGATCATTTATTCATACCAATGTTTCCTGCATAGCTTATCATTGGTGACAGACCCTGCTGCTGAATTTACAGTCCAAAGCAAAAGATGTCATATAAAAAGACAAAGTAAAAACACATTTTTACTGAGTTGTCCTCATGTGCCACGCAGAACAACAACAAACAGCAGGAACAGTCTGATTTGCAAACAAATGACTATTATGAACTGGTACTTCTGAGTTCAAAAACACAGGCTGCTTTTGAAATTGCAAACTCTCTTGAGGTGGTACTTTTTTTTAGAATAAGCACCATAAGTAGTGCCACTTATTTAGAAGAAGTAACTACTTTGCGACCACTAGAAAAGTATGTTCTATATAGTAGGAATGTAATCCAGGGGCCGTATTCACAAAACATTTGATCTTACCACTAAGAGTTTTCCTAAATTGCAGTAAAAGTTCTTAGCAAAGAGTTTCCTCTTAAAGGTGCCCTAGAACTTCTTTTTAAAAGATGTAATATAAGTCTAAGGTGTCCCCTGAATGTGTCTGTGAAGTTTCAGCTCAAAATACCCTATAGATTTTTTTTATTTATTTTTTTAACTGCCTATTTTGGGGCATCATTAACTATGCACCGATATATAGGTTGCGGCCCCTTTAATTCTCGCGCTCCCCCTCCCCCGGAGCTCGCGACTGCCTTGAACAGCATAAACACAGTTTACACAGCTAATATAACCCTCAAAATGGATCTTTACAAGATGTTCGTCATGCATGCTGCTTGCATACATCGGATCATGTAAGTATAGTATTTATTTGGATGTATTACATTTGATTCTGAATGAGTTTGAGGCTATGCTGCGTGGCTAAAGCTAACATTACACACTGTTGGAGAGATTTATAAAGAATGAAGTTGTGTTTATGAATTATACAGACTGCAAGTGTTTAAAAATGAAATTGTAAGAAACGATGGTAACTTTAACCACATTTAACAGTACATTAGCAACATGCTAACGAAACATTTAGAAAGACAATTCACAAATATCACTAAAAATATAATGTAATGATGGATCATGTCAGTTATTATTGCTCCATCTGCCATTTTTCGCTGTTATTCTTGTTTGTTTACCTAGTCTGATGATTCAGCTGTGCACAGATCCAGACGTTAATACTGGCTGCCCTCGATCATGGGCTGGCATATGCAAATATTGGGGGCGTACACCCCGACTGTTACGTAACAGTCGGTGTTATGTTGAGATTCGCCTGTTCTTCGGAGGTATTTTAAACGAATGAGATTCATATAAGAAGGAGGAAACAATGGAGTTTGAAACTCAGTGTATGTCTTTTCCATGTACTGAACTCTTGTTATTCAACTATGCCAAGATAAATTCAGTATTTAATTCTAGGGCACCTTTAAAACCTATTCACAAAGCTGTTGAGACCAACTTTTACTAAGAAACAGAGAGAAACCTTAAGATAAGAGAAAGGGCGGGGTTGATCTCGTTTCTATGGACGATGTCAACACGCTTACTAACTATGCACACAGTGATTGGCTGATAGGGGAGGGGTCTCTGTCAGTGATTTAATCATAGAATTATTGTAGAACAAATAAAGATTTTAAAATAAAAATGTTGCCATATTCAAATAAAGATTTTAAAATGTAGACAGACCCTGCGTTCCATTCGGAAGGGTTTATCCCTATGCCCTAATCCCTTCAGAGGGTTTACCCTCCGGAGTGAGAGCTTCGAAGGGATGAAGGGTGTAGGGGTCAACAAAACTCTTCTTTTGGAACACACTTCTGCGTCATCATAACGAGACAATAAAAGAGGAGTAGATTGTGCAAGCTGCGCCCTTTGTTTAATGTTAGTTTATTTATTTATTTATTTTAGGTTTATCGCACCATGTAGCCTATATTGTATGTATTTTAAACATTTGAATGGACTGAAAAAGGGAGCTGTAAAGTATTTTTGTTGAAGTACAATGTCGTTTTGACCATAATAATGTACCAAATCTAAGTCTAAATATTACAGTACTATAGAAAAATATATTTATAGTCAAAATCTAACTCCGAGCCTCCTGTACCCATTCTGTGGCGTCAAACAACTTCCCTGTGCAAAGGATCATGGGGGCCCGAAGTGTCCATCAGTTGTACCCTTCGGAATCCTTCATTCCGAAGGGCCCTTTGAAGTGGCCAGTTTTGAGCACTTCGGTTTGGAACGACGCTTCAACATGGCGGCCATGATTATTTTCACTCCGAAGTGCCCTTCGGAGGGCGATATATCCCGTTTGGAACGCACCGTAAGTGTCACTAATTAAACCAGTTTATGTTCAGCTAATTGTCAGCCTCTTATATGTCTGCATCTCGAGAGATTGCAGAATTCAAGCGACAAATGATGTTTTATAAACAAAGTTCAGGAGGAGCACATTCAAACGGTCTATCCAATCAGCTCTAGATGAGGCAAATGCCGACTCACCTGTTGCCTCGACAGTTTTCTGCATCCCTCCACCACCCAGACTCTCACTCTTGGCTGGTTCCTATTCCCAGTCAGGGATATGGGGGAGTACTCTTTGGGCTAAATTCTGAGCTCGGAGCCCTCGATCCCCTCAGTCGGCACACCAAATATGCTTATTTTACTCTTTTACTCGATTCGATCGAGTGCAAACTCGTGAAAACAACTACCACAGGAAATCTGACATTATTTTCTTTTTTATTTAATTAATTATTTATTTATTTTCAAAGATTTTTTGGGGCGTTTTTGCCTTTTTATTATGATAGGACAGTGAATAGACAGGAAGCGAAGTGGGAGAGAGAAAGTGGGGATCGGGAAAGGCCACAAGCTGGAACTCGAACTCAGATCACACAAGCTGCCTGGCGCAGATGTTAGGATATTATTTATAACTTGACTGCAATGTTTTATTCTCCATTATTCAATGCATTTTGCCTGTACATAAATTAACCTTTATGTTATGTCATCACAGATTAAAATCTCAATGGTGTCTCAATGGTGTACGGTGTCCTTGGGCGGACTGCTGAGGCGGATCACCAGCAACAGCCATTTTAGGATTGTTTGTGATTTGGTCTTAGTGACTTAGGAGTCCTCTTGACTACTCCTAACTTTTCACAGATTTAGGAGCTAGTTTTAACACTAAAATGCTTTGTGAAATACTCTTAGACTTAGGACGGAAAGATCTTTAAGATGTTTTATGAATACGGCCCCAGATGTACTACATTCGCCATGTTGTCATTATCATGTGACCTAGCAGTAAAGTGTCCATCGTATGCACACTTCAG
This sequence comes from Megalobrama amblycephala, assembly GCF_018812025.1. Classification (NCBI taxonomy): domain Eukaryota; kingdom Metazoa; phylum Chordata; class Actinopteri; order Cypriniformes; family Xenocyprididae; genus Megalobrama; species Megalobrama amblycephala. The sequence goes on from NC_063063.1 coordinate 29,266,287, forward strand.
AATCCTGCCGGAAATAGTACGTCATCCAGGTACTTTTTTGCAGTAGGTATATAGTATACAGCAGCCATACAGCAACCAGTAGGCTACAATTTTTGTGAACCAAACACTTATGAACCAGTTCTTTAATTTACAGAAAGATTTCTTTTTTAAGATTTCTTTCATATGTAAACAAAATGATCATTGCCCAAATGAATCAGAACTGAATCAAATCGAAATTGAATTGAGAACTTTTGAATCAGACTCAAATTAGATCAGAAACTCTATATTTATATAGTTTAAAACATTATACAGGTCTTTTCTAGAACTCTAGCAAAAAGCCAGAGAAGCAATAATTTGTTTGCACATTTAATTTCTGTCAAGCAGAGACATTTGAGACACAAAAAAGATCTCATTTGATCTTTCCTTTGAGTCTAGACTGAATGGGTTTTTATGTACCATAGGAATCTAATCCACATCTATATCTGGATTATCACACAAAAGCTCCAAATCTGCAAAGCTGGTCTCATCAACCACATGTTAAAAGCAAAGATTTACCAGTGAAGCCAGTTCGTGTATGTCAACAAAAGCTGAATGCGATAAGCCATGACGCCTGCTGGGTTTCAAAAATGTCTGTGTGTTTGTTTGCAGGGAAGGAAAGCCCACACTGTTTTGGCAGAGAAAAATGGAAGTCTTGCATAACACATTGTCCTAATGCAGGTTTTCGATTGGATGTCACAGCATCTGTTTAGTGCTGGAACTTTGCCATGTGCACTGCTGTATTTTATTCAAGCATGTATTACTGTCAGCAGCATGCATCATTTAAATGGTACTAAAGCTGCTGACATTTATGACAGAATGAGAGGAGATAAAACAAACATCTTTATATCACTATATAAGAACAAAATGGCTATTAAAGTATTCCAAAACACAGGAGAAAAACACTGCACTTACAATAGTGGCATTTTAAAGTGCAGGTTGACACAGAGACAATTGCGAAAGAACAATCGACCGGTCATTATCTTGCATGCAGAGAGTCATTTATTATCAATAAAAATGCATCAGATTGATGGTGAACCATATCTGTGCAGACAAAACGGGTAGTTACCATGGTGATCCAGGTATAGGCGTGGATGCAACTGGCCGCTTGTCTTTGGGCAAGCTGTCCTCGTCCATACTGACTTTAAAAGGCTCATCCTGGACACAAACACACACACAAACAAACAGAAATGATATAGTAGCATGACATAAAGGGCATATGCTGTCTGAGTGGCCTAAATTGCCATGAGAGTCTTTTTACAGGATTTAGGATATGATTAGGGCCGAAGTCTGAGAAAGAGGCATGCTTAAAGGGTTAGTTCACCCAAAAATGAAAATAATGTCATTTATTACTCACCCTCATGTCGTTCTACACCTGTAAGACCTTTGTTCATCTTCGAAACACAAATTAAGATATTTTTGATGAAATCCAATGGCTCAGTGAGGCCTGCATTGAGAACAAAGCCACTGAACCTCTCAAGATCCATAAAGGTACTAAAAACATATTTAAAACAGTTAATGTGAGTTCAGTGGTTCTATCTTAATATTATAAAGCAACAAGAATACTTTTTGTGCACCAAAAAAACTAATGACTTTTCAACAATATGTAGTGATGGGCGATTTCAAAACACTGCTTCGGAAGCCTTACGAATCGAATCACTGGTTCGGAGCGCCAAAGTCACGTGATTTCAGCATTTTAGCCGTTTGATAGGAGATCTGAATCACTAATTCGAAACAAAAGATTCGTAAAGCTCAGAAGCAGTGTTTTGAAATAACCCATCACTAGATATTGTTGAAAAGTTATTTAGTTTTTTTGGTGCACAAAAAGTATTCTTGCCTCTTTATAATATTAAATATGGTTTTAGTACCTTTATGGATCTGGAGATCCATAAAGGTACTAAATGCAGGCCTCACTGAGCCATCGGATTTCATCAAAAATATCTTAATTTGTGTTCCGAAGATGAACGAAGGTCTAACGGGTGTAGAACGACATGAGGGTGAGTAATTAATGACATTATTTCTCATTTTTGGGTGAACTGACCCTTTAAGTCAACAGCAAACAGCATTCACAAGTTATTTTACTGCGTAATGTGACATTTAAGTAAAACAGAACGAAAAAAATTAAAGATTATTTACAATTGCACCAATCAATCACGCACAGAAAATCAATTAATGTGTATTAAGAAAGAAAAATTCATGATGACACGGACTTTAAGAAGTCCATCATTTTTGTGAATTTTATCAGAGGTCACATTCTGAATCTATACACTGCAAAGAAATGATGTTCTTCCTCAAGTATTTTTGTCTTGTTTTCCAGTACAAATATCTAAACGTTCTTAAATCAAGATACATTTACTGGAGAAGCCAAGTCTTGTTTTCTGAAATGTTTTCAAAATTAAGCAAATTCATGCTTAAAACACAAAAAAATATCTGCAGTAGTAATATTGACAGCTAGTGGTTGAAATGGGTACTGCAGTCCAAATTCAAAATATTGGAGAGAGTTGTTTGCCCCGCCCCCTCCTCCTCAGACTCAACACTCACGCGGCTTGCCAGATTGAGTACACGCAACAGGAGCGAGCGCAATTGACAATGGAAGGCAAGGAGACTTAACACACACCGTAAACTGATGAGTTGATTTATCCGCATTTCAATATGCTCCTGTTCATAGAGATTTTTAGATGGATGCCGAGGCTTTTTAGGTCAGGTAGAATCTGCAATCTCTGAGCTAGTTTGTTTGCAGGCTTCCATGGTTGCAATGATTTGGCAATCCGGGGTGTCGAAATACTATTGGTTAAATTGGCAGTGGGCGGGATCACACAGACTAAAACAAAAACAGACATTCCGACACGGAACGCACATTTGAACGCAATTGGCTGTAGCTTTGTTTTTTGGAGAAACAAGAATGTGATCTTAGCATATTTCCTAAACATCTGCAAACATACAGTATTATGGTATTTTTATGCTTTACTACAGTCAAAAACTTTAAATTTTTCTGACCCGACTGGCAGATATTTGATGTTCATTTGCAAGCATACATTTGCAATCCTAGAATGCATCATGTAGAGCTCAGTGAAAACATGCAAGCGTAATGTAATTTAATATACTTACTTGAATCAGTACTGCAAGTTATCAAAAAATTTATTATTTTACCCAATATTTATGTGACTGATTTATTGTTATGCTTATTACAGTATAATATTTTTTTTTTCTTTTAGTAACATCACTGTATATGCAGCTTTTTCAAAGTCACTTATGAAATCAAGTCTCATTTCAGTTCATTTGCAGCAGCGTTTTGGAACAAAGTGCATGTGTTTTTTCTGATCTTTAATCATGCAAGCAAAGGGAATCACAATTATCTCACCCCAAACATGGGTTACAAGGTTAATAATAAAATATAGTGTTTATTATCAGCCTGATAAATGGTCTAGATGCGTTCAGCCTTGAACATACACTCAGAAAACAACCAATTACCCAGTCCCCGCACGACCGAATCATGCAGATTACTGATTCTCCACATACTGTCGGGCTGCAGTCTTGCACACTCTTTACGGTCAAATGAATTACCGTTCTGGGGGAATTTCACTAATTAATCTGGCTGAGAAGATTTTAAAAGCCGTCACCTATGGGGACACTGTGGTACAGAGGACTTCAACAAAAGCGATTATTAACTCAATCTTAATTGGACTCCAAATCTGATTCTGCCCACAGTGTGACCTTTTCCACAAATCAGTTCGATATTCTTTCTTCCTCTAAGACAATCCAAAACAATTTTCATGAGGATCAAGGTCTGGCAACAAACGAACTGAATGGCAATTGCAATTATGTTGATGTTGCCTATAATGTTAGTTTAAAAATCAAATAGCTAATGAGAGAATTACAAAGATTACAAACCTCAGCTTTAGCCTCTGGGTTTGGAGCGCGGCGGAGCACTAAGGCGTCTGTGCAGGATGGCTTCTTTAATTCCAGCATCTTATCTGAGGACAGAGATAAATGCTCAATATCCCCCTGTTGCCCCTTTTCAAATCCACATTGTTTTTTCAAACAATCAGCACCTCATCAATGGTAAATATAGTTCAAATAAAAAGAGTAAAAGACAATTCCCTCTAAATGGATGTCAGAGATTCTAATTAAGCACTCAAATAATCACTTCATCTACTAATCAAATGGTGTAGCATCCAAATTCATCAATGAAATCCCATTATGAAAACACTGCAGATCAGTTTATATTGAGAGCTGTATTTCACTGTCTTCTATTTTAAGCTGAGCAATCATCAAAGAAAGAGGGGTGCTTTCATTTGCATAAATAAATGTATGTGTTTAATTATAGTTATGTTCATATGTGTAAATGACAGTATTTTGCTCTGCTTGATTCCTATTCCTCATGCAATTCCACCACTAGTGAAAATGCTTTTGTTTTTTTGTATTTTTCTAACTTAATATTAAGCATTTAATTATGAAAACTGATTAGTGACCTATAAATTATTGATTAGAGAGATTTGGCTCTACTTGTGAGGGCCAAATATTCTCACTTATATAGTGAAATATTATGACAACCGACTAAAAAGGCTTATAAATTGTCCAAAACAGGTTTTTTATTTTATTCTTGTATATATGGTTTATGAGGACACAAATGTGTATAATAACATGGGTATTACTTCCTGTGTCCTCAGGCTTAAAAAACTTACTAAACTGTGCTTTTTTTTTTTTTTTTTTTTTTTTTTTTCCTGTGATGGGTAGGTTTAGGGCTTGTGGTAGTGAAGGGGGATAGAATATACAGTTTGTACAGTATAAAAACCATTACGTCTATGGAGAATCCCAGTAAACCATATATACAAGTATGTGTGTGTTTGTGCGTGCGTGTGTGTTTAATACTCACTGTCATTGTGTGTGTGTGTACTTGAATGGGTGAAATGCAGAGCACGAATTATGGGACACCATACTTGGCAACACATCATGTCACTTTCACTTTCATATGCAATATACAGTCCAAGCAATTAAATGCTGTTTGCTCTTGATGAATATTGACAGAACACTCAGATCAATAATGTATTAAAAAAAATTACAAGCAACATCAAAAAGTTATCAAAAGACATTGCAACATTCTGAAGAGCAATTGATAAGCGTAAATCTTATTACAACAACCACATAACAGCTGGCAGGCAAATCAATAAGAAAACAACACAGTGAGACTGTCAGTAATGGTAGAATCATTATACTCTACAACTTCAGTCACTTAGATAGTTTGAACGCACTCAAACTAAGTCTGCCCCAAAAATAATTTTCACTTTATCTCCATGGAAAGGAATGAAATTATATGTGGCAAGCATAAGGTGGAGTGGAAATCAAATGCGCTGCTTGATCTTTTGTCCTGCATGAAATTAATCTCAAACAGGGTGCATACTGAATTCAGAAGCTTAGGATAAAACAACAAAGAAACGTCAGGGAGAAATAGATCCTGTGGAGAGGTGTGAATGGGGATTGCTAAAGGTTGTCTTCATTCTACATATATTTATAAAGTCAAGTTAAAAGCATGCATACAATTAATTCTGATGGCATATCAGCATATATTACAAAAAAAAAAAAAATGTATATTTGAAAAATGCAAAGACAAATGAGATTTGAGAAAGAGAATAATTACTTAAATTTCAATATTTTCCTCACACAAAGGCATCAAATGACTTTGAAGAATTGAATAAAGTGCATCAGTCATATGGACTTGCCTTTTGTACTTTTTAAGATCTACAGTTTAAACCATCATCTACTTTAATTTTATATAAAAGAGAGGCTTGGACATTCATTCTAATATTTGACAGACAAATCTTGGGAGAGTAAATGATGAAATGTTAAAGGGTTAGTTCACCCAGAAATGAAAATTATGTCATTAACGACTCACCCTCATGTCGTTCCAAACCCGTAAGACCTTCATTCATCTTCAGAACACAGTTTAAGATATTTTAGATTTAGTCCGAGAGCTTTCTGTCCCTCCATTGAAAGTGTTTGTACGATATACTGTCCATGTCCAGAAAGGTAATAAAAACATCATCAAAGTAGTCCATGTGACATCTGAGGGTCAGTTATAGTTTGTTTAAGCATCGAAAATACATTTTGGTCCAAATATAACAAAAACTACGACTTTATTCAGCATTGTATTCTCTTCCAGAATCCTTTCCATTGAATTGATTCCATTGAACTGATTCCATTGAATTCCATTGAAATTGTGTTCCGAAGATGAACGGAGGTCTTACGGGTTTGGAACGACATGAGGGTGAGTCATTAATGACATAATTTTCATTTTTGGGTGAACTAACCCTTTAATATATGGGTGAAATATTCCTTTAAAACATGGATTGTTTTTAGAAGGACTGTATTACAGATTGGTCATATAAACAACATACATTTAGCATAAAATACAGTTCAAAATTTTGGGGTCGGTAAGAAGTTTTAATGAATGTTTTAATGTTTTAAAGAATACTCACCAAGGCTGCATTTATTTGATCACATGTACAGAAATACAGTGATATTTTGAAATATTCTTACAATTTAAGAAAATAACTGTTTTCAAATGTAATATATTATAAAATGTAATTTATTCATGTGAATAAATTATATGATCACTATCAATGTTAAAAATAGTGGTGCTGCTAAATAATTTGTGGAAACACTCAATTTAAAGGATTAGTTCACTTCTGAATGAAAACTTCCTGATAATTTACTCACCCCCATCATGTCATCCAAGATGTTCATGTCTTTCTTTCTTCAGTCGAAATGAAATAAAGGTTTTTGAGGAAAACATTCCAGGATTCTTCTCCATATAGTGGACTTCATTGGGGTTCAATGGGTTGAAGGTCCAAATTGCAGTTTCAATGCAGCTTCAAAGAGCTTTACATGATCCCAGATGAGGAATAAGAGTCTTATCTAGGGAAGCGATTGGTAATTTTCTTAAAACAAAAATAAAAATAAGAATTTATATACTTTTTAACCACAAATATTCATCTTAGACTAACTCTGCGATCCAGCACACATTATGTAATCACGTTGGAAAGGTCACGCATGACGTAGATGAAAGTACAAATCCAGTGTCTACAAAGCGAACGTGCAAAGACTAAGTCAAACAGCCCTTACAAAAAAAAGGTAAAACAACGATGTCGGACGGTTTTGAAGTTGGAGTAAAAAATTAGATGGAATTTTTTCACCCTACACGCATTACGCGTGACCTTTCTAACGTAATGCGTGGCGGATAGCAGAACAGTGCAAGACGAGCATTTGTGGTTAAAAAGTATATACATTTTTATTTTTATTTTTTTTAAATGACAGATTGATTGCTAGATAAAACCCTTATTCCTCGTGTAGAGCCCTTTGAAGCTGCGTTGAAACTGCAATTTGGACCTTCAACCCGTTGAACCCTGTTGAAGTCCACTATATGGAGAACAATCCTGGAATGTTTTCCTCAAAAACCTTCATTTCTTTTCGACTGAAGAAAGAAAGACATGAACATCTTGTATGACATGATGGTGAGTAAATTATCAGGAAATTTGAATTCTGAAGTGAACTAATCCTTGAATTTATTCTTGCTTTTCTTTCAAAAAACACTCTTTTACTTTTGAGCAGTAGTGTGTGTATTACAGTGGCACAAGGGGGACACGGCTAGTAATGGATTTCCTACAAAACAACTAGCACTGACAAATTCCGATTAAACTTGGATGAAACTGTTCTGGCCCCATAGCAACTCTTTGTATTACAACAAGCAACTGCTTTGCAATAAAGGCTGAATAAAGATTCTGTTTGATTTATATCAGTCATCATCGTTACGCTCGAAGCGTTGACGGGAAACCTCTCATCCACGCCTACACAAACCATTCATCTGTTTCTTCCATGGCACTCTTCCACTCTGATGTCTTACGTAGACGGAAGACAATGGAGAAGAATATCTGTGTGGCGACTAGTTGAATCACAAGCTGCTTATGCTGCGATAAACATAAGGCTGCTGTCTAAAACATGCGACACACAGAATGCAGAACTGCACAGACTCACAGTGTAAGAAGTTGTTGGTTGAACATTGCTGGGCATATCAAATATGATCAGTTTTATTAGCTAAAGTGTTCAGAGTCAGATCTATGTTGTTTCAAATACAATAGCCTCTTTTCCATGCACCGTCATGCCTAAGAACATTACGCTATGGATCCAGTTGTTTCCACTTGAGCTTGATTCGGCATGGCACAATTACAAACTGTTCTTGGCCCAGAATTCTCAGCAGACTTCATTTTATTTTTCTCATTTTAATATAGCATAAATTACACCAATGATAAAACTGTGCTAGATGTTAAGTTTTGTGAAGGATAGCCACGGTAACACTTTAGTTTATGGTCCATTTCTCACTATTAACTAGTTGTTTATTAGCATGCAAATTATTAGTATATTGGCTGTTTATTACTTATAAAGCACATATTAATGCATTATTCTCCATGACCATATTCTACATCCCATAATCCTACCCAATACTAAAACTTAAAAACTACCTTACTAGCTATTAATAAGCAGTAATTATGAGTTTATTGAGGCAAAAGTCATAGTTAATAGTAAGTTAATAGTGAGAAATGGACCCTAATCTAAAGTGTGACCAAAGCCACTAGTATGGAGCCTTTGAACTGTGTTTATGATCACTATAATATAGAGGTTTTCAATTTGCATAACCGTGACTGTAAAATATGTACTTTAGGTATGGAATGGCATATTTTGAGTTTTAATATTTGGGATATATTGTCATTTGGCTACTTTTGGGCTATTTTTGATTGGCCTTTGGGCTAGTCTTGTTATGCAGATCTGGCAACCCTATTTGGCATACAATTCCATTGGCATGGAAATGCAACTGTGGGAATGCTAGTGATAATTCACCCAAAAATGAAAATTCTGTCATCATTTACTCACCCTCCAGTTGTTCCAAATCCGATTTACTTCCATAGTATTTTATTTTTCCTGCTATGAAAGTCAATGGTTAACGTCAACTGTCTGGTTATCAACATTCTTCAAAATATCTTATTTTGTGTTCAACAGAAGAAAGAAACACAGGTTTTGGCGAGTAAATGATATCATACAATTTTATTTTAAGGTGAACTATCCCTTAAGAAAGTATGTGTGTTGTCTCACCTGCTGCCCTTTGCTTCTTCCAGTTTCCAGTGAGTAGGGTCACTCCAGGAGCAGAGAGTGATGTTACTGCGGTGATCTGAGAGGGAAGGACGGGTCCCAGCAAGCCCTCCCAGCTGCTACGTGTTCCTGTATGCCAACATGGAACATGGAAGTAGATTTTACCATGCATGAACCACAGAGACATATTAAGAGAGAGAGAGAAAGACAGATAAAACTGACTGGCAAGCCCTAAATTCAATTCAACTAAAACCAACTTAAGGTGATTTTATGTGCTTTTCAGTTGCTCCAGTGTTGATATACTAGATTACCAGTTGGTGGTGCTGCTTTCCATTATCTCGGTCAAGAAAAAAGAAAAAAATCAATGGTTTAAAAACCAACTTGACCAGCTTAAGCTGAAATAAGCTGTTTTTACAGCAGGGATTGCTTTAAGCCATGTTATTTCCTATTTAACGTGACCAACTGTGAAAAGTAATACTATTAGAGAGATGATGCCAAGGACACTGCAAAATACACAAACATTATGCAGTACAACTCAGTCTGGCTATCCGTTTTCCACAAGCTAATAAGGCTATGGATTCTATTCCCAAATCTCAAACCTGTCATAAACAAACCTACAGGAGGACTAATCACTCCTTAGATTGACATCAGCATTGCCTTCATCATTGGGAATCAAAAGAATGTTTAATTTTACATTCTAACTCATTAAATTCATCAAAGCTTCAATCAAAAGTTGCTCTCACTGGTTAAACACTGAAAATGTTGGAGGAGCCTCGAGGCTCTTTCTCATCAACCAGGCCATATTTAACCTTTAATTTTCTAGCGTCTGTCCGAATTCTGCTCAACAGACTCTGCTTCTTCATAAAGGTTAATTACATTTGGCTTCAGCTCTGGGCTGGGCATTGCTGAAATCCAGAGGGGTTGACAGATTGTCAGGTTGAATATGTATGTGCCATTTCCAAGAGCGAAAGCAGATGCATTTTTAAAGCATTTGTGATGTTCTGCTTCACAAAATCGGTTGAAGTTATCAAGCTATCGGGATTGTAAATGACGTTGCCCTTTCTCTTTCTGTAGTTGCCTTTTTGAACCGCAAATTAAGAATGAACCAGTGTTATAATGTAAATTGAAAAAAAAAAAAAAATACTAAAATAGATCAAAATATTAAAATAAAATATATAAAACAATAAAAATGCAAATAAAAAAATAATTATCATAATTGCGAGATACAGTATAAACTTACAATTGAGTCTCCCAGTTCTGGGCAAAAAAGACTGACTTTTTTTCTCAGAATTGCGAGTTTATATCTCACAATTCTGACTTTATAACTTGCAACTGTGCAATTGCAAGACGTAAACCAGACGTATATATATATATATATATATATATATATATATATATATATATATATATATATATATATATATATATATGCTGATCTGCTGCTCAAGAAACATTTATGTGTACAATTGTACAAAATATTTGTGTACAATATTTTTTTTCAGGATTATTTGATGAATAGAAAGTTCAAAAGAACAGTGTTTATCTGAAATCTAATCTTTTGTAACATTATAAATGTCTTTACTGCCACTTTTGATTGATTTAATGCATCCTTGCTGAATAAAAGTATTCATTTCTTTAATTTCTTTTCAAAAAAATAAAAATAAAAATTCTTACTGACCCCAAACTTTTGAACGGTAGTGTATAATGCTACAGAAGCTTTGTATTTCAGATAAATGCTGTTCTTTTGAACTTTCTATTCATCAAGGAATCCTGAAAAAAAAAAGTACACAACTGTTTTCAACATTGAAAATAATCATAAATGTTTATTGAGCAGCAAATCAGCATATTAGAATGATTTCTGAAGGATCATGTGACACTGAAGACGGGAGTAACGATGCTGAAAATTCAGCTTTGCATCACAGGAATAAATTACTTTGTCAAATATATTAAAATAGTACACAGTTACTTTAAATTGTAATAATATTTCACAATATTACTGTTTTTTACTGTATTTTTAATTAAATAAATGTAGCCTTGGTGAGCAGACGAAACTTCTTTTAAAAACATTAAAAATCTTAGTGGTTCCAAACTTTTGGACTGTACTGTATATATATATATATATATATATATATATATATATATATATATATATATATATATATAAAATGATGCTTTGTTTGGGAAGTTCAAATGTAAAGTTAAATGTAGCAGTTTAGAATAAATCATTGCATTTGTTAATACTTCTGACTCTGGAACCTCACTTCATTATGAAAGAATATGCTCCTGCATCCAAATTCGCCTACTTATACTATGCTCTAAAAGTATGCACTGGTTTTGTGATTTCTGATTATTAATCACTCAAACCCAATCGTCTGTCTCGCACATCTGCCATTTGTAGTTCTAATCAAATCCTCGTCCATGCGCAATGAGTTGTGGTCAATATTAGCCTTTAGATTGTGCATGGATCTGCACTTCTATCCGGAAATAGTAAATCATCTGGGCATCTTTGGGATACTCATTTCAACGTGCTACAATTTGGGACACACTAATTCTAATTTCAAATACTATTTAGGATGGATAGTATGTGAATCGGGACACAGCATCAGTCTCTGTTGTGTCCTGTCAGTTACTTTTTTGAAAAGATGTATAGTGCATTATGGGAGTTAAATGAAGAGGGAGATGATGAGATCTGCTCATTAAAACATTTAATGATGCATGAACTCATGATTTGCATCTGTTCACTGAAACAATATGGCTGTTCTTGCCATCGCTTTCATATCCAGGAGACTCACCAACAGACACACACAAAAATGCTGGATTGATAACCTTGGGCAGCTATAGATCATTACTACACTTCATGATGTCTGGCTTGTCTCTAGGTTACTGGCCATTAGCTTTCATTTATTTGACTCAAAGTTGCATATGTTGTGAGGCTCACACTGTTTCGCTACTCTTGAGGACGCGTCTCACACATATCTCATCAATCTTGAATTAGCTGCTTGTCTTGCGTATAAAAAGATGAGATTGTTTAATGAGAACAGGCACGCAAGGCCTCAGTAAAAAGATGTCTTCCAGCTTAGTCATTAAATAATTAAAAGCGCATGATCAAAAACCTGAAAACTGATTAAAGCTACCAAAATCAACAGCGAGAGCGTGGCGTTTACCGTCTCTTCCCTAGTACTGCGTTTTCAGTGCTAAATTATGACATGAGTTCGAGTAAACAATCTCAATTTTGAGTGAACTGTCCCTTTAAACACTTTTTTTTTCTTCTCTCACAGTAATGCTTTGAGGATAAAAAAGGACGAATTTGCTCATAAAGATACAGAGCCATCCTGTATAAACCCGTCCTCACCCCTCACCCCTCGTCGATCAGTATATTACTCTTGGGAAAGTTAAGAGACTTTGATGCGTTTTGATGTCAGAACTGATGGGATGGAGGGTGACAAGAGGACATTATCTGTAATCTGTTGTTATGAAGGCATCAGACAGAGCAAGTGAAAGCTTTGGGAATGACCTGTATATGAAAAATGGTTGCTAGGGGTGAGAGACAGAGACCTCTACAGCCGACATGATGTGAGGTGAATGTTTAAGGTTAAAATGCAACACTTTTAAACATAAAGGTTCTTTGCCATCGGTGGTTCTGTGAAGAAACTTTAACATCCATAGAACCTTTCCATTCCAAAATAGTGGAAAAAGGTTCTTATAGAATATATATAAATGTTCTTCACTGTAATATAATAATGGTTCTTTTAAGAACTGCTCACTGCTTTTCTATTGCATCACTGCATGCGAAAACACCCTTTTGAAACATTTATGTTTATGCTGAAGTGTGTAGCCGTCCATTATTTGGTTCGAAGTTGTAGTCTAATGTTTTCGGGCTAATCTAAGGCTCTGTTCCAAACCCAAGTGAGCTTCCTTGCTGTATACAGCCTATATGGGCAAAATCTGAAGAGAAATGAAACCTCATATTTTGACTGTTCTACATAGCTGTGCACGGGAGACTTGACTCATAATTGATTCCAATAGAGTTTGGCATTAGCATGTTGTTAGTCTAATGATGCATAAAAATACACAGCACACACGAATAGTGGGCAAAACAGCATTGCATGACCTATAGATACATTTATAAACATTTGTGTTGCAGGAATACGTTCTAAAACCTGGAAACGAGTTCCATCATCCCAAAGTCATTGGGTTTTTTGAATGGGTTTACAGGTCTGTGATTTATGGAAGCATGTTTCCGCCACCAAATAAAAAAATAAAGAAAGGTAATTGTGACTTTTATCTCCCAATTCTGACTTTTTTCTCGCAACTATGAGTTTGCATCTCACAGTTCTGACTTTTGTGAGATTTAAACTCGCAATTGTGAGTTATAAAGTCAGAATTGCACGATATTAGAAATTGCGGTCACAATTCTGACTTTTTTTTCTCACAATTGTTTTTATCAAGAAATTCTGACTTTATATCTCACAATTCTTTTTTTTTTGCGGAATTGTGAGATATAAACTTTTTTTTCTCAGAATTGCAAGTTTATATCTCACAATTCTGACTTTATGACATAAAATTGCGAGTTATAAAGTCAGAAATGTGAGATATAAACTCGCAATTCTGAGAAAAAAAATGTCAATGTGTTTTCCCTCACAACTGGACATTATAGCACGCAATTGCAAGTTTATATCTCACAATTCTGACTTTATATCATGCAATTCTGACTTTATAACTGATATAAACTCGAAATTGTGAGAGAAAAAGTCAAAATTCTGAGATAAAAAGTCGCAATTAGCTTTTATATTTTTTATTTCATGCCAGAAACAAGCTTCCATAGTGATTAACACAAGTTTAAGGACATAAAATATATCAGTAAACCCTACTTTTGTGACCACAGAGGCTACAGTACTTATACTGTAATAAGAGTTAGTTGACATGCAGTTGCAAAGTTATTTATAGTAGAATGACCATAAAAATAAAGTGTAACCTTTAAAATTACTATTTTCTATTTCAATATATTTTAAAATGTAATTTATTTCTGTGACTCAAAGCTGAATTTTCAGCATCATTACTCCAGTCTTCAGTGTCACGTGATCCTTCAGAAATCACTATATATATGGGTCAATTAGCTTTTATATTTTTTATTTCATGGCAGAAACAAGCTTCCATAGTGATTAACACAAGTTTAAGGACATAAAATATATGAGTAAACCCTACTTTTGTGACCACAGAGGCTGTCGGGGACATTAAACGTCATCACAACTAACAGGTAAATTCATCTACTCACTCGTCTGCTTTATACTTGCATTCTTGCAAACTATTCTAACTCAAACTTTCCAACTTACAGATTTTTTATAAAGATTGAAAGAGGTGTTGTGATGTTGACATAGATCCATGCAGCCGTGGCCTAACTTTAGCTTTTTATTGAAATTGTATTTTGAAATTATACAGCCTCCAGACATGCCGACCTGAGTTTGTATATCTATTTCCAAATATTAGCATAATCTAGTTCTGAACGGACCACATCTTTTATTAGATGCATTTGTCATAAAGAAAGAGGCTGCAATGCACCCATTGTGTATCCCACTAATTTGTATCAGTTTACAATTCCTGTCATGCTCATGCAACCGCGAGAATAATAAATGTTTATTTATTTGGGAAGCAGAACAGCCTCTTCATTATGAATGAGAATGTATTGCTACTGCTGATACTGGACCTTGACTGAAGCCCCTTACCTGATCGTATCTGCCCACCAAAACGATTTGCTGGTCTCACCATCAGACACGCTTCTGTAACTTCTGATTATATTCACTCAGAGCTGGGTAGCTGGTCAATTTTTATGGACCTTTCATCACCAGCCCGTTTAAACAAGATCCCCACCATGAAGGTGCTATCTAATCATTCTCAAAGTGAATTTGAGTCAGTAGTTATCAGGAAAAAAATATGCATCACATTACTGTAAGTCAAGATTGTTGATCATCGATGTCGCAGAAAAATAGGTGCCTTTTCTAAAATAGAATTGTCGTATGTCGCAGCTGGTTAGGACAAAAACTCTGATTAACATGGAAAAGATAACTTTTATCGTGTGTTACGGCGTCGCGTCGTGTCTAGTTAGGTCACGGTGTTAGGTACAGTAACACTTTATTCTGATGGTCCACTTTAGACATTCTACTAACTATGAGTAACTTTGCAACTAAATGTCAAATAACTCTCATTAGAGTGTTACAGACTGTCTAATATCTGCTAACACTTTATTTCTATACTCCCACAACAGACGTTCTATGGACGGATCAGTAGAGTAAGTTAATGTACTTGCAAACCCTAACAACTCGCAGTCTACTGCAATACTTATACTGTAATAAGAGTTAGTTGACATGCAGCTGCAAAGTTATTTATAGTAGAATGACCTTAAAAATAAAGTGTAACCTTTAAAATTACTATTTTCTATTTCAATATACTTGAAAATGTAATTTATTCCTGTGATGGCAAAGCTGAATTTTCAGCATCATTACTCCAGTCTTCAGTGTCACATGATCCTTCAGAAATCACTCTATATATGGGTCAATGACATGACGGGTCATTTTTATTTATTTATTTTTTGTCCAAAGGTCTTAATAATAATAATAATAATAATAATAAAAATAAAGATACGACATCCATAGTATGTAAGGTAGTACAACTAGATCTCTTTTATTGAATCCAAAAAGTTTGAATTAAATTTTGCTACATATAAAGGTATTTTAAAGATTTTGAAGTGTCAAAAGGTCATTCGGTTTAACCGTCCAAAGGCCAATACAGCCATTTCATTTGTGATTAAAATATTAAATATTATGACTAACATCATATATAAACCGTGCAAAATGGTATTAAAATTATGTGTAGAAGCCGTTGCTTTGTTATGAGAAAGAATGTCTGGAAAAATGTATTTCATTGATGTCATTCGGAGTAACCAATATAAAGGGACCATTTTGGATAAAGTCATGCGGTCAATGTCATGTGACAGGATGTGACGTCATTCAGACAACTGCAAAGGATCACATGGTCATGAAGCAAAGTAACTAACTCTCTCTTAACTATTTGAAAAATTCATGTTTTCACTTGCTCATACGCATGTCTAGCTAGATATCAGCCTGTTAGCATTGTTTGAATATTCGGTATAATCAAAAGTGTCATTCGGTAAAACCGAAATTTTGCTTAAACCGAATGACTTTTTGGTGGCAAATTTTGTCCATCTTGTAAAAAATGACAAAAGCAGTGTTAATTGATTATAAAAGCCACACAATCTCATTGTTAACACTTAATAAAACTTTATGTCTCCATTGTTTTTTTTTTACACTTTTAAAAACCTTAGTATTAATTTCTTAAAATAAATAAATAAATAAAAACTTTTGAACGGTAGTGTACATGTGGCAAAGTATTCTATTAAAAGTTGATCAGTGAGTATTTGCCTAGAGAGAATTCAATCTGAATCAATACAAACTATTTTGAACTAACCAAATCTCTCAAAGGTCCAGTTGTTTTTCTCAACAGTACATGTAAAGACGTCTCAAGTTACTTGGAGTTTAAAGTTTTCTGGTCCCAAAACACCTTTTGGGTCATTTGAACAGAACAACCAGCTCTAATATCAATGCAGTTTGGGTTTTAATAACTATTGATGCACTCACCATATAAATTACCTTTCTGCCTCTCTCTTTGTCAAACTCTAGGGAACAATGATGCTGCTTTTATTTACGTATAATGTGCAATAATATCACATGCTGTGAGATAATTAAACCTACAGCTTCAAAACTCCATGCTTCATAATCCATTTTTGTGAGTCATGTTATTTACGACAAACTCAGAGTCTCCGAGCACTGGATGCCTCTCCCTTCCATTTCAAACCTCGCCCTGCCAAAACATCTCGTATCAAAGAAACAAAGGAATAAAATGTGACCTAGTTGAGTCCCACGGCACATCAAACGCACATCAGAATCAATGAGCGAAGACGTGCGGCGCATCTGCCAAGAATCGCGAGCATTTTAACTCCGGAGACTCCTGTTGGCCTTAAGACGCAACCGAACCGAAGGCTTCCTTTTTTTACTTTTTTTTTTTTTTTGTTGGAAGCATCAAGAACTCCCTCTTGTGAGCTCAACCGAGTGGCCCAAGGGCGAGAGTGTTTTGGGAGAGATGAGTTGAATGTTAAAAGCTGTGCTTAAACTCTTCCTTTAATTAATTCTGGGAATAATTATGAAAAGCCCAGTGTGGGTTGGAGTTTAGTGCCTGAGAGATTTAGGTTATCTGGGTGTGGGCCAGCTAAAAACAAAATGAATTTTATATTTTACATCATCAGCCTATGATCCTTTGATTGGATAATGGATTTCACTTTTAACAATTATTGCATTCATTATTGTAGCCAAAAGTAATCCCAGTTATAATATCCATGAAATTGATATACGCTATCAGATGCAGGCTTCTAAGTTTTCACTTTCTGAAGTTGTGGAGATGCAACCTATGCTGTCAATCTTTCATTGGACCCAAATATCTGGTTTGTCACGGCAGCCAAAGTGAGGCTCTTACCCCTTTCAGGCTGTCATGCGACGATGGTCCTTTCCAAAACTTTGAGGATGAATTTCTGTTTGTAATATTGCCCTGTCATATAAAAATGACAACACAATTTCACAAGCTCTCGTCATTGCAGCACTTCGCCACTGGCTTGCATTCGCTATCTCTCCCTGTAATTTTCCCATCAAGTGGCACTTTAATCAGTCTTATTTCTATATTTGGGAAAACTGATTGAAATACTGTTTTATACAATCATGAAATTGCACATAAATACATGGCGCACGCATACACACTGGCAAATGTTGTCGACCTATGCTTTCCGATACTGATCTACCGTTCTCTTTTTGAAGGATGTCACGCTTCAGCAATGCATTGTGGGAGGCCAATCAGACCTGTCGCGCCAAGGTTGCCACCCCTGGCCTTACTAATCTCCCCAAACAGATCCATCTAAAGATCAGGTAAACAAAAGGCCTCAGATGCGTGACGTTAATTTGGGAATTTCACGGATCAGCAGGACCACAAAAACCCAAGGAGACAAGAAAAGTGAGGAACTCAAAACGCAGGCAGTTTGAATATCTGCGTTTGAATACTAAAAACTTTAATTCAAAATCTGTTGTTGCATTGGGCCTCCTTTTTTTTTTTGGGGGGGGATCTTAAAGGGATAGTTCACAGAAATTAAAATTGTGTCATCATTTATTCACCCTCATGTCGATCCAAACCTGCATGACTAAATTTGAAAAATTTTGTGTTTGTCCATATAATAGTCCATATAATATAAAAGTCAGTAGGGTCTTTTTTTTTTTAATCTGTTCTGGCTGAACAATCCCTCCAACCATGGCATCGTCAGTGTGTTGGTTCAAATAGACGGACAACACTTGGGTTGAGATCAAACAAAGGTTTACAAATGCAGAAAGCATCAACTAAATGGACAGATACATTAAGCGCATATGGGAGGACGTGCAAATGGGCCTTTCTGGACTCAGCAGTTTAAATAAAAGAGGGCAGCATACTGGAAATCAAAGTCTACAAGAAACACAAATCAATACCTACTGTTTGATTCTGATAACCCACTAGAACAAAAGTTCAGGGTCATTAGAAGACTTCACTTCTGGGGCAAATAATGGGCAAACCAGCTCAGACTTTTGAAACAAGCAAGCTCAATGCTTCAAAAGACAAAGTGAGCATTGGCTAAAAGAACCAATAGTAAGTGCATCAAAACAACAGTAAGAACAGGGGAACAACACATTGTTATCTCATTTTTGGTTCAAGTTCCAGAATTTTACTCAACCAAATGCTATACGCATTCACCCAAACAGAAAATACAGGTGAGCTAATATAATAAATGCAGTTCAATGGAACAAAGGATGTGCAGATTATATATCAAAACAACCAATTTGTAAGAACACTATCCAACATAGATGAGCGAAAATGTAGGGATACAATGACAAAGAATATTTAGGTATATATGTCAACAACTATTCGATTAGTAAAAACTAGTAGTTGTGAAAGCCCTATCACATGATGACTTTTACTACAATGTAAAATGTAAAAACAAACATTTCATAGTTGTACATAAAACAATGATTATGGAGTACATTTTACAAGAAAATACTATTTCAGTTTTTTCTACTTCAAATTTTGTATGGTAAAAGTAATGCACGGTGTAAAGGTGACTGTACAGCACAAAAGGTACTGTAAAAACAAAGAAATATTTATAGTAATATAAGTCAGGGAAGTTTCCTCCAAGGAGGCAAGGGAGGCATTGCCTCCTCCTCCTCAAAAAAAAAAAAAAAAAAAAAAAAAAATCCATATTACAAAAGTAAAACAATGTAAATATTACAAGATGTGACATTAAAAAGTGTATAAATCACTCGTTTTTCTAAAACAATACTGTTCAACAGCAACACCCACAGGTAAACTCTCTTGCCTCCCCTGAGCCCATTGAGTTTTAACAGATCCCCTAAAGCATGCGGTCGGTTTGGTGGGGGTAACTGAAAATGAATGGGGGAAAGTCATGTGAGAGGAGGCAATGCCTCCACCACGCTATGATTGGATAGGATGGGTTATGATTGGATATGTTTACTTACTTCTCAATTAGTCTTTCTATTAACACCATAAAGTTGTTCATTCAGACGAATTTGTGAACTTACATGAAAACAAGAGGTTCTTCTACAACTAGATCGTTTTTATTGAATCTAAAACGTTTTAATTAAATTTTGCTACATAAAGGTATTTTAAAGATTTTGAAGTGTCAAATGGTCATTCGGTTTAACCGTCCAAAGGCCAACACAGCCATTTCTGTGGCTCATAATCAATGTGATTAAAATATTAAATATTATGACTAACATCATATATAAACCGTGCAAAATGGTATTAAAATTATGTGTAGAAGCCGTTGCTTTGTTATGAGAAAGAATGTCTGGAAAAATGTATTTCATTGATGTCATTCGGAGTAACCAATATAAAGGGACCATTTTGGATAAAGTCATGCGGTCAATGTCATGTGACAGGATGTGACATCATTCAGACAACTGCAAACGATCACGTGGTCATGAAGCAAAGTAACTAACTCTCTCTTAACTATTTGAAAAATTCATGTTTTCACTTGATCATACACATGTCTAGCTAGATATCAGCCTGTTAGCATTGTTTGAATATTTGGTATAATCAAAAGTGTCATTCGGTAAAACCGAAATTTTGCTTAAACCGAATGACTTTTTTGCTGGCAAGTTTTGTCCATCTTGTAAAAAATGACAAAAGCAGTGTTAAGTGATTATAAAAGCCACACAATCTCATTGTTAACACTTAATAAAACTTTATATCTCCATTGTTTTTTTTTACACTTTTAAAAACCTTAGTATTAATTTCTTAAAATAAATAAAAAATAAAATAAATAAATAAAAAAAAAATAATAGAAAGACTAATTGAGAAGTAAGTAAACAACTCAGCCACTTAGATATCACCACTTTTATATCATGTCAAAATCAAACTGGAAATGGCCTGAAAACATGATGACTGTGGATTTTTTTTAGTGAGCAATTAGCTTGCTGGAATTAATGGTACATCAGTGACCAGTTTACCAAGCTTGATGACTGATGATCCAACTATTAAAAACAACAGCTGAACATCAGTTCACAAATATAATATATTTTGTTTAAATTCTTACTGCCTTAGTTATTTTTTTGGAATAGGTGTTGATTCCAAAATGTTGCTCGCCACTGATATAAGTGTACGAACAATCATAAAATAGTGCGACTGAAAATGAGTTCAGCACTGCTTTCAGGTTGTTAATCAAGTCACTAACTAAAATTAAACCAAAGGAGATCCTGCTCCTGTTAATACATTCACTGGCATATATTTGCAATTTTACTTGATTACCTGATTTATTAAAAACGAGGGAAAAACATGTATTCCAGCATGGGAATTGAACCCAGGCTGCTCTACATAGAAAGTACTCACTTCTGCATAAATCTAATGGTGCATAAGAACATAAGCTTTTCTTAAAATTGAAATCAAGTTTAAATTTTTTGTTTTTTACTTGATGTGCTACATTGCAGCACACTTCATGTGTGTGGACTGACAATAACAAGAGTGCGCTGAGGAAATCCCAGAAGCTCGGACACAATTCACACGCCGAGGCTCGCAACTCCCACGACGATCCCCAGTCTTTGTGACTGTAAAGAGGTTTAACTTAATGTTTAGCCAGACATCTGAGCAGAGGCAGTCCCTGATTGTTTCCTAAATTGCTGTATTGAAAAAGGCAAAGAAGCACTAGTGAAACATGCAGCATATTAAAGCTAAGCGTGGTAGGGCTTTCACAACTACTCTTTTTTATATAAATTAAAATATTTCATTATTACAGCACACTTTGTTTTGAGATGATATAAATGAATATGGCAGCAATGTCCTTTCTGTGATATGGCTATTTGCTTGCTCTTCATTATGTGCCCTGTTCTGTTTGTCTTACTAATGAATTTGGATTTAATTTGAGATCTAGATAACAGGACATGGATGTACTCCTGTCCCTTGGAAGTGCTGGGTCAATAGAGATTACAAGAGGGAAGTAAGTCAATTACGCTAAATGGCATTTTCCATCTGTGAAGAACATCTCCTGTTTTAAAGGTCACTTAGGATTATTAGACAGGTGTTCAATCTTGCTCCTGGACATCTACGTACATTTATGCAGAGGTAATGAGTAACAGAAGGAACACCGAAAAGTCTAAACAAAAATGAACTTAGCTGTGTCTAAAAAATGTTGCCTTCACGGGCAGTAAGCAGGCATAAAGTATATGCATAAAGGATATGTCCGAATTCAATTCAATGTCTAAAGATCTAAATCAGTGGTTTTCATTTAAAACTTTATAAACGCAGACAACCATACGCATCGATTTATAGTGAAAGAGTAACCTTTGACCTGAGACATGATGTATTGACGAACGCAGAAGCGCAGAAGATAAGGCAAAACAAAACCCCGGTCATGAGTTAGATGTCTAAAATGAGATTTTTTAAAGAGAAATGTCAGAGGATTTCAATATAAGAGACGAGGAGCTTGAATTTGTTGCCCAGCCCTATTTGTTTGATCGGCGTGAGGCTTGTGCTACTCCAACGTTGCGTCAGAGGATACTCTTTTGGAGTATGGGCGTCTGCAGGTAGCTAGTTATTATAGTTTATAAAGTTTTAAATATGGATATTTTGGTAACACTTTAGTGTAGGGAACACATATTGACTATTAACTGTGACTTTTCCCTCAATAAAATTTTAATTTACTTCTTATTAATAGTTAAGATAGTTTTTAAGTTTAGGTGTTGGGTAGGATTAAGAATGTAGAATAAAGTCATGCAGAATAAGGCATTAATATGTGCTTAATATGTACTAATAAACAGGCGACATTCCAGTAATATGCATGCTAATAAGCAACTAGTTAAAAGACCCTAAAATAAAGTGTTACCGTAAAAATATGGATTATTTTTTATGATGGATGGATGCACTTTTTTGGGTTTCAAAATCTCGAGATATATTTTCATATAACTCTGATTGTGTTCGTCTGAAGGACGATAGTCATATACACAATATCATATATGTATCAATCATATACACTGGTTTGAGGGTGAGTAAATCATGGGATAACTTTCATTTTTGGGTGAACTATCCCTTTAAAAAAGCTAAATAAACAGACCTTCCAACTTTTAAAGGGGATGAGAAAATGCTTACCATACCTTCAATTGATGATTTTTTAAAGATTTGCGTCCAACAAAACTAGTATTATGATGCAAAATGCATCCGTCACTTGTTTAAAACTAGACAAATCACACATCTTATGCAGCAAAGAAAATCATATGGGCCACCCATAATGAGTTTTGTACAGTGAATTCTTGGCTCATGTATGTGTAATATAGATAATATTAAAAAAAATCCAATGTTCAATTTGAAAAACATTGTTTTAAGGACAAACTCATTTGAGAAACAATGTTTCATTGACATGCTGTTAAGGTGCTTGGCAAGCTTTATGAGATCAGCATTTTTCAAGGTGCCCAAAAATGCTGCCCGTTAAGTCACTGATTTTTTTGGTCAGTGAGGCAGCAAAGGTTTTAGTGTTGAACAGCATTGCAGACAACATAAACCAACCTCGAAGTGTGTGGAAGTTCATGTCAGTCTAAGTTGGCCTTTTTAGCTGGAACTGACACTTGAAAGACATTTTTCTTTGTTGGGTTTCTGAGCACTCAAGGATTCAAAAGTACTTTGCAGAAAATGTTCATGGTGTTTTCAAGTGTTTTTCATTTGGCGACGCACACAGAGAATAAACGAACACATACAGAGTGGGTGCTGATGTTGCCTAAAACGCTGGCCTTGATTCTAAACACATATTCCACTTAAATTAAGTGGGAACAAAGACTGATCGAGAGAGAGATCCTGAAGAGCGTCTGAAGTACTGTTCTCAGAGGTGAGTGGAAAATTAAATCAAAGAGACTGTGATCAGGACACTATCATGATGTAACACTTTGTAAGGTTGACATGTTGAGAAAACAAACATCCCCCGTTTATGTGTACAAGTGTTGTAGCGTCAGCGTGCAAGATACTGGCAATACTGACGTATTCTTTCAGATCATAACAAACACATGCATACTTCTAACAGAGAACTTCAAAACTCCTTGAAATGACTTGATGAGAACAGTTTGCTGGTGAATTTTCTAAGTTGGGGGGGCTCCATTGTTTTAAAATAACCAGTAGTCTTTAGTTTACATTACAGCTGTGAAATACGATTTGCTACTTGTTAACCATTGTGAAAAAGAATTGTGCTTACACTAAAAATAATAATAATAATAATAATAATAATAATAAATATATATATTTGAGCGGTACTATATATATACTTTTGAGCGGTAGTTTATGTGTAAATATATATATATATATATATATATATATATATATATATATATATATATATATATATATATATATATATATATATATATATATATATATATATATTACACATAAACTACCACTCAAAAGTTTGGGATCAGTAAGATTTTTAATGTTTTTAAAAGAAGTTTCATCTGCTCACCAAGGGTGCATTTACTTCATTAAAAATACAGTAAAAACAGTAATATTGTGAAATATTATTACAATTTAAAATTTGAAAATATTTTAAAATGTCATTTATTCTTGTGTTGGCAAAGCTGAATTTTCATCATCATTACTCCAGTCTTCAGTGTCACATTCAGAAATCATTCTAATATGTCAATTTGCTGCTCAAGAAACATTTATTGTTTACAATTGTACAAAATTTTTGTGTACAATATTTTTTTTTTCAGGATTCTTTGATAGAAAGTTCAAAAGAACAGTGTTTATTTGAAATCTAATCTTTTGTAACATTATAAATGTCTTTACTGCCACTTTTGATTGATTTAATGCATCCTTGCTGAATAAAAGTATTAATTTCTTTAATTTCTTTTCAAAAAAATAAAAATAAAAATTCTTACTGACCCCAAACTTTTAAACGGTAGTGTAAAATGTTACAAAAGCTTTGTATTTCAGATAAATGCTGTTCTTTTGAACTTTCTATTCATCAAGGAATCCTGAAAAAAAAGTACACAACTGTTTTCAACATTGAAAATAATAACAAATATTTCTATTTGAATTTCTATTTTATTCTATTTTCTATTCTGAAGGATCATGTGACACAGAAGACTGGAGTAATGATGCTGAAAATTCAGCTTTGCCAACACGAGAATAAATTACTTTGTAAAATATATTCAAACAGAAAACAGTTATTTTAAATCGTAATAATTTTTCACAATATTACTGTTTTTACTGTATTTTTAATTAAATAAATTTAGCCTTGGTGAGCAGACAAAACTTCTTTTAAAAACATTAAAATCTTACAGATCCCAAACTTTTGAGCGGTAGTGTGTGTGTGTATATATATATATATATATATATATATATATATATATATATATATATATATATATATATATATATATATATTTAGTGTAAGCACAATTCTTTTTTTGCTGCTTGTTTAAATTGATTAATTAAAATGAGCTAAAGCAACACAAATGCTATACATTTTGTCCTAACTTAATTTGATTGTGTTCAATCCACCTAAATGTATGTATAATTGAAGTTTACTTATTCCATTTGTGTTGGGATTGCATGAAAGATTTGTGTTGCATTAACTGAAACTGGGTGTTCAGCATGCTTTGCATATGGCTCAAGAGAGATTAAAGTTTGAAATTGACTGTTATAATTCAGTTAAAATATATGTAATTTATTTGGATGAATCAATATGTGAAACTGAATGCCTGAATCATGTTAGGGAGCCATATAAAATTCACTTTGAGTTTGCTTAATTGGGTCACTTAAAATGACTTCATTCCATGATGATGAAGTTATATGAACAAATTATATTTAACTTCATTGATTCATGTGAGACCAATGTACAAAATTAAATGATGTAAATCCAACAAACTTTTTTCAGTGTAATGAATGTGCACTTGAAGTATTGACGTACACTTCAAGTGCACATTCAATATAATTACACTGAAAAAACGTAATAGTGCATTAAAAAATAACATCAACTGTACCTGCATATAACAATATTATTGAAATAAAAGACCACTTACTTTCAATTTTAGTCGTCAATACATTCAGCAGTACACTTTACCATATTTCAAAGACAATAGAAGTATTTAGGAAATTACATAAAAAGAAGTGGGTCAAAAGTTTAGCAAATGCATATTCATTTGGTTGCAATTAAGTGTCTGAAAACATTACATTCAGTTTTCAGTATATTATTTTAAAATATAATTTCTGTAATAAATACTCTTTTTAAAAGTGCTAAAGTGCACTTCTTTTTCACAAGGGAATACTAGTCAGATGAAAGTGATATTAGGTTCTCATTTTCAAATTTCTCAAATTTAGATACGCCCACGACAACAAGATGAGTCTTCAGTATTTTTGGAATCTTTTCCTGTGCATTTTAATAGTATATATCTGCCTTTTTTTTTTTTCAACTTTTAACAGCACACTGGCATAAAGACAAACTCAAAGCTATTTGACATTGACAAACATACACAGATTTTGAATTCACTGGGTCATTGAGATTGTGATAAGTCTATATACAAAGCACAATGTGCTGTTTTATAATACTTAAGTTTTTAATGTTTGCAGTGGAACAGTATTACCTCTGATAAAGTGATATAATTTCTCTTCAAAATTATAGCAATGCCTTTTCAGTGGAGTGGGACTATTATTGGTAGGCAGATGCTGTACCTTTATAATCAATAGTCCTTGAACACACTGCACTGCACAAACTTCTTGAAAAGCAACCTTTAAGCTTTAGGTGTTCGCTGTATTGAAAGATTTTCAGTGACACATCCTTGGCTGGTTAATAACGCTCAGTATGTTAGAAATTAATGTAAATCGATCTAGATAAAACTGACATAGATAAAAAAAAAAAAAAAGAGGCATTAAAAATTCATTTCTTAAACACAATTAGAACCGAGACACTCATTTGACATGAAACTGGAGTGAGAATTCAAAGAATTCAAAACACGCCATGTTTGACAGATTGTTCTATTTCCTCTGCACAAAATATTTGCACATTTCACACCAAACTCACTGATCTATAATAACAGTACCAGTGCATTTGATCCATCCAGATCCTGTTGTCTTTTGTTTGCAGGCAGGATAAGCAAAATCCGTCCAATATTAGCTTCTCGGACTCTCCAAACCTCTCTCTTCTCTCCATCTGTGAGATCCATAAATATGCCAAAGCTCGTTATGATATGTTCATTAATTTCCTTCTGTTGGCAGTTTGCTGACACGGGTCCTAAAACTTTTAATTTGAAGAAAAATAATCATTTAAACTGAACTCCAACAGAGGAGAAGTTCTTAATTCACAGAATTTTAGTCATTAAAAAAATGATTGACCCCAAGAAACAAACAATAATTATTGGTTACACTTTATTTTACAGTGCCGTAGTTACATTGTAATTACTCAAATAAGTACTGAGTACTATTAATTAACTACATGTACTTACTATAGAGTTACAGTTAGGGTTAGGGTTTGGTTTAGGGTTAGCTACTTATAATTATGCATAATTTACTGTTATTACTATATTAAGTATATGTAGTAACGTGTAACTACGGCACTGTAAAATAAAGTGTTACCTAATTATTTTAACTTACTTAAATGAAGTAGCTGGTGTAGTATAATTTAACAACACCAACTTAAAGGCCACCTATTATGCAAAATCTACTTTTACATGGTGTTTATACATAAAATGTATGTTGGCATAAAATGTATGTATGGTGTGATTCACCCACTCCTTCTTTTTAATCCCCATTAAACCAAAGCATTCGACTCCACTGAAAAGGCATTGCTATAATCTTGAAGAGAAATTATATCACTTTATCAGAGGGAATACTGTTCCACTGCAAACATTAAAAACTTAATGCTCATTCGACATGCTGTTTTGATTCTCTGAGCAGTGTGGCGTCACATTGACCAGGCCCCGCCCACAGACGCTGACTGACAGTCCTGTATTAACATAGTATCCGCCCTCAGCGAGTTGCACTCTGTCCACCATTTTCTCCGCGCTGAAGCAGCTGTAGCGACAACAATGTATCTTAAGCAATCCCGGTGTTGTTTTTGAATGCAAGACTGAACATAAGAGTCTTCATTTTCTCCCAACATCTGAGCCACTGAGGACACAGTGGATTAGTTTTATTTTTTTAAGATAATGTGCCCCAAAATCGACCTAAATTCGTTTATGTCTGTGCAAATCATTTCACTCCAGACTGCTTTGTGAAAGGGGCAATAAAAAGGCAGGCTTTGTTAAAAATGTGGTCCTCAAGGATGGATCTGTGTTCATGATCCAGCTTCACCTCCAGAAGAAGTAAGTGTCACACGGTTTATTTTTTATGATTTTTGAGCAAATCGCCATTTCAGTCGATGTGCCTGTTAGACAGATCCACAACAAATGCGGCTAAAGCTATTGTTGTGTTTGAGACCATATGTCTGTCATCTATGTTAAACCTTGTTTATATATTGTATAACCACACGTTTGTAAAGAACAGTGTAAAATGTGCTTGTCTTGAAAAACTGTTTATGTTTTCTGTAAAGACAAGACATTAGAAACACTATGTGCAAGGCCAGCACGTTTATCTGCTAACCATTCAGAAACGTCCAGTTGCATTCTAAAAGTTGTAACTTCTTCCTGAGTCTCTCCATCAGTGTTGACTCCGGTTTGAACAATGTAAGGCTGAACACCGTTACTGACAATCCTCATTTTGGCTGTGTGAGATTCTCCAGTTTTGTTGTTGTTGAGTATTCGAACTGAGTGAGCAGCAGCCCCGCCTTCCTCTGGAAAGGGGGCCGGGAGCAGCAGCTCATTTGCATTTAAAGGAACACACACAAAAAGACAGTGTTTTTGTTCACGCCCAAATAGGAGCAAATTGAGCTGAAACTTAACAGACACATTCTGGGGACACCAGAGACTTATATTACATATTGTGAAAATGGCCATAATAGGTGTCCTTTAATTTTAAAGAGATCACTTTACATAATGGCAAATATTAAAAATATATTTATGCATTTAAAGGGTTAGTTCACCAAAAAATGAAAATTCTGTCATTTATTACTTACCCTCATGTCGTTCCACACCCGTAAGACCTTCGGGTAACACTTTAGAATAACTCACGCTATGAAGCATTAGTTAAGCATTAGTAAATAGTCAATTCATCATTTATAAAACATTAATAGACATTAGTAAGCCGTTTATAAATACAGCTGTAAATGCTTTGTTCTTGATTTATAAGCTGTTGGGTGCTGCCCCTTTAAGGACGCTGGAAACCAGGTTGCCATAAAAAGTAACACTCAAAATAATTATAAGAGTTTCTCTCATATAAGTGAAAGCTAAGTAAGATGTACAACACTACAAATGAAAATATAATGTGTATTGGACGCTGCCCCTTTAAGGACGCTGGTACGGTGGGACAGGGCCGGGTCTAAGGGGGGGCTAGGGGGGCATTGCCCCCCAGAATTTCCTTGTGCCCCCCCAAAAATGTGCAGCCAACAATAAAAATGAATAAGCCTACATAAACATTAAAAACGTCTTATCTATTGAATAAGGATTGGCCACTTTAATCACAGAAAAAAAAGTGAATATTATGCTTATAATGATATTTAATCTCACAAAAATGGACTTAAAATCCAAAAACATGCGAACTGGGAAGTAACGAACATTAATCAGAAAACACGTCGAAAACAAGTGTACACCTAATCTTCAAGCAAGTAGCCTAAAAAAAATATCACAATGAGGATCACATCTGCATCAGCCGAACATATTTTCTGCATGCTGAGATAGCTGTCAGTGAACATTTCCTCAGTAATTTCGTTAACAATGAATAATTTGAACATTATATCCAGGGGCGGCGCTAGGGGTGGGCTAAGGGGGCTGGAACCCCAAATGTTTTTCCAAAAGCCCTGAATCTTTCAGGTTTGAGGTTTCTGTGCTGCGTGTTTTAAAGAGAAGTGTGCATCCGAAAATACAATGTAGACTGAGACTCTATATCACAAATAAAAAGATGTTTGAGCCCTCTTTCATGACCAGGTACAAGTCAATGCTGTTTCTTTGTTCCATTTGCACTCTGTACATGGGTTGAAGCTCTCAGTTTTGAGCTTCCAAAGTGCACCAGACTGATGCATTTAACCTTAAAATACACAAAAATTTCTTATATAATGTACATTTTATGAACTTTAACCAAGAATACTACAAAAAACGCTCCTTTCATGTCAGTAAATTAAAATGTCATTGGACAAATATAGATTTCGGTTAAGCCCCGAATGTTTACAATGTCTGGCTCCGCCCCTTATTATGTCCATAAATAATTCACATGGCCTACATTGCCAGTACAAATTAGGCTATAGCCTATAATTTGTTAGCCACAAGACGATTCTTGATGAATCAAAAAAACAAAAAGTTAGCTATGAATATTAGCCTAGAAAATGCTGCCCTACAAAATTTGTGATTGCCCCCCCAGTCCAGCAAGCCTAGTACCGGGCCTGCAGTGGGACATGTGATTTGCTGAAAGAAAAATGATCGCATACAGAAAACACTGAGAGAGAAAGTCATGTTGTTATGTTAAACTTCATTGAACCTCTTAAACAATTTCAGTTTGAAACTCTAACTTGAAACTATATATTCCCAGCGTGGTGAGTAATTCCTATTTTGTTTAAGTTAACTATTTTTCTGGTATTGTGTAGATCGCTATTTGCGATTAGCGCCTAAACGGCTAATGTTACACATGTTTAATGTTTGTGTTGACATTTACTGTTTTTATATTGATTGTTGCAATATTCTTGCAATATATGTTGCACTTAGTTGGTAAACAAAAGTATGCGTTTGTGACACAGAGACTGTTCTAGAAATATGTGATGATGCTTAATGCATAAACATAATATTTCTTGTAATATGTGTTATTAGCATTATAGAGATCATTATATTTTGATTTATAAGCATATATTTAATGCTTACGATCTAAAGCTGATGTTTAAATGTAGAAGCAATATAGTAATTGTGAATTGTTTTTTGTTTTACAGTTTGACCACACATACACAAACATACACATAAATACTCAACCAAAATTAAACAACTACAACGACAACAACGACCAAATGTGTAAAGTGTGAGTTCTGCACAAGAGGAATAATAATAAAACAAAGTTAATGTTATTATTTTATGGGTAACATAAGCATATCTATAATGTGTTTAATAACTGCATTTTCATACTTTATTAATGATCAATTTGTCATTTCTAAATTATGTATTACATTATTCACAAACCAGTTATTTAGGAGTTGTCGGTGGTTCATAATATCATTTAGGAAGTGTAAGTAAATGATTAATAAAATATTTAAATGTACATTTATGCATCTTATTATTTAGACATTTAGTATTAGTTACTCTAAATGCTTTATTAACATATTCCTAGTGTCAAATCTACCTCAGTATACTTTAAAACATTAGAGAACAGCAGTGTAGAAGATCACTGAACCTTTAAATCTCATTTATAAAAGCTTTACAAAGCATAAATAGTCCTCACTTCAGATGAGCTCACAAAAATAGTTAACTGACCACTTCTAAATGTTTTATAATTACCTGAATTAATCATGAATTACAGTAGGAATATGTGTTAATAAAGCATTTATTAACACACTAAGTAACTATTACTATATGTCAAAATAATAAGATGAATAAATGACTGTTAAAATAGTTTATTAATCATTAACTTACACTTCCTAAATGATTTTATGAACCACTGACAACTCCCAAATAACTGGTTTGTAAATAATGTAATACTTAATTTAGAAATGATAAATTGATTATAAATAAAGTATGAAAATACAATTATTAAACACATTATAGATACGCTTTTAAATCAAGAACAAAGCAATTATGGCTGTATTTCTAAACTGCTTAGTAATGCAGTTATTATAAAGTGTTACCGACCTTGGTTAATCTTCAGAACACAAATTAAGATATTTTAGTTGAAATCCGATAGCTCCGTGAGGGCTCCATACGGAGCAATGGACACTTCCTCTCTCAAGATCCATAAAAGTTTTTGGCTCTCCAAAAATATTCTCGTCGCTTTATAATATTAATATTAATATTGAACCACTGTACTCACATGAACCGATTTAATTATGTTTTTAGTACCTTTATTGCTCCCTATGGAGGCCTCACGGAGCCATCGGATTTCAACTAAAATATCTTAATTTGTTTTCTGAAGATTAACGAAGGTCTTACGGGTGTGGAGCGGCATGAGGGTGAGTAATAAATGACAGAATTTTCATTTTTGGGTGAACTAACCCTTTAACAGATGCTTTTATCCAAAGTGGCTTACAAAAGAGGTTTCCATTAAAACATTTTAATGGGGGGGAAAAAAATAATAAAATTCAGACATTTACTCTTCCAAACTTTCTAAAAGAACAAACTTTTTTTCACATGAGAGTTCATAGAGACCTCAGCTGAACAATAAGCTCCTAAATGAACGAAAAAGACACCATAAAAACAGCAGAAAAGTAGTTCATATGATGCATGCACTGCATTCAAAGCCAAGGAAAAGGCACAATTGATGTATATTCGCTGAAAATCTTCCCCCTGCCGCAGCTCTCATTTCTCATTCTGAACATGCACGTCACGTTTAGTTATGAGGTAAAGCCTTTGTGATGTGTTCGGACATCCCGGTGACCATTAGCAAATATATTTAGATCGACACATTAATGCCTCTTTGAGTCTACCTGACACACATGCTGGAAAAGATTTCTTGAGCTGATTTACACACAACCTCTTTCAGCCAGTGACCAGGTGAAAGCCTCACACTGAAGTCTTGATTTCTCTGAAGGCCTAATTACTTTGCATCAGCCTTAGCGTTCAACCTGTCTTGAGTCTTACATTAACATGCTTGACACTTACTCATCAACTCACACAGGCACATCAAGAAGTGTAAGTGCATGTTTTAGAGAGAGTTTACATGCAGAACAGACAGAAAAACACACTTAGGAGGACTATGTACATAACAAAATCCACTGTTTTTCACTCTACAGCAACTACAACACCAAACAACCCGGCTCTAAATAACACTTTAAATGAACAGTGGTTGGTCATTTTACATGTCACCAGACGGCCTCTTCCTGTGGGTGTTTCTTGGCTGAAATAAGATGCAATGTGGCAAGAGTACTAGTTCTTTCAGAGTCAGGATGAAGGAAGCCTATAAATACAGCCTCTAATGCACATAAAACATCTTTATGTGGGTGTTTGATGTTTGTGGTGACAGGTGCTATTTAGACACTGGCTGTGATATAGAATCATTTACATAAATGTCAAGCACATTGTAGACATAGTCATTTTCACCCAAATATCGTGGGTGTATTTTGACTTCCTGACTTATACACTTATTCAATTATACACAACGCCTGTGAGAACTGTGCTTCCACCTCTTACATGTTTACTATTTACAGACTTTTCAACGTGGCAAAGCTGTTTCATAACAGTCAGTGTTTGGAGTTAACTTGAAAAGTACATAAAATACACTCTAAAATCTTTACATTATGTACCGTCCAAAAGTTTGGGTTTGGTAAGATTATTTCAATCAATGCACTAAGGCTGCATTTATTTGAACAAAAATACAGTAATACTGTGAAATATTATTACTGTTTTCTATTTTAATACTTTTAAAAATGTAATATATTCCTGTGATATCAAAGCTGATTTTCAGCATCATTACTCCAGTCTTCAGTGTCACATGATCCTTCAGAAATCATTCTAATATGCTGATTTGCTGCTCAAGAAACATTTCTTATTATTATCAATGTCGTAATTACGGAAGAGGATTAAGGCCAAGCAATAATAAAAAATTAAAACCATCTCGATATTAAAGTTGTTAAATTTCGGGAAAAAAACGTGTTAAATTTCGAGAAAAAAGTCGAGA
The DNA here is from genome assembly GCF_018812025.1 of Megalobrama amblycephala. Lineage (NCBI taxonomy): Eukaryota > Metazoa > Chordata > Actinopteri > Cypriniformes > Xenocyprididae > Megalobrama > Megalobrama amblycephala. Next base: position 29,299,974 of record NC_063063.1, read on the forward strand.
TAAAATGTTGAGAATAAAGTCATTAAATTATGAGAAAAAAGTCGTTAAATTACGAGAACAAATTCGTTAAATTTCGAGAAAAAACTCGTTAAATTTCAAGAAAAAAGTCGAGATAAAATGTTGAGAATAAACTCATAATTTATTCTCAACATTTTATCTCGACTTTTTTCTCAAAATGTAACGAGGTTTTTTCTCAGAATTTAACAAATTTGTTCTCATAATCTAACGACTTTTTTCTCATAATTTAATGACTTTATTCTCAACATTTTATCTCGACTTTTTTCTTGAAATTTAACACGTTTTTTCTCGAAATTTAACGAGTTTATTCTCAACATTTTATTTCGACTTTTTTCTCGAAATTTAACGACATTTTTCTCATAATTTAATGAATTTGTTCTCATAATCTAACGACTTTTTCTCGTAATTTAATGAGTTTATTCTCAACATTTTATCTCGACTTTTTTCTCGAAATTTAACAACTTTAATCTCGAGATGGTTTTATTTTTTTATTATTGCTTGGCCCTAATCCTCTTCCGTGCGTAATGTAATTCACTACTTTTGATAAAAAGTAACTAAGTAATGCTATTAGTTACCTTTTTAGGGAGTAACGCAATATTGTAACGCATTACTTTTAAAAGTAACTTTCCCCAACACTGACTAAAACACACTTCTCAACCACTATACTTTTTGTGACAATCGTAAACTAAAGTGAATTTAAAAAATGAATTACGTTTTAGAAGCCCTCTATGGGGAATAATCTTCACACATTTTTAACCGGAGATGCTTCCAATGTGAAGTACAGAAGTAGTGGAGTGAGGAAGAGAAGAGAGATGAGCAGCTTGAGAAGAGTGAGTGTGATAATTTACAGTACAGCGACAGATCGGCAGAGAGAGACTGTTGGAAAATGAGGTCTAATAATATGTATGAAGAGTCAGGATGGAGAGAGGTCAAGATACATTGAGAGAGAGTTTGTGTAGCACTGAGGTAAATGTGGGAGTGTTCAAGAGCTACGAGAGAAACAGACTACATGGTGAGAGTATGTGCAACTTTGAGCCAGGATTCATTAAAAATTAAGCAGGAACTTTCTGCTGTGGGTCTCTGTGGAATCTAAGAGAGGTAGCAGTGGAATCAAGGGTATGAGAGAAGTAAGACAACGGCTCTGTTCCAAAACCTAGTCAGCTGTTTACCTAGACAGAATATTTTAAGGCACTATAAGCCTGTTTTGGCCATATTCCAAGACAGCATCAACATTTCCAGAATATGCAAACACAGACACACACGTGCATTACATTTACCTCAGGCAAGTCATTTAGTGTCCACTGTTAGTTCACTAGAGAAATTAACTCTAGAGGGGAGCATTTAAAGGGATATTTCACCCAAAAATGAAAATTATTCTATAATTTACTCACCCTCAAGCCATCCTAGGTGTATATGACTATCTTCTTTCAGACAAACACAATCGAAGATATATTTAAAAATATCCTTAGTCCTCCAAGGTTTATAATGGTTGTGAGTGGCTGCTCAAATTCTGAAGCCGGAAAAAAAAAAAAAAAAATGCATCCATCCATAAAAAAATTAATCCATACGACTCCAGGGGGTGAAACCTTATTTAAAACCTTATGTATATATATATATATATATATATATATATGTATATATATATATGTGTGTGTGTGTGTGTATGTATATATGTATGCATGTATGTATGTATATATATATATATATATATATATATATATATATATAAATTAACATCTACGACGTAGTACACAATGCCATGACGTACAACACGTAATACGTCATGTCATTATATATATGTATATGTATATATGTATGTATGTATATATATATATATATATATATATATATATATATATAAATTAACATCTACGACGTAGTACACAATGCCAACATGTAGTACGTCATGTCATATATATATATATATATATATATATATATATATATATATATATATATATATATATATAAAGTAGCTTCTTCAGGGCTATCCACTCATGAGAAAAGTTGTTTCCCAACCCTATTTCCAGAGCATCCTTTTGACTAAATGTTTTTATTTTGGTCCTGGCCTACCAAACTGAATTCATTCATTCTAGCTTCATCTAATTACCGAATGAACTGCCTAAGGTGTGTTAATTTGGTGTGGAAACAAAAGCACTTTGTCAGGGGCGTTAGGCTTAGGCATTAGGGTTCCTCAGCACACATTTGCTAGTGGCTGCCTTCTGGAAAGCATCACAGGTCAAGTTTTAGGGATGTATGTTTACTGGAGTTAGAGTTTCATATTAATGCGTGAAATAGGAAGCTTTTGTTGCTCTTATGCAGAGACGCAGCCATTGTTATAGTCACTGGAGAAGAGGCAAAACAGATGCATATGCATTTCCATTTGAAAAGAGCCCTGAGAGGGTCTGAATAAAAACATGACACTAGTGTTACATATTTGCATCAATTCAGGATATTATGCATCGACATTTCATTAATCTCCTCTCATTTGTCATCTTAAGAGTGCCGCTGTATCAATGAGATTTTAGCACGTCTCCATTTCATATATTAGAGAGCTCAGCTGTGATACAGTCCTGCCTATTGTCCTACCCTGAAAAGTCTGCACCAGGTCAAAGCTCGCTGAAATTTACCTCTAAAAACAAGGAAAAAGCTTTGGCAGGCTTTGCAATTCAATGTCACGTTGCCTTCGCTTTGGAGCAAATTTTAGAATCTCCTTCACAATAACAAATTATTCAAATCTGTCCTCTTTCAACCTCCTGCTATCACCGTCTCTCGATTCCTCTCTCTTTCTCTTATAGGATTTCATGTGATGCTGGCAGTAGAAAACAGATCAGCTTCAAGCAAGTGTCAGTCTGTCGAATGGCTTTTCACTCAGAAAGGATCCTTATCCATTCCAGAAATGCAATATATCTCAAATCAGAGGGGAAAAAAAAACACACACGCCTGCGGTTCTCATCTAGACTTCTGTGAGTGTGGGAGTGTCCATCAAGTGCAGTCATTCCATAATCTAGATCTGAAGGGGAAGAGAAGGAACTGAGATAGGGACATATGACTTCCTCAGTCTTAATTACCTGTCATTTACAGGCAGGCTGACAGGCAGCCATATAGTTTCACTGGGAATATTTTTAGTTCTTTAGCAGGTAGCTGCAAACACCCTGCACTTATAGCATGCTGGGATTATTGGGGTCAACATTAAATTAAAATTGACGCCATTTATGTTTTTAATGAATTCTAAACAAAAAGTGGTGCAAAAAAAATAAATAAATAAAAAATCTAGAATACAAGGTAAAATTCTCAATTCTGTCTTGACTTGATAAACAGATGCTAATGAACAAATGTTAGTTATACATTTAAATATTCTTCCTTTATGTTGATTTATCATTAATTTGGGGATTCAATGTGTTTGAATTCATTCACAGCCCTATTTTTTTAAAGCAACATATACTTTCAAGATTGGGGTATTTTATTTATTTATTCATTTTTATTTTTTTAGATATTAATACTTTTATTCAGACAGGATACTTTAAATTGGTGACACAAAAGACCTTTATATTAATTCAAAAATATTTGAACTTTCTGTTTATCAAAGAATCCTGATAAAAACATATCACAGTTTAATAAAGAAATGTAAGCAGCATCTTTTTTTTTAAACACTCATAATAATAAGAATTTTATTTATTTATTTATTTTGAGCAACAAATCAGCATATTAGAATGATTCCTGAAGGATCACGTGACACTGAAATTATTTTATATATATATATATATATATATATATATATATATATATATATATATATATATATTAGTATTTAGTATTTATACATTAGTATTTCTACTGCATTTTTTATCAAATAATTGCAGCCTTGTTGAGCATAAGAGCCTTTTTTCCCCAAAACATAAAAAAAACTATTACTGACTACAAATTTTTGAACAGTAGTGTATTTTTTTATATAAAATAATTTGTATATAATTTTCTTAAATGAATATGCCTTTTCACTACATAAGATACAGGATTAAAGTGCAAAAATTTTTTGTTGACTTTATTTGTTTTGAAAAAAAAAAAAAAAAAAAAAAAGAGAGAGAGATTGCGTAGTGAAGCATGATAGTTCCTAACTTTGATTCGTTCATTCCAAAGCTCTGCACTCTGCTTAACAAAGTCCATCCATTCCACACTGCCCTTCACGGCCTCCTGCTTTTCTACCTCTAGTGATACTTTAGTGTTATTTAGTCAATGCTTTGAAGAGAATGCTATGACACGGAATAAGTTCTGCTCTCTAGGAAACGACACTCCATTGTATGAAAATAATGACATGAAAAATGAGCCGGAGATGCCTGAACTCTCTGCAATGAAAGCTCCCAGCACATCTTCAATATATGGAGTGCAATCTGTGCACGGAGCCCCTAGTGCCTGCTAATTTCCCCACACTCACACATCAGCTAGTAATCAGTTTCCCATCTAAACAAACAATGGCGTGATAAAGATGTTTGGTTCAGTGCAATTAAAATTTTATAACCAATCAGATTTAAGAGCACAGGAGGTTTGTTCCCACATGTGGCGACGGAATTGCTGTTAAAGGCCTGCATTTCTGTCGACTGCATCCAAAAAAAAAGTACAATATGTTTAATTATTTACCAGAGGTCTACAGAAGAGTGCTATAACATTGCAGGAACAAGGCCATTTTGGTGAGAAACTCACTTAATGGAAGACTACTACATTTGAACAGTCTGCATTTCTTATAAACAGAACGATGTAGGAAAGAAGGATTGATTTCATTATTTCTCTCATTTTCATTACCGTAATGCCAACAAGAGTTAAGTACAGTTGAAACTGCTTTTAGTTTATTTTTAATTAATTAATGAATTATTTTTTTGCTGATTTGAACACACATAATTGTCTTACAATAATCAGAATTTATTGTGCTTAATTGTCATAAAAAATAATAATCACAATGTCCAAAAATATTAATAATTGTAAAAATATGCTTTATTTTCTTTAAGCAAAATATGATTTCTTGTTTTATTTATGTTATACCTTCTCTTATTTGTTTGAACTATCCCTATTGGTTTTTACTGTTGTTTTGTTTTTATTATTTTGGAGTAAATTATGACCTAAAATTTGTTTTTCAAGGAATATTGTCCAAAATGTAATACACAACAAGTCTTTTGAAGAAAAGTTTTTTGAATTTAGTATTTTTTCACGTCATTACATTGTTTAGAGCATAAGAAACAAATTGAAAAAGAAAAAAAAAAAAAAACATTTTTGAAAAATTATATTTTATCATGTTATGCTATGTCATCTGTGGTGGACACCAAAGATAAAAATAAAAATGAAATGACATGAAATGGCATGTATAGGCAAAAACAATGGGATTTTTTTTAAATCACCAATCAATTTTTAGGCTTCAGGATTTTTTTTTAACCAAACTTTGTATAAAGATGAATCTCAACTATGTTATGAAGGTATGAAAGATAGAATGGAAGGAATCAATATACCATTTTACTCTATGCAATATGTGGGTAAAATAGTCATACATGGATTTTCCCATACAATGCATCTATACACTGTATCTAATTTGCATATTAATGTGTTCTTGGAGCAACATGTAATCAAAAAAGAAGTGTAATGATGGGAGTAATAATTGTAACATTTTCAATAATAATATCTAATAATTAATAGGAATATTGATATATAATTTATTTCCCTATTTACTTGTTGTGTCTCCTAAAATGCCTGATGATGATGCCATGATTTAAGTCCTGGTGTCCTCTACAGTGGACATGTATAAAATCGATGTCCTGTTTCTCAACAGAAAGTCATATTTTGATTAGAAACCCCATAACATTTTCCTGATATGTTGATTTATGACAAACAATTTGAAAATTAATCCAATTCAAATGATAATTAAAACATATTATCATGTTTCCATAAGAGTGCTAATTTTGATTTTCAGTCATATTTAAAGACCAAGGACTTGTTGTTGTCATGGTGAAACCTCTAAAAATCCACTACAGAGGACAAAAGTCTATTCCTGGATCTCTGGAGGGGATCAGCTTTGTCTGAGGAAAAGACCAAATGCACCTTCTGTGTTCTACAGAGGAATTAAATATATACATTAAATGGTTTGATTAAATGGGATATATTAGGCAGAAAGTGAACATTTTGTCCTCAAAGTTGATGTGTTAGAAGCAGGAAAAATGGGAAAGCGTAAGGATTTGAGCAAGTTTGACACAGACCAAATTGTGATGTCTAGACGACTGGGTCAGAGCATCTCCAAAACATGTGGATGGCCGGGTGCATGTGCGTCGCTTACCTGGGGAACACATGGCACCAGCATGCATATGGGTGGAGATAGTGTGATGCTTTTGGTAAAACCTTGGGTCCTGCCATCCATGTGGATGTTACTTTGACACATACCACCTAAACACATAAGCATTGTTGCAGACCATGTAACATGGAAACGGTATTCTCTGGTGGCTGTGGCCTGTTTCAGCAGGATAATGCGTCCTGCCACAAAGCAACAATTGTTCAGGAATGGTTTGAGGAGCACAACAAGGAGTTTGAGGTGTTGACTTGGCCTCCAAATTCCCCAGATCTCAATCCAATCGAGCATCTGTGGGATGTGCTGAACAAACAAGTCCGATCCATGGAGGCCCCACCTCACAACTTACAGGACTTAAAGGATCTGCTGCTAACATCTTGGTGTCAGATACCACAGCACACCTTCAGGGATCTAGTGGAGTCCATGCCTCGACGGGTCAGGGCTGTTTTGACATCAAAAGGGGGACCAACACAATATTAGGAAGGTGGTCATTATGTTAAGTCTGATCGGTGTATATATAAGGTCAAGTCAAGTGCATTGCATCGTGGAGAGTGTACTCTGGTTGTATACTGCATATTTTGGCAAAGAAAAGGTGGATACTGCATTTCTATACAAGTATGACATTCCAAAAACTTTCCATGTCTTTACAACAGAACATTAAAAATCTTGTGGTAATCTCATTCATCCTGCAAAAGTCTCATTGTGCAGCAACCTTCAGAATTTTGAACTTTCACTGGTTTCTTTAACCAAGCACATCTGCTGTGCCACATGAGCCGCCTAAGCTTTCATTTCATGGCACAGTTCCACAGCCTAATGCTAACACTAACCCCCCCTAAAGTCCTGAGCGTTTTGTCTGAATTATAGCATCTGTGCTAAATCAACCCAGCGCTGGCAGTGGTTCAAAAGGAAGATTCTGCAATATTCAACAATATAATGCAACAGTGGCCCTATTATATGCAACAGTAAGCCCAAAAGCCCAGTCCAGCCTGACCTTAAACCAACCATTAAATTATTCAAACTCCATCATGGCCCGATCGCTGGCTCTCGTGACATAGTTATCCATCTGTGGTCGGACTAACGGAGGGACTATCAGACGCAGGTTTGATTGAGAAATTCAGGACTGTGCTCATGTGGCAAGAGGGAATGATCTCGCCCTAGAAAAATGGATGAAACGAGCTGGAGTGTTTGGCTGAAGGACGTACAGAGGTATGAGACCACTGTGAGGCATATTTTATGAAGTCATTTTTTTGCAGGCGCTGTCCAAGTTAATCTGTAATGACAGTGAAACATATCAATCCAGTCAGAATCATGTGTTGTTGTCTGGTAGACACCAGGCTTCAAAATGTTATGGCCATGCTACTACTGTAGTACCCAGAATAAACCAGCTTAAACTACACACTAAAAATACTGGGTTGAAAACAACCCAAGTTGGTTTGAAAATGGACAAACCCAGTGATTGGGTTGTTTTAACCCAGCGTTTGGGTTAAATGTTTGCCCAACCTGCTGGGCAGTTTTATTTAACCCAACTATTGTTTAAATATTACTATATGGTTGGCTTAAAATGAACCCAAAATAGGTTGGAAATTTAAAATCAGACACATAATTACAAGAGGCAACAATAATAATCAAAAGGTGAACATTTATTAATAAGCAAATTATTACATGTGAATTTCCAACATACTTTGGGTTCATTTTAAGCAAGAAATATAGTCATTTTTAAACAATAGTTGAGTTAAATAAAACTCCCCAGCAGGTTTGGCAAACATTTAACCCAACCACTGGGTTAAAACAACCCATTCGCTGGGTTTGTATATTTTTTTAAGCCAACTTGGTTCTTTAGAGTATAACAAGTAAATTCAAACTGGTCTAAGCTGGCCTTTTTTTTCACCATCTTTCTATAGACAGACACACTGTGAGCTGAAACATTAAAGAAATAGTTCACTACAAAAAAAGAAAAATGTCTTTGGGAAGATTTTGGTCTGACGACCCACATTTTGGTCTGTTTCTCAAACAAAGCTATTGAATAACTTCAGAAGACTTGGAATAGACAGCATGAGTCATCCGGCTACTTTTATGAAGCTTTTAGGGAGTTGGTCCTTTTAGGAGCTTGACAGCTGCGGCCGCTGTGAAAAGAGCCGTGTGGAGATTCTTCAACACAAAAAATAACAGCATACGGGATTGGAATGAAATGAGGGTGAGTAAATAATAACAGAATGCTTATTTTTTGGTGAACTGTTCCTGTAACCTCTTAGCTAGTGGTGCATCAAATATGAATAAATCATACACAGAAAGCAATTAACACAACAATACAAGGCCTATATATATATATATATATATATATATATATATATATATATACACATTGAAGTAATGATGCTGAAGATTCAGCTTTGCCAACACAGGAATAAATTACATTTTAAAGGTGCCCTAGAATTAAAAATTGAATTTATCTTGGCATAGTTGAATAACAAGAGTTCAGTACATGGAAAAGACATACAGTGAGTCTCAAACACCGTTGGTTCCTCCTTCTTATATAAATCTCATTTGTTTAAAAGACCTCCGAAGAACAGGTGAATCTCAACATAACACCAACTGTTACGTAACAGTCGGGATCATTAATATGTACGCCCCCAATATTTGCATATGCCAGCTCATGTTCAAGGCATTACACAAGGGCAGGACGTCTGGATCTGTGCACAGTTGAATCATCAGACTAGGTAAGCAAGCAAGAACAACAGCGAAAAATGGCAGATGGAGCAATAATAACTGACATGATTCATGATATCATGATATTTTTAGTGATATTTGTAAATTGTCTTTCTAAATGTTTCGTTAGCTTGTTGCTAATGTACTGTTAAATGTGGTTAAAGTTACCATCGTTTCTTACTGTATTCACGGAGACAAGACTGTTGTTATTTTCATTTTTTAAACACTTGCAGTCTGTATAATTCATAAACACAACTTCATTCTTTATAAATCTCTCCAACAGTGTGTAATGTTAGCTTTAGCCACGGAGCACTATCAAACTCATTCAGAATCAAATGTAAACATCCAAATAAATACCATACTTATGCGATTAGACATGTTGCATGACGAACACTTTGTAAAGATCCATTTTGAGGGTTATATTAGCTGTGTAAACTTTGTTTATGCTGTTTAAGGCAAGCGCGAGCTCCCTGGGTGGGGAGCGTGAGAATTTAAAGGGGCCGCAGCCTAAATCGGCTCATATTTAATGATGCCCCAAAATAGGCAGTTAAAAAAATTAATAAAAAAAAAAAAATCTATGGGGTATTTTGAGCTGAAACTTCACAGACGCATTCAGGGGACACCTTAGACTTATATTACATCTTTTAAAAAGACGTTCTACGGCACCTTTAAGATATTTGAAAATAAGAAGTACACTAAAAAATAATAATAATAATAATAAATGGATGAAATGAAAAGGTTTTATGAATACAAATTCAATTTGATGGAATTTTACTATATAATGGAAATTCATAAATCTTAAAAAGGCTTATTTTGTTTAAGTGTGGTTATTTTAAATTGTAATAACATTTCACAATATCACTGTTTCGTATACTGCACTATACTATACTATTTTACTGTATTTTTGATCAAATAAATATATTTAAAAAACACCTCAAATGTAGAACAGGCAGTTGTCAAAAAAGTACCATAACCAAACATGAATCAATCACAGAATCCACAAGGAATTCAAGACAGCACAGACATATTGTAGCAATGAGTGGGCAAACTAACCTCAGCTCCTTTCAAAGCAAAAGGTCATTTGAGGTTGTTTCCCACAACACGAACGCAGATTTGCAGATGACCTTTTCATAATGCACCTGGGAGAGCGTTTCTGCACTGTGACCCAACACGCTCTTTTCACGCACTCAAGCCTGTGTCATGCACGACTTATCAGTGGAAAGGCTCTTTGTTTAGCTGTGATTCTCCTCATGTCTCTCTATCTTTCTCCCATTCACACTTAACTGTGGAAAAATCAAGCTCTTTCCAGCACAGGTCTAAAAACAGCCGTCGCTTCAGAGAATAGCAGAGCTGTCATTCACCTGGCCAACTAAAGGAGCACTCACAGTGAGCAGATACAAATCAGGACATCCTGTCTGATACCTGAGTGCTGCGGCTGGCGTGGGATCAGAAGCAGATAGACATAGCGCTGTTTGTCAGAGCCCACAAAAGCCTATCACTTCAGAACAAGACCAGACTGCATATAGACCTTTGTAGGACAGATCAATCAGATGCATAACACACAAAGAAATATGCTCAATATTGGTTTATGAGGGCAGCAGGACTTCACCAGCACTTCAGAGACTTACAATAGGCCTGCCAGAAATACTGTGATAAATTTGGAATCAAAACAGAATTCAGTGCAAGCACTATCTCAGCACTTTGTATTTGACTGCCCTGTGAATTAAACATCAGAGGGATATTGCCGCGTCACCGCTGGCTGCTCCATTCACAAGAGTGAGTTGAAATAGCTTCTAAAATCAGACTAAATAAAAATGGCAAACTGACTCTTGAGACGAAACTACACATAAATAAGCTTTGCTATTCTCAAAGAAACTACAGAAAAAAAAGGGGTATAAAAGGATTTGATGGACACTGCTTGCTTTAAAGCAGGGATCTTCAACCTCTGTCTGGAGAAGAACCTTGATGGATAGTAACACAAAGCAGTTACATATTATATTAAATTGAGTGTCTGTTATTTTCTTTTTTTCCCCCTTTTTTTTGAAAGAAATTAATACTTTTATTCAGCAAATATGCAAATGATTCAATTGATCATAAGTGACAGTAAAGAATGGAAGCTTGTTTCCACCACACAATAAAAAAAAAAGGTCAATGCAATTTTTTATCTCAAAGTTCTAACTTTTTTCTTGCAGTTGAGAATTTATATCTCACAATTCAGACTTTTCACTTTATTAGGTACAACTGCTTGGTAGGCCAAATATCTAATCAACCAATCACATGCCGATGCATTTAGGCATGCAGACACACAGGCATAGGACAAAACACATGTTGGGTTAATTGGGTTAATTTTACCCTGCAAATTGGGCTGTTTATTTAACCCAGCAAAATGGGTTGATTCATTTTTACTATAATACTATCTTTTCTTTTTTTTTCTTTTTTTACTTCATACATGAATTAATGTTTACAGATTAACTTAAATCCTCTAAACTTTTTTTTAAAAACTCCACACAACCACTGGTTTGCGATATATAACCCAATAACCCCCCCCCTGGCTCAACCCAGGTCTTGGGTAGAAAAATAACCAAGGATTTTTTTTAGAGTGCATGGTCAAGACGATATGCTGAAGTTCAAACTGAGCATCAGAATGGGGGAAAAAGGTGATATAATTGACTTTGAACGTGGAATGATTGTTGGTGCCAGACGGGCTGAGCCGAGTATTTCAGAAACTGCTGATCTACAGGGATTTTCACACACTACCATCTCTAGGGTTTAAAGAGAATGGTCTAAAAAAAAAAGAGAAAATATCCAGTGAGCGGCAGTTCTGTGGGAGAAAATGACTTGTTGATGTCAGAGGTCAGAGAATGGCCAGACTGGTGCGAGCTGATAGAAAGGCAACAGTGACTCAAATAACCACTCATTACAACAGTTATGCTTAAGAGCATCTCTGAAAGCACAACATGTCAAACCTTGAAGCAGATGGACTACAGCAGCAGAAGACACACCGGTGCCACTTCTATCAGCTGAGAACAGGAAACTGAGGCTACAATTCACACATGCTCACCAAAATTGGACAGCAGAATATTGGAAAAATGCCTGATGAGTGTTGATTTCTGCTGCAATATTCAGATAAGGGTCAGAATTTTGTGTAAACAACATGAAAGCATGGATCCAACCTGCCTTTTATCAGCGGTTCAGGCTGTTGGTGGTGTGAATGTGTGGAGGATATTTTCTTGGCACACTTTGGGCCTCTTAGTACAAACTGAGCATCGTTTAAATGCCACAACCTACTTGAGTATTGTTGCTGACCATACCCATCCTCTTATGACCACAGTGCACCCATCTTCAGAGTAGGATAACACACCATGTCACAAAGCTCAAATCATCTCCAACTGGTTCCTTGAACAGAATAATCTATACTATAGATTCACTATACTCAAATGGCCTCCACTGTCACCAGATCTCAATCCAATAGAGCACCTCTGGGATGTGGTGGTGGAAAGGGAGATTCTCATCATGGATGTGCAGCCGACAAATCTGCAGCAACTGAGTGATGCTATCATGTCAGTATGGACCAAAATCTCTGAAGAATTTTTCCAGCACCTTATTGAATCTATGCCACGAAGAATTAAGGCAGTTCTGACAGCAAAATGGAGCCCAACACAGTACTAGCAAGGTCTACTTAATAAAGTGGCCAGTGAGTGTATATCTTGCAATTCAGACTTTATAACTCACAATTGAGTTTATATCTTACAATTCTGGGTGGGGGGTGGGGTGAAATCAGAATTGCAAGATAAAAACACACAATTTTGACTTTGTTGCTCGCAATTGAGATTGTATTTCTTACAAATCTGACTTTTTTCAGTTATAAACCTGGTATTCTGATTACTATGGATTATGATAACTTCATTGATACTTCACTCTAAAAAATGCTGTTTTAAAAACAACCCAAGTTGGGTTGAAAATGGACAAACCCAGCAATTGGGTTGTTTTAACCCAGCGGTAGGGTTAAATGTTTGCCCAACCTGCTGGGTAGTTTTATTTAACTCAACTATTGTTTAAAAATTACTGTATTGCTTAATTAAAATTAACCCAAAGTATGTTGGAAATGAACATTTATTAATGTTCAATGAATAATTATTAAACAATAAACGTTTATTAAATTGCTTATTCATAAATTTATATTAATAAACTATTAAACTATTAAATTTATATTAATAAAATATTAAAGCTTATTAATAAACATTCACCTTTTGTCTATTATTGTTGCCTCTAATTGCATCTGGTTTTTAATTTCCCAACTATTTTGGGTTCATTTTAAGCTAGCCATATAGCAATTTTTAAACAATAGTTGGTTTAAATAAAACTACCCAGCAGGTTGGGCAAACATTTAACCCAACCGCTGGGTTAAAACAACCCAATCGCTGGGTTTGTCCATTTTCAACCCAACTTGGGTTGCTTTTAACCCAGCATTTTTTAGAGTGTTCTTCTAAAACTTCAGGAGAAAAATCTGTGAAGCACAAGGCTTAAACCACCCCAAAAGAGATTTCATTCTTGATTTTACTTTCCTATGGGCCATGATATGGTATTTACATCTAAATATGTATTACTGACCCCAAACTTTCCAATGGTAGTGTATAATTTGCATCTTTGCACGCTCATGATTGTACGCATTTGTCTCAAACGATTTGTCTTACTCTCATTCATCACATGAGAACAAGACTAAGCACTGATCTGTAGGTGTAAAGTTTTGATGTTTAAGACAAACACTTCAAAAGCATAATGAAAATGGTGGCTTTTCCTCCGTAACCTACAGAGGTTAACTCTAGTTCTCACGATGGTACTCGTGTTGAAGACACAAAAGTACCATGGTTCGTTCCAAATAATACAATATCTAAAGAGACCAGCGGGTCCAGGCTATTGTGCTGTAAGCAATCTCTGCCACTTTACTAACTTCCACCAGCTTGATGACTGACATGTCACATGTCAGCAGCTCAGAAGCACAAAATGATTCAACAGGCAGTGGGAGTTTCTGATTGGCTAAAAAGCGTGGGCTGCTCCCCTGACTCTTCGTTTTGCTGTTAACAAAGTCTAGTTCTGTCACAGAGACAGATGTGATTTCTCGGGACACCTATTTCAGTGATATCTGTCAGCTATAAGGACATTTTATGTGTAGTATTGCAAAAAAGTCTCTTACAGCCAGAGGTAAGAATGACCTGGAACGACACTCATAACTCGAATTGAATTGTTCAGTCATTCAGTTGAGGGCACCAGAATCACCAAAGGAATTCAAAAATCCCAATGTAACCCTTGCAAAAAGCAGCTTTAACTAGTCAAAGTTTGGTTCTGGTTCAGCAAACCAGCATGGAAATTCAACATAGCCTTTTCAGCAATGAAAGCATCACCACACCAAGAGTCCTGTCTATCATAATCAGAGCACCCAAGCTACTTATCAAGTACACTGAAACAAATATTAAAATATAATAATGATGACATATTACATAATTAAAATTAATATAATTAGTCTGCCTTCAGCTCCCCACTTAATTGCACAGAACTAGGGTGAGGGTTGAAGCTAATGATGTGAGGAAAAACCAGCCTGATTTAAATGACAGTAATCTGATTACAGATGAGGTTGTTTTTTTTTACTATTGACACACTGGTTGCATGCGATTTCATATTCACCATCAGCACACAGTGAAAACAGACTCCTGGTGAGAACACAAGCCTCCAAAGCCACAAATGTCAATTCATAGTAGAGTAGGGCAGTCATTTAATACATTATTCAACACTTCAGCATCCTTCTACTTGATCACTACTAGTGTTTTATGGTGCTTTATTTGAATAAAATGATACACTGCTGCACAAATCTAGAGTACGACATACACATTAGGTCCATTCCTGCATATAACCTGCTATTAACTCCATCTCTTGCTTCAATTCATGATTCTGCCTTTAGAATGTATATGAGCACAGATGATAGTCTAATATAAAAACATTTATACAGTGAGATCCAAAAAGTCTGAGACATGCTGCTGTTTTGCAATTTTTTCCCTGTTTTTATAAATTATGTTAGCACTATAACAAACTAAATGAAAAGTAAGTAGCATTTGAAAATGTTTAATCTTTGGTTAGTCTCCTGTGCCTCGATGGCAACAAGAAAACCTTAAAGGGTTAGTTCACCCAAAAATGAAAATTCTGTCATTAATTACTCACCCTCATGTCGTTACACACTCGTAAGACCTTCGTTTATCTTCTGAACACAAATTAAGATATTTTTGATGAAATCCGATGGCTCAGTGAGGCCTGCATTGCCAGCAAGACAATTAACACTTTCAGATGCCCAGAAAGCTACAAAAGACATATTTAAAACAGTTCATGTGACTACAGTGGTTCAACCTTAATGTTATGAAGCGACGAGAATACTTTTTGTGCGCCAAGAAAACCAAATAACGATTTTATTCAGCAATTTACGAATCTTTTGTTTCGAATCAGTGGTTCAGAGCATGTATCAAACTGCCAAAGCTGCGTGATTTCAGTAAGGCTTTGTTACGTCATAAGTGTTTCAAAATTTCAATGGTTCACCACTGGGGGGCGTGACTTTTACAGTTTGATACACGCTCTGAACAAATGATTCAAAACAAAAGATTCATAAAGCTTTGAAGCTTCATGAAGCAGTGTTTTGAAATCGCTTATTTCCGTCGCTTCATAACATTACGATTGAACCACTGTAGTCACACGGACTGTTTTAAATGTCTTTAGTAGCTTTCTGGGCATTGAAAGTGTTAACTGTCTTGCTGGCAATGCAGGCCTCACTGAGCCATCGGATTTCATCAAAAATATCTTAATTTGTGTTCCGAAGATGAACGAAGGTTTTACGGGTGTGGAACGACATGAGGGTGAGTAAATAATGACAGAATTTACATTTTTGGGTGAACTAACCCTTTAAGGAGTCAAATGCGTGATCACTATCACTAATTTAATCACTAATTTAATTGGTCAACATAGGTCAAATATTGAACTTTCTTTTTAACTTAATCTCATAACCTGTCTTTGTGAAAAAAAAATCTAATCTGCAATGTGGTCTCAAACTGTTGGACTCAAAATCTGAGCTGTTTAGGAGAAACAACTGAGGTATTACCGAGATCTCATTCAGGATTTTACTTTCAAATGTTCAAGACTCTCCTTGAAGCAGACTTGAGTATATTCCGCCGAGGAACCTGAGTGAAAAGCTAAACAGAGGGCAGAGATTAGGACATCACCCACAGAGATTAGACCCTCATCTACTTTGACAACCAATCAGAAGCACAGCTTGAAGATTTGCAAGGTTTTTCCCCACCTTTTGATGATAAAAATTTGAAAGGGAATTTTAATGTGGAGGCTTACAAAGGGACAGATACAGAGGAAAGGAGTGACCCTCTTCAAAAGTCTTAAGAAGAGTTCACAGAACTCTTTCAGCAGACCAGGAGGCACTACTAATAGCTTTCTTTTCTCCGTCCAAATGATAAGATACTAGTGGAGTTCACTTATTTTAGAAATTGTGAGGGCATCTTTCCAGATAAGATATGACCTCACATTAAAATAGGGGAGACAGTAGGAACGGAGAAGCGATAAGAGTTTTATTCGGTGGCTCGGAGAAGCGGGGAACTTGACAGGCTAAATTGATTTCGGTGTTGGTGAGTAATTCTCAGTGCTATGGGAAACTGGTTTGCAGACAGTAAATCTGTAAAGTCTCCAACTGTTCAGCATAACAATGTGAGAATCAATGTCCCAGTGATCTACAGGAGGGCTTTCTCGAATTGTCAATTAAGCAATAAAATATTCCTACAGAGAAAATGGTAATTATTGGCTCTGTTGGAAGACAATCTGGTGCTCTGTTTAGAAAATAACATCATTCTCTGTGATGACCATTCATTTTCAAGATACAAACACCTAAAGTTGATACCATGGAATGAGTAATTGTATGACGATATACTTATTTCTGCTGGAAATTTGATTTTGTAAATAGTTAGTTTATTAAAGGGATAGTTCACTCAAAAATGAGAATTCTGTCATCATTTCCTCACCCTCATGTTGTTCTAAACCCGTAAGACTTTCGTTCATCTTCAGAACACAAATGAAGATATTTTTGACAAAATCTGAGCGATTTCTGTCCCTCTACTGACAGTCTGAACTGAACCTGCTTGACGCACAAGAACAAACCTCTAATAAGAATGAACAAAAGAATGAACCTCATTGGTTCTTGTGGAAGCTCAAACGTGATGCGTAACACGAGAATGAACCTCATTGGTTCTTGCGGAAGCTCAAACGTGATGCGTAACACGAGAATGAACCTCATTGGTTCTTGCGGAAGCTCAAACGTGATGCGTAACACGAGAATGAACCTCACTGGTTCTTGCGGAAGCTCAAACGTGATGCGTAGCACGAGAATGAACCTCATTGGTTCTTGCGGAAGCTCAAACGTGATGCGTAACACAAGAATGAACCTCACTGGTTCTTGCGGAAGCTCAAACGTGATGCGTAACACAAGAATGAACCTCATTGGTTCTTGCGGAAGCTCAAACGTGATGCGTAACACAAGAATGAACCTCATTGGTTCTTGCGGAAGCTCAAACGTGATGCGTAACACAAGAATGAACCTCATTGGTTCTTGCGGAAGCTCAAACGTGATGCGTAACACAAGAATGAACCTCATTGGTTCTTGCGGAAGCTCAAACGTGATGCGTAACACAAGAATGAACCTCATTGGTTCTTGCGGAAGCTCAAACGTGATGCGTAACACAAGAATGAACCTCACTGGTTCTTGCGGAAGCTCAAACGTGATGCGTAACACAAGAATGAACATCATTGGTTCTTGCGGAAGCTCAAACGTGATGCGTAACACAAGAATGAACCTCATTGGTTCTTGCGGAAGCTCAAACGTGATGCGTAACACAAGAATGAACCTCACTGGTTCTTGCGGAAGCTCAAACGTGATGCGTAACACAAGAATGAACCTCACTGGTTCTTGCGGAAGCTCAAACGTGATGCGTAACACAAGAATGAACCTCATTGGTTCTTGCGGAAGCTCAAACGTGATGCGTAACACAAGAATGAACCTCATTGGTTCTTGCGGAAGCTCAAACGTGATGCGTAACACAAGAATGAACCTCATTGGTTCTTGCGGAAGCTCAAACGTGATGCGTAACACAAGAATGAACCTCACTGGTTCTTGCGGAAGCTCAAACGTGATGCGTAACACAAGAATGAACATCATTGGTTCTTGCGGAAGCTCAAACGTGATGCGTAACACAAGAATGAACCTCATTGGTTCTTGCGGAAGCTCAAACGTGATGCGTAACACAAGAATGAACCTCATTGGTTCTTGCGGAAGCTCAAACGTGATGCGTAACACAAGAATGAACCTCACTGGTTCTTGCGGAAGCTCAAACGTGATGCGTAACACAAGAATGAACCTCATTGGTTCTTGCGGAAGCTCAAACGTGATGCGTAACACAAGAATGAACCTCATTGGTTCTTGCGGAAGCTCAAACGTGATGCGTAACACAAGAATGAACCTCATTGGTTCTTGCGGAAGCTCAAACGTGATGCGTAACACAAGAATG
The DNA here is from genome assembly GCF_018812025.1 of Megalobrama amblycephala. Classification (NCBI taxonomy): domain Eukaryota; kingdom Metazoa; phylum Chordata; class Actinopteri; order Cypriniformes; family Xenocyprididae; genus Megalobrama; species Megalobrama amblycephala. Next base: position 29,318,622 of record NC_063063.1, read on the forward strand.
AACCTCATTGGTTCTTGCACATCAAGTGAACATGCTTGAGCATTGGTTTACCACAACTGATGTGCAAGTTGATGAATGTTTATATGTGAGTAAAAGACTACATTCAGTCTGTTCATCATATAAAGCGATCGAGTCTCTTCAGAAAATTTGGACTAAACTGCTCAATTCATATAGATTAGTTTTACAATCTCTTTATGAACGTTTTGAAGCGTCAAAAATGGCATTTGCGTAGCTGTCAATGGAGGGACAGAAAATCGCTCAGATTTCATTAAAAATATCTTAATTTGTGTTCTGAAGATGAACAAAAGTCTTACGTGTTTGGAATGACATGAGGGTGAGTAATTAATGACAGAAGTTGCATTTTTGGGTGAACTAACACTTTAAGTAACCACGTGGGAATGCCATTTTTGAGTAATCTAATAAATGAAAATTTCACAAATGGAAGGTACTTCATCGCATTTGATTATTTTGGATGCAAACTGAAGGATAAGATGATTCATATTCATGGCGTCAGTGCAAAAACAACTTTGTAACAAAACAAAAAAACAAAAAAAAACAAAAATCAAAACTGCTAATTATGAACAGACTCACACCATTAATGTACTGATAGTTATACTAACTAATCTTTTTGGCCTGAAATGAGAATGCTTCCATACAAGATCCTGCTTGGCAAGCCAAATGGAGCTATAAAGATAAAGATTTCATATATCAAAGGATCAGTGGCATAAATCTGCTCTTTCTTGTGAAAACAGTCTGCAAACACATCAGAGACTGGCTTTTAATAGAAGGCAAACCAGGACTTGGATGATTACTAGTGTACCATTTCTTTTCTAGACATGACTGTTTAAAAAAAAAGAACATCATGGATTTATGTAGAGGATTCAATACTTTATCTGTCTGTGTTCATTCTTTTCAAGTGAATCACATTACCAGCAAAATTAGCACTGCGATCCAATCTTCAATTATTAAAGCTGCAGTCCGCAGCTTTTTTTGTGTTAAAAATGTACAAAAATTATATAATGAGAATATACAACATGAATTCATTTTCCAAACCGTGTTTTTGTCTTACCCTGAATCATTATGGTACACAAGAACGAACCTCATTGGTTCTTGCGGAAGCTCAAACGTGATGCGTAACACGAGAATGAACCTCATTGGTTCTTGCGGAAGCTCAAACGTGATGCGTAACACAAGAATGCTCAAACGTGATGCTCACTGGTTCTTGCGGAAGCTCAAACGTGATGCGTAACACGAGAATGAACCTCATTGGTTCTTGCGGAAGCTCAAACGTGATGCGTAACACAAGAATGAACCTCACTGGTTCTTGCGGAAGCTCAAACGTGATGCGTAACACGAGAATGAACCTCATTGGTTCTTGCGGAAGCTCAAACGTGATGCGTAACACAAGAATGAACCTCACTGGTTCTTGCGGAAGCTCAAACGTGATGCGTAACACGAGAATGAACCTCACTGGTTCTTGCGGAAGCTCAAACGTGATGCGTAACACGAGAATGAACCTCACTGGTTCTTGCGGAAGCTCAAACGTGATGCGTAACACAAGAATGAACCTCATTGGTTCTTGCGGAAGCTCAAACGTGATGCGTAACACGAGAATGAACCTCACTGGTTCTTGCGGAAGCTCAAACGTGATGCGTAACACGAGAATGAACCTCACTGGTTCTTGCGGAAGCTCAAACGTGATGCGTAACACAAGAATGAACCTCACTGGTTCTTGCGGAAGCTCAAACGTGATGCGTAACACAAGAATGAACCTCACTGGTTCTTGCGGAAGCTCAAACGTGATGCGTAACACAAGAATGAACCTCACTGGTTCTTGCGGAAGCTCAAACGTGATGCGTAACACAAGAATGAACCTCACTGGTTCTTGCGGAAGCTCAAACGTGATGCGTAACACAAGAATGAACCTCACTGGTTCTTGCGGAAGCTCAAACGTGATGCGTAACACAAGAATCCAATCTTCAATTATTAAAGCTGCAGTCCGCAGCTTTTTTTGTGTTAAAAATGTACAAAAATTATATAATGAGAATATACAACATGAATCCATTTTCCAAACCGTGTTTTTGTCTTACCCTGAATCATTATGGTACACTTATAATAAGTGTTTATATTCGGACTATTTCAGACCGGACTGGTAGGACCCGCCGCAGAGTATCACAGTAACTGCATGACTCGCCATAGACATACATGGAGAAAAGTAGCTTGAGTGTTCCTCTGCAAGATGCATGCAGTTCTATTTACTAACCGCTAGAGGGCCAAAAATTGCAGACTGCAGCTTTAATAAAACACGAAACGTTTTGAAAGGAGAGTGCCGCTCTGGTAAGTTCGTCCACCACTGACACAAATGTGCAGTTGCTCAGAAACAAATTACAGGTAATGTTGCTGTGCGTGTGTGTGATGCCAAAACATCGAAATTAAGACAGAGTGACAGATTTGTTATTCACAGTGAGACGCTGACTGAAGCACATTCAAATGTGCCATTCGCACCTCATCGCATTTCAGTCTGGTGATGAGTGGTGCTCACGCTGTCAATAATCTGACAAAAAATGAAATGCAGACACACTTTTGCACCCTTACCATTTCAAATTTGTTATAGTCAGGCTGGCAGTTACAGTGATAAAAATATCATAGGGTTTTATATATAACCATACAGTGCTGCTGTATAATGATGATGCCTTGTTATTCTTCAAAAAGTAGTGTTGTATATAAATACTTAAATAAAAATTTAAATAACTGAAGCATTTCCCCATGCTTTACTATCCATGACAAAGAATGGTCTTCTAATTTATAACACAATAGTAATATTTTGTCTACACTTTCCTCCATGATAATAATAACTAAAATAATTAGTAATAATATTTTATGAATAAAAATATTTATAACAAATAATTATAACATACAGTACAGTCCAAAAGTTTGGAACCGCTAAGATTTTTAATGTTTTTAAAAGAAGTTTCGTCTGCTCACCAAGGCTACATTTATTTAATTAAAAATACAGTAAAAAACAGTAATATTGTGAAATATTATTACAATTTAAAATAACTGGTTTCTATTTGAATATATTTCACAAAGTAATTTATTCCTGTGATGGCAAAGCTGAATTTTCAGCATCATTACTCCAGTCTTCAGTGTCACATGATCCTTCAGAAATCATTCTAATATGCTGATCTGCTGCTCAAGAAACATTTAATGTGTACAATTGTACAAAATATTTGTGTACAATATTTTTTTTCAGGATTATTTGATGAATAGAAAGTTCAAAAGAACAGTGTTTATCTGAAATCTAATCTTTTGTAACATTATAAATGTCTTTACTGCCACTTTTGATTGATTTAATGCATCCTTGCTGAATAAAAGTATTCATTTCTTTAATTTCTTTTCAAAAAAATACAAATAAAAATTCTTACTGACCCCCAACTTTTGAACGGTAGTGTATAATGCTACAGAAGCTTTGTATTTCAGATAAATGCTGTTCTTTTGAACTTTCTATTCATCAAGGAATCCTGAAAAAAAAAGTACACAACTGTTTTCAACATTGAAAATAATCATAAATGTTTCTTGAGCAGCAAATCAGCATATTAGAATGATTTCTGAAGGATCATGTGACACTGAAGACTGGAGTAACGATGCTGAAAATTCAGCTTGGCATCACAGGAATAAATTACTTTGTCAAATATATTTAAATAGTACACAGTTATTTTAAATTGTAATAATATTTCACAATATTACTGTTTTTTTACTGTATTTTTAATTAAATAAATGTAGCCTTGGTGAGCAGACGAAACTTCTTTTAAAAACATAAAAAATCTTAGTGGTTCCAAACTTTTGGACTGTACTGAATATATAAATATATACACACACACACTATCTATATGAAACATCTTATCGTGCTTATACATACTTGATAAACCACCTCAAACTTGTTTGGAATCAACACATGAATGTCTTATAGTCTATCTATATGAAACTGGAACAGCAGAAAGGTATCATGACAACCCTGATAGATTTGCTAAATCAGGGCTCCATGCAGGGAGTTTCCAGGGGGCAAACTGCTCATCTAAATCTGGTACCAAATTCATAGCGAGCGTCCTCAGAGTCATTAGTGAATCTCTCTTAGTCCAGTCAGAGTGCGTAATATTAATGAAAGCTGTGCTAGAGACCTCTCCACTTTAATCATCCTCATCTCTCTCCCTCTTTATCACTCTCCGGTGACCTTTTCAATCAATTAAAGCTTTAAGGCTGACCTGATCAGTGTGAACAAGAGTAGAACAAGCTGTCCACGAGTCCATGAGGTGGGAGAGCTGAGAGCTGCGGCCGCTGCAATCACCATCTGAGCGGAAGATCTATATATAAGTTTAATGTTTGTGCGATTTTTTTTTTTACGTTTTTGAAAGAAATTTCAAATGCTCACCAAGGCTGCATTTTTTTAATCAAAAATAAATTAAAAACAGTAATATTGTGAAATATTATTACAGTTTAAAATAACTGTTTTCTATTTGAATATATTTTAAAAAGTCTGTAAGTGTCACATGATCCTTCAGAAATCATTCTATGCTGATTTGCTGCTCAAGAAATATTTCTTATTATCAATGTGGATTCTTTAGATGAATAGAACGTTCAAAGGAGCAGCATTATTTTACATAGAAATCTTTTATAACAGTATAAATGTCACTTTTGACAATTCAATTTAATCCAGATTTACTAAATAAAAGTATCAATGTCTTTCAAAAAAATCTCTATCAGTGTTAAAGGGGACCTATTATGCCACTTTCACAAGATGTAATATAAGTCTCTGGTGTCTCCAGAATGTGTCTGTGAAGTTTCAGCTCAAAATACCCCACAGATCATTTATTATAGCTTGTCAAATTTGCCCCTATATAGGTGTGTGCAAAATCACGTCGTTTTTGTTTGTGTCCCTTTAAATGCCAGAAGAGGGCGGAGCTTTAACAGCTCATGCTTCGGTTGCTCAACAACAACAAAGCTGGAGAATCTCACGCAGCCAAAATGAGGATTGTCAGTAACGGTGTTCAGCCTTACATTGTTCAAACCGGAGTCGACACTGATGGAGAGACTCAGGAAGAAGTTACAACTTTTAGACGTTTCTGAATGGTTAGTGGATAAATTTATGTAGTTGCTGTGGAGTTGATTCAACTCATCCACTAGCATGTGCCGTCATGTTAATCTTTAATGCAAATCCAGCGTTGAATTGACCCTCATTTGTGAAGCAGTCCGGCGTAAAATGACAGCATGATAATAACACTCTACTACAACAACTCTTCCTCTTCTCTAAAGCAGCCCAACATGGCCTCACCCACTTTGTTGTGTGTTCTCGGGGGCGGGTTTATGTAAATTTTAGGGCTTGGGATGTCACTAACCTGGAATAAGCTCGTTGTAATCCTTAACAGCTGTATGTTGTAGTCCTTAAAAAGCTATTTCTTTAAAAGAAAATCTCCCTTTGCATTGAACTTTGAGTGTCGTAGCTTTGCAGATGTTGTTTATGCTCAAACTGCAACATTACACACTAACTAAAGTTAAAAAAGTGAAATCATAATCAACCACCCCTTTCATTTTTTAGGAGGGCCCATTTCATTGATTGTATTTTGAGCTGAGAAAGGCAAAAGATAATGAAAAATATAAATCCATGTCATGCTTTAAAGAGCCCAGAAAAGAAAAACAATGGGCACTGGATAAACATCTACTAATATAATAAAAGATCTTGCTTGTTAAAAATGTTAATGTCAACACACATTTTGTCTGCAGAATAGCATCTAACCAGTTTGACCCCCTGGACCGGCCCACTACTGTTCTGAGATAAGTTTGTAATTAGGAAAATTAGCAGGATTTCTCAAGAGAGACACAGGGAGAGAGAGAAATGTGAAGATTTATCAGTGAAGGTGTTTATCAGAGTTCTCAGAAAACTCCAAATTAATCTCCAAAGTGTTATCTCTATGCCCAAGCAGTGAAGACACTTCTTATGTAAATCATGACCTACTAATGCTGCTGTTATCAGACATAATGTAATTTGCATAATTGTCCCCTCATTCAGCAGCCCGGCTTGTTTAAATGTTGACCTTTGGCTTTTGGTGGGTCACACCTTGTATAAGTCATGAAAACTCCATGAGTGGCATTTGCATAACACAAACTTGAAACTCCATCCACGTATCTAAGTCAGAGACAGACTTAAATTTCCAATCAAAAGTTTGGTCACTAAGAGTTGATGAATGTTTATATGTGAATAAAAGCCTAAATTAAATATTTTTATCATATAAAGTGATTGAGTCTCATCAGAAAATTTGGAATAAAACCACTCAATTTATATGGATTAGTTTATGAACACTTTTAGATTTCATCAAAAAGATCTTCATTTGTGTTCCGAAGATGAACGAAAGACTTACGGGTTTGGAACGACATGGGGGCGAGTAAATGATGACAGAATTTTTTTATTTTTGGGTGAACTACCCCTTTAATTTCGCTAAAACATCTACTGACCATAAAACTTTTGAGCAACAATGTAAATAGTTATATTCTATTGATTTCATATGTACAGTATTCTATATAATGATGCTGCAAATTTGTCTTGTTTGTTTTCAGATTCTTTTCATTTTTATCACTGCAGAACAACAAAGTTGTGCACCCCCATCACTGATCAGTATGCTCTCTTACAAGTTTACTGAGCATGTCGATTTTTAAGTAAAGAGAAGAAAAACACATCTTTAGGTGTGAGCCAAAAAACAACTTCTCCCACATCAGTAAAAGGCATCTATAGACACCATAAGCTTTGGGAATTTGGCAGACAACACATAAGTTCAACTTACTGTGCAACATCTCGACATAAATAGACAAACACAGACATAAAAAAAGTCACCTTCATTTTGATATTGTTTTCATACTTTAATCTACGATTTTGGTCAAACAATACTATTCCTCTATCATTAATTTGAGGGGAAAAATTGGTTTGGCAACAATGGAGTCACATTCAGGGCATCAGTTGAAAGCCTAATCTCTCAACACAGATGTGTAGGACTCCTGTAATTCAGGCATTTGAAGAGAGCTCAAAGCCGCCTCCGTTGGCATTAAAGGACTCTCCCCGCAGCACTGGCACTAACAGAGAGCATGATAAGCCCAAATAAGAAACTAAACTCAACTCATGCACATTCATTTAATGGCAACATCTGCTTTCAAAAACATGTATCCATTGCAACTGCCATCAGCATCCACAGACTCCTCACTTGCTCTATTTGGCTCTACGTAGGAAGCATCATATGCATGATCCCGTCATGAAGGTTGATCCAAATGGTAGGCAGCATAATTATTCTAAAATACCTTCTGTTTGGCTTAATTCAAAGGTAGCATCACATGAAAAGCATGTACTGTGCCATCTAAGGTGGGGGAAAATGCATTTTAATTGGCAGATAAAGCAAGAGAAATGGTTTGATGTACAGTATATATACATATAATGTATTCAATACCAAAACGTGTTAATAAAAATCAGCTAAATATAAATTTAAAAGAACTATTTTACCCTATATTGAAATGCGCTATGTTTTTTTATGCATCATATTGTTAGCATAGCAATGTTAACGTCAAACTCTGTTGAAATCTCTTTTTTCACATATTTATAGCACTTTATACAATACAAATGAGTCAAAGCAGCTTCACTGACACATAAATAGACATACATAAATCCTGTAGCAGATCTAGACAGGTGGAGCTGGGGGAGGTGGAGGGGTTCAGAGGAATTCTGCAGGACTAGCTTACAGCAAACAATGAGCCAGACTATTTAAACGTTGAGCAAGCAATCTCAATGGCTGCAGGAACAGCAGAGGCCAATCAGCTTGTGCCATGTGGTAATGATATGATTGCTTGCAGACTGCATGTAAAAAACCTATCAGCCTGTGCCTTCTAGAGTTTCATGACTGAACTAGATATTTTTATGTTGCACAACCTTGCTGCCTATGAAAAATCTGTCACTTTTGAGGTTCCATTTCAGTTAAGAAGCTGACTTTTTAAGTCAGCTGGCTACAGCAAGATATCAGCCATTGCAAGAAAAGAACACCATTTGTGTCCATAGTAAAGTGCACTAAACACAAAAATCTGCAAGCATAAACATATGGATTCAAAATGCATGATAAACTAAAAAATGTAAAATGTGTGACATAAAAAAAATTCTATTTTATAAATATTTTATATATATTTTTTGCATGTACATATAGCCAGTTATAGACATTCAAACATATCAACATTTTAAATATTTAATCATTCACACAAAAAAGATATAAAACATATAAAAACTTAAATGTTAATTAAAACGGGATCATTTATCGTGATAATTGTGGCACTTAAATACAGCGTTGAGACGTGATAAGGTGCAATCTTTGATATAGCCTAATTTCTCTCACTGTGCAACAGTATTTCCAATCATTTAGCCGTCTGTTAAACTATTGTGGGTTAATTAATAAGACTGTCAACTGAACTCGCTCTACTCTGTTTTACATTAGTTACAACCCTTTAAACACAGCATCCAGAGAGAGCTATATACCTCCTTTATCTTCCCTACACAAACTGTACAACAATAATTCCTGCATTAAGAATTAGATTGCAATCAGAAAGAATTACAACGGCAATTACAACTCAAATGCAGTGGGGCTGATGCTCCGTAGACCAGACATGAAGAGTGATCCAGTTACCACGGCATCAGACAAACATGCATATGCATCGTTAGAGCTAAATTAAAAGCCCTTTGGTGTTTGCTGGCCTGCTTGCTTTAATGTTGCTTTTGAGGTCTGGCTAAAAGGAAGTAATTTCAGGGGAGGATTCCTGTCATCCATATGGGGCATGCTGACAACCGCAGCCAAATTTCCTATTGATTCATGGCAGAGAATTCATCCCTCACACCCACATACAAGACTGGAGGTGAAAAATACATACATTTGCTCATAAAATATATAGATCTGCACTCAGACTCATGTACACACTCTTATTGACACGCACACACGGTTTTTCACCTCAGGCAATCCACAAGCAAGAGGGACTGAACAAGTTCAATGAACAACAGAAGAAGGAAACGGTTAATCAATATGCATGAAGGAAAAGAAATAGACAGAGAGAAAAGGAGAAAAAGAAAGACTGGAAAATAAAAAGGATATGCTCTGTCTGTTTCCCCAAATGAACGGCCGTACTTCTCCTTTCAGTTCAGTAATTATGCACTGACCCTTGATTTAAACCCGTCCACTTCAGCAAAGTGCAACTCTTACTTTTTGAAGAGAAATGGGAACGTCACTGTAAGAACAACACCTAAACAAACTCAGCAAGAAGACAGGTGCTCAAGCAGCAACATTTCTTGTAATTGCTTGGGGAAGTCCAAACCAACAACCATAAAACCCTCACATTTCCTCTCAAATCGAATAAGTCTGCATCAAAGCACCATACGCAAACACACCAACTTATTTTCACGAGAATGCACTCTTTTCATGCATGCTGAGTTGAAAGTGAAGGAATAAGCAGACTATTTCTGACAACCCAGGACTAAAAAACGATGACATTTGCATAACCGAAGGCATTTGCAATTACAATTCACCAATTAGGACATCAGAAGCTTTGAGATAGAGCACGCCCTCATTATGAACCCAAGAATCATACCAAGTGGGTCAGACAAAACAACACAACACAAAGCAGGTTGTTTTAAACCTGAGCCAGAAGAAAAAGCTGAATAGTTTGATAAAGACAGTTTAGTGCACACCAAACAGGAACCAAGTTTGGCTTGCGCTAAATAATTAATACATTAATCAACAAAAAAATATTAATAAACAAAAATAAATCAACAGTCAAGCATAATTTAAATTTTCAGAAACAAAACAAGTTACTGCCCTTACAAGTGAGTCATTGAATCATTCACTCATCCGATTCAGTCAACAACACTGATTCCTTTAGGAACTAAACAACTGACTATCTTTATTAATTAGTCACTGCATCATTAAGTCAACAGATTTGTTTAAACACAGTGATTCATTCAGTAATGAAACAAATGACAATAAGTTAGTCATTATTCACTCATCTGGTCTGTTGAAATACACAGACTCAATCAGGAATTAAACAAACAGCCATCATTACGAGTGAGTCATTGGATCATTCGCTTATCCTATTCATTCAGGATGAGCGTTTCTGTGTCCCAATGCTATACCCTAAAAGTATCTACTCTTTTTGTAAAGAAAAAGTACATACTTTTGACTGTTTTGGGACATATTACTACATATTTTCAGGACAGCAGTACAGTGATTTGTGAAATTACTCACTCATCCGATTCGTTCAACTACACTGATTCATTCAGTAATGCCACTACTGTGTGTTGCTCTGAGGGTTGCTTGCTTCATTCTGCTGTGGCTTTGTTTGGAAAGATTTTCTTTGGCAGAGAATGTACAAAAATGCACAAAATAAGTGGCAATATCATGTCTAAAATGTAAATTACTCAATATTAAAGCCGGTTGTATAAAAGCAATAACATAGTCACGACCATGCATTCTTGAATGATTCACAAAGTTATATCACGCCACGTTACTGGAAAAACTTTACTTTTTTGGAAACAGCTGAGCTGCTATCACTGCAAAATGTAATTAAATGTAGTTCCAAATGTAAGTTCGGGAAGAGCCTAAACATTCAGTCCTGTCAATCATCATTACGAACGTATATAAGCAGCAGTCACTGCATCATCCCAGTGACAATTCTTCCAGCAGTTATAGGGGGGTTTAACAGCATGTGGGCCTCGGGTTCAACAGCAAGCCAAGTTTTCAGCTGAACTTGTGAAATTAAAGGGTCATGACTTTTAGTTAGTTAATTCCCGAAACTGCTGCTTGGATAGGATCCTTTGGGACAGGGACGTTTGATAGGCGACCGCTGGGATTTTTATCATGAGCACAAGGACACTAATAAAAGCATTGTCTGTTGTACTCCTACCTGCATGAGGTGTCGTCAGAAACGGAAGCTTGATGGGTGAGAGCGAGAGCAGGTGGAGAGGGTGAGCGGAAGAGACAGATGGTCCCTGTGTCACGTCAGAATCCATCGCCATCATGGCTGCTGCTGCCAAAGCGATCCGTTTAGAACTTCCTACTCGCTTAATAGCCACGGGACAACCTGAAAAGAAAAATAAAGATTGATAAAAGAAACGCATTACTGTGGTTTGCAGCATAACACATTGGATATAATAACTATTTTTTGCTGGCCATTTTCTGATAAATGTTTATTTTAATGGTTGCACTTGAACTGGGATGGGAAAATGGTCCCAGTAATTCAGTAATGGATGTGGATTTATTTTATTTTTTCATCAAATTGTCTATTTAGAGTCACCATGAAATCAAAATCAAAACTCCAAGTTTCACTTGGAAATAAGCTACAGTAGGGGAAAAAAGACGACGACAACTTCTGTTTCATGCCGACTTTAAATGCATGATGTTTTTGTTATGTATTATCATGTGTAATCTAACTGCATATAATTTCACACCAACAACATAGTAGTAGTCAACATGAAAACACATTTGCAATACATTTTACGTTTGTTTCTTTGGATTGAATCATGAACAAAAGAATTACATGTTCCTATATGAAAGTAATTAGGGTCAATTTTTGACTTCAGAATCCACATAGCTGCATATGTAATATAAGAATAACAGTAAACAGTCAAATAAATACAAATTCTTCTAATTTCATCATGTGCATCAGTGAAGGTTTGAACATACAATATGTGTTTTCTTCCCACTAGATGTCGTGTGCCGGCCTGTCTTTGTTCTGGCTGCCAAACGCTTCATGAGATTTTGCCTTTGAGTTTCATCAAAGTGTTGAAAACCTTATCAAATCTGAACACAATCCCAACCCTGACACACAAATATCTACTACATGCGAGTGAGGGAACAATCCAAACTCTATAACTGCACATTAGACACATTAGAGGAAATGTGGTTTTTATGTGAATTATGTTATGACCACCATGCAAGCAAAGTCAACTTCATCCACATTACATTTATGCTTTTGGCAAATGCTTTTTGCTGCAAATGAAAAAAATGTAATGTGGATAAAGTTACAGGGAATCCACAGCCATTGTATCAGTATGTGCGCTCGCTGGAAATCAAACCCATGACTTGGTGTAGCTCTACCAACTCCATATATCCTAATTTCCATAACATTTCATTCAAAATTATTTTCTACTATTTTAGTACATACTTCTGTACAGACCATAAGTGAGTGCGAATTTTTTTAAGAACTATGCACTGTAAAAAAAAATAAATAAATAAAAAGATTTCTCAAAGTAAATAAAACAAAGATTATTAATAGTACATTTTACAAGAAAATACTATTTCAGTCTTTCTACTTCAAAATTTCATGTTTAATTCAATGTGATACTTGCCATTTGTAATTACTTGAGAAATTTACAAGCAATTTCTGAGCAAAAACTGTTTCTACACAATTTTTTTTAGTGTATGGAATAAAACTGATTCTATGCATAATCCTGGAGCTTTAGTATAGAAACATGGACTACAACCACGACTCCTATAAAGCATTACGAATAACAAAATTGACTTCTGCCACAACGTCTAATGACATGTGCATATGTTTGAATATTTTGCCATAACAAATATATTGTAATTTACATTATAATCAATGACTAATAGTTTTGGATTTTATATTCAATATTCAAATTGCAAGTAAATATCACAATGACTAAGGATATTTTTAAATATATCTCTGATTGTGTTCGTCTGAAAGAAGATACACCATATACACCTAGGATGGTGAGTAAATCATGGGATAATTTTCATTTTTGGGTGAACAAACGATTTAATAAGTGCAATTCACATTTATTCCTCAAGGTGGTAATGTCTGATACAAAATGATGAAGTGACGATTCACTCATAGTTACTGCAGGCAGAAAACAAAAGAATAGGATGTATCATCAGAGAAACTTGAAATGGCTCAGCGATTTACTGCAGAGCAAGTACGCAATCAAATATTAGTATCACTGTCGCTTGATGGTGGATCTGGTGAAGAAGCTGTCAGTGATCAAAATATTGTTGAAAAGATGTTGAAAATGATAATATGTTTGAGATCACGAATATGAGCCAGATGCTGAATGTACTGGAAAATGCGCTCTGATGAGGACAGTGATGACAGAATAAAACATCTGCTCAAACTGAACCCTTCTAAGCTCCAAAAGGTTACAAAATATGCTTGATCTTATTCTTCTGTAATTGTTACTCTGATATCAGGAGAGTTTTATATTATCACGACAGGTAGAGATCCATCTGTGTTAGATATAGATCGCTAAAACTAAAGACCCGAATATGTAATAATAATAATAATAACTGGCAAAACATTAATGCATTTAAGGGTTAATCTTTTTTTTTTTTTCGGTGTATACAAAAAAAAAATTAAGTTTTAAGTTTTCAGTGTGATTTGCTTTGGTTTATGGTTTTGAATTCTTTATTGCAGATCTTTTTGAAATGCCTAGCCAATGTGGATGGTCATTGTTGTGCTCTACAACGCACCAAACCATGATGAAGATCCATTATTAGTCACCTGGATGAGCTCACATGCTCGTCTCTTCTCCACCCTTTTCATCGCCTGCCTCCACTGAGCGAGGGAAATGCTTTTTAACGAAACCTTGAAGAGGTCTTTGGAGTGAGCAGGCGGGGTGTTTCTTCCACGCTGAGCAACTGAAACACTTTATCTAATGGTACTGAGTGGGCGGATCAGAGCCAACCAGAGCAGTTAGCATGCACATGTACCGCACTGGAAATCAGGCCACCGGGGAATATATCATATGGAGCCGCTCCAGCACATCCACTCTCCCATACTGCGAGAACATTTCAGAAGGCGGGAAAACAGAGGGCTGGTGGGGAAGGAATACTCTGTCATCTGACAGCTGAAGCAAAGGGTATGGGGACCGTGGATTAAACTCTACTAACCTTTTAGCTTGATAGTAATGATAAATGTGGCTCTAACTGCTTGAGTTAAATACCTAACCACTGGAGATGAAGTGACAGGTCCACAGATCACATAAACAATGCATCGTTCATCAGGAAGCGCTCTGCGTGGTCATGACGTGAAATAGAAACTGTGAATTATACATCCACTGGGGGCTTCTCTTGAGAGCCAGCCCAGCACACCATGTGACTTTAACAGAGGTAAATCCTCAAAAGAGACACACTCAGACAAAAGCACACTTGAGATAATATATAAAAAAAATCATCTTTCTTTATTTGGTCACTGGGTGTTGCCTCTTGACAGGTTTAACAATGAAGGAGAAACACTATAAATACTACGGTGGCCAAAGGCTGCAGGAATGAGGCCATTTTCCCGGTCTCCAGGGGAGCAATTATTGCTGTGCTCCTAAGAAGTGTTCTCAAACCTTCCTAAAACAAGTCCTTACAATTTATGCTTTCACAAGTTACATTTGAACCACGGCCAATGTTGGTTTTGACACCTCAGCCATGTCCCCCATGATAGTATACAGTATATCTGAGTGATTCTTCGAGTTATACAGTATGAACTGTCCCAGAAATGTTTCTTTTTGTTACAGAACGCTGCATTCAATCTAAAATGGAAACTTTTTACTAATTTGTTTTATATATTTATTTTATCATATATGAAATATGAGCATTTATCTTTTTTGATTTGATTGTTTCCTTTGTCCCAGATGCTTCAGCAGAGGTAATATACTATAATATTTACATAATAAATATTTTATATACTGTATATCATAAAAATATTAATTATTAAAAAAATGATCATCAAAACAAAAAGTATTTTTTTACTTCATTTTTTGTGAATAAATATTTATAGGCATTTTTACATAAGTTACTTAAAATACAACTTGGCACTTGATTCTGATTGGTTGAGCTGCGCTCGAAGCCGTTGTAAAATTCCCAAAAACATACAGCTGACCGCATGACATAAGTATTGCTGCACCATTGAGTGTGTATTTTGCTACATCTGTCTTAGCAACCACTCTTAGCAACGTAAACATATGTTTGTTCTGCGTTGATTTTGTTCATTGAAGCTTACTGCATTATGTAGAAGAGTATTGTGAGAGAGATATCTAGTGACCGAGTGTATTACCTGCATTCAGATTTAGCATTTTCCTTCAGGTCAGTCCTATGATCATAATAAAAAAATCCTTTTGAATATCTGCTGAGATCTTGTCCTTTTAATGTTTAATGGGTTTTCCCGTGCCCTGCTGACACTGACAGCGCTAGTCAAAGCATTTGCCATTTGCGTTCCATGTTCACAAATTTCAATATAAAAGTCTTTGCGACTGAGTGACCCGCTCATAAAAACAATCTTTGTCGCCATCTAATGGCGTAATAAATGTAACTTCTGTTGCTGTTCACAGTCAGGGACTATTTTTTCCAGCGGAAGGAAGCCTTTTACTGATTTTACTTCATGAAAGTTGCATTGATACATATTTTTTGGCTTTAATATTTGTATTGTGTGGTAAACCTCTGGTAAACTTTTTATCCTACATTCTGACTCTTTTTTTCTCACAATTTTATATTTTGCAGTTCTGAGAAAAAAAAAAAGTCAGAATTGTGAGATAAATTTGCAATTGCGAGACAACTAAACGGCAGAATTGCAAGTTTATACATATCTCACAAAAGGCATTATTTCTCAGAAGTTTAAAAAAAAAAAAACTTTCCAGAGTTTACCAAAAAAATATACATGTTGTATTGGCAGCTAACTAAAATAAATAATTTGAAGTTGAAGGACTAAAATAAATGACTAAAACAAACAAACAAACAAAAAAAACAAAACAATTAAAGCTAAATAGAAATATATGTAAAACTAATAAAAACGACAAAGGCACATAAACTAAAATTAAAAAGAAAACTAAATGAATAAAAAATATTGAAAATATGAATATGTACTATAAATGTATATTAATACTACACTGGGTGGAAATGACACTGTAGTAGTAGTAGTAGTAGTGTGTGTGTGTGTGGGTGTGTGGGTGTAAATAAATAAAATAAATAAAATATTGAGAGTGTAAAAAGTGTTTTAAGAAAACTTTTAAAACTTTTATTTTCTAAAAGTCCACAGTGTCAAAAGTGCCAATTGCAGAAACACCCCTATATATGTGTGTGTGTGTGTGTGTTCACATCTGAGTGTGACATGTTTCTAGCAATCTCTCCCATCTCTCTCTGGTGGTCTTGTTTCAAAGAAATTGAGCAGAAAGATTCAGGCCAAGACAAGGGTAAATGTAGCGGGAGCCTTCAGCGCTGTGGAGCTGTCTGTCCTGCTGCGGAGCTGAAATGGCGAGTGATTGCACTTATGAAACTTTCGACCACTTACGTGTGCTTCAGACTACACTGCCATCATCTTGATCCAAAAAGAGGCTCTGTGTCAGAGTCTCTGTCTTTCTCACCATGCTGTCCTCCCACTGTTACCTCATTTACCTGGTTAACCATCCACCTACTTCATACCGTCTCCCTGAAAACAGCTTATTTTGTTGAATTATGTCATCAGCCTCCCCAGACTCCTCCTGTAACAAAGGCCAGATAATAATGCTAAGCACCTCTTTTCAGGGTAAACATTGATTGAAGGTAACTGCCTGAAGAAGAGGCTTTCAACAGTAATTTATGAAGTTAGAGAGTTGAGTTGAGTTGAGTTGAGAAAGAAGTTTGGCAGAAGCACAACAATTTTAGTAAACATGGGTCTGAAGTCAACATGACTTTCTATCATTATCTATCATTATTTACTCACTCTTTACATTCACTCCTTTACTCATGGGTTTCTCAAAAGCACTATAAAAGTGGCTTATACTTTTGATTTGGCATCCTTTAAAACTAACCCTTATTCATTGTAAATAAATGGAAAAAGAACAATGAAATCTTTTCAACTTTTGTGATCCATGAAAAAAAGAAAGTCGCACAGGGTTCAAAATACACAAGGTTGAGAAAATAATGACCTTATGTTCATTTTTGGGTTAACAAATCCATTTAATGCATGTTCACGATCATAATTTGCACAATTCATCCGCCCACATTAGAAAAAAAAAAAAAATGTTTGCTTTTAAATCTAATAACATTCTCTGCCTCTGACATTACTTTAAATGAGCATTTTTTCTCAAAAAATACAATCTGTGTTAATTTCTTTCCCATTTACTGTACCATTGACTACATGTCTAATAACAGGAAATCTAATAACCATCATTTATCTATGCTCATAAGTTACTAAAGCACTGTTTCCTCTGAGCTCTGACCATTTCATCAACTCTTTCTGTGTGTTTTTACATTTCCATCGACACAGAAGCTTAAAAATCCCTCAGATTTTTGATTTTCACACTAATGTGAATAAGGAACACCACATGACAAATAAATCAGCATAAATATTAGTTTATCAGTGCAAGACAAAAGGCAGGAGAATGTTTTGGATCTTACCTTAAATCGACCTCTAGCTCATGCATACTGTAGCCAAATTCAGTGATTTTTGGCACTGAGGTTGCTTTCTAGACATTTAAATTTGAAATCCAGGTAGATTTAGGGGTTTGGCTGAGGTAAAATGCATTGCTGGTATATGAACAGTTGCCAACATATATTGATTTGAAATTGTGTTGGTTGGCTGATGTCTTAATTGGGGGCAAAAGTATTGTAGCATGCTCTGCATTCACATTTTTAATCAATGAAAGTTATTAAAAGCATGGATTTTATGAATAACAAAAAAAGTGACTCATCGGATGTAAATACCAATTGACACTGTGTTATGATAAAAATGTATCATAACACAGGGTCAAAGCTATGAACAAACTCAAAGTTATGAACGTTCTTCTAGTAACATTAATAGAACGTTTGTTCAAAGTTGTCTGCTCTTTATTAATGTTATCGTTCATGGAGCATTTTTCGGAAAGGTTTTAGTTGGATATTACTCTTAACTTTTATTTTATTTTATTTTATTTTATTATGTTACAACTACAGAAAATTCAGAGAACATTCAAAATAATGTTCATAATGTCTGCAAAATTATCAAATGGAATGTTCCCTTAAATGGTTAGTTCTCTCATAAATGAAGTTTCTGTCATTCTATCATTTACTCACACTCATGTTGTTCCAAACCTGCAAGACCTTCATTCATCTCTAGAACACAAATTAAGATATTTTTGATGAAATCAGTGGGGTTATTTTTTTTTTTTAAATCTCCCATAGAAAGCAATGTAATTACCACATTCAAGGTCCAGAAAAGTAGTAAAGACATCGCTAAAATAGTCCACATGACTACAGTGGATCAACTTTAATGTTATGAAGCGACGAGAATACTTTTTGTGTGCAAAAACAAAACAAAAATAATGTCTCAAAAGTAAGAATGACTCAAGTGACAAAAATAACCCCCCAAAAGTGACAGTTTTAACATGCTATAAAAATGATCTGTGGGGTATTTTGAGCTAAAACTTCACATACACACTCTGGGGACATCAGAGACTTATTTTACATCTTGTAAAAGTGGCATTATTGGTCCCCTTTAAGGTTGAACCACTGTAGCCACGTTAACTATTTAACAATGTCTTTACTACTTTTCTGGACCTTGAATGTGTTAATTTCAATGCTTTTTAATGGGAGATAAAAATACAAAAAAAACTCGATTTCATCAAAAACATTTTAATTTGTGGTCCGAAGATGAAGAAAGGAACAACATGACAGAAATGTCACTTTTGGCCATAATAGGGCAGTTGGTACTGTTCAACAAGTGAAGCAAGTTTCTGCAGTGTGTTCTGCACGTCGGCTTTAGTCGGACCTCTGTTGGCCGCTAGACCTTTGACCTTGTCAGTTTGGTGTGTACCAGCCTTAAGAGAAAGACCAAAATAATCTCATATGCATCTTCCAGGTGCCATCCCAATAATGTCTTGCAAATTAGGATAGCAAGTGTGCATGTCCTGATTTTGCCGAGTTAGAGGCATTCCTGGGTCAACATATTTTGTTGATCCTGGAACAACATTTCTGTCCGAAAATGTTGTCCTATCTCTACCCCTAAACCTAACTCTACCCAAAAAAGTCAGAGGGAAATTAATAACACTGATGTAGAAGCACCTAACACTGGTTGTAAGCCAAAACTTGACCCAAACTGTAAACTTGCCCCTCAAATCTGATTGGTTGTTTGGAATGTTGTTCCAGGATCAAAAAAGATGTTGATCTAGGAACAGGGTGCACTCTGTGAAATCAGATTCTGCAACAAGTATGCAATCAAAAGTCAAAACTCAAACGCATCAAATATATATGAACAATTGTCCCATCTGTGTCTGCTTTTACTTCCAAGTCATTTTAAGGGAAACATCTGCTGATATACTTGAAGTAAACATTAAGAGCACCATTATTTCTCTTGAGCTATTAAAAGAGCACTCTATGACCAATATAATTCCTGTGGGTTTGGCTGATGTGAAGTACGATTTGCCCAAATAGGGATTGCTTGAGACACTGCTCAACAGATTGTGCCCTTGAAAATGATTGAAAAACTCTTTTATAGACATTAACCCCCTGAAAGTCATTGTTTAATTCACACCCTGGAATACACAAATAAAAATGCGAAGTTCCACAGTGTATAATTAGTATTCACACACAGTCTGCGGTGAAAGTGTGTCAGACAAATCAATGTTTCTTATTTCAAATGTGGCAAGAATTCTGTTTGAACTCGCTCGAGTCATATGCGAAGGAGCGTGTGACTGTTGCCCCGCAGTGGATTCTTCTAGCACAGCTAAAGTAAACAGAGTTTCTTTCTCTTTCTTACACATTTTGATGTACTAGCATGGATGCCGTGTGATTGATTTCAGCCTTTATCTCTAATGAGATCAAACCATTTCTCAGATGTTCGGTCTTGGTTACGAATCTCATGGTGGCACAAAATAAAAGCATGACAAGTTCCACGTGGAGGTGTTTAAAGCCTCATTAAAGTTCCCATGAGAGCTTTGGCATGATCCATTCAAGGTGGGCCAAAACGCTTCAGTGCGCACTTCTAAATCGCCTGCTCAACTTTTAAACTCTATTTTCCAGAAGCTGCATATTTCTTGACAAGGCAACCAGAGTGACTTTTCACGTTCCATTAGGTCCTGTCAATAAGACCAGGCTAAAATTCATGAAGATGAAAAATGAGATTTCAGAGCGGGTCTGTGAAGCAGAGGAATGGTGGGTTAAAGTAAAAATGACTTTTTGGCCTAGAAACCACACTGTAGATCCTGAAAATGCACACAACAGAATGAGCCCTTCTCAGGAAAGCCCTCAGGAAGCATTTCAATGCTTCCACCTATTAGATGATAAATGAATGACCCTGAGCGAGCTAAAATAAAGCCTGAACTAGTTTGGTTGCCTAAAACATTTATTTTGGAGGCATTTTTCCTTCTCCAACTATATATGTTCATAAATTGCTACAAAACTAATGTCACGTTTGGATTGATTGCTTAGTTTTAAAAAATTAAAAAATAATAATTAATGTAAGCATATACATATACATACACGAACACATACATATATACACATGCAGCATATAAATATATATACATACACACACACATATATACACACGCAGGGCTTGACATTAACACACATGGATTTCAGCAGTGGCGTGTAACACAGTCACTCCTACTAGCCACTTCGGCAGGCTGAAATAATGAACTAAGTGCAATGTAGTGTTGTCAAAAATATCGATTTTTCTATGCATATCGACACTGAAATATCTGAAACATTTCCGATACTCATTTTGTGCACAATAGATACATGATACCAGCTGCGTTTTCTCTCTCTCTCTCTCTAATCTCTCCGACAGTGAGTTGACACACAAACCGCCTCAGATTTTGTGCTCACACCCAAATTGTGCGCACATAAAGCCACCTCTCAGTACTAAATCGATTTCTTTTTCCCATGCTTATTGCGCTTAAACAGTTAAATACACACAAAATAATGTCAAAATGCCAGACTTGGTGAGTATTCATGTAAACACAGTCAGTTATGTTTTAAGTGAACATAAACAGTTGAGAAAGAAAATGCTTGTGTAACGGTATAATGGATCCGCACGTCAGGTCTTAAAGTGACAGCAGCCTAATTTACCTGCTGCCAAATGATGAGATAATATTAAAAATATCTATGGCAGTTTTTCCCTATGGTATAAATTTCAAAATTGTGGCCAGTGAAAATGCTGAGTGGCTAGTAACTTTGGAAACCACAAGCCAAAAAGTTATATATGCCACAGTACTGCTATATAAAACAGCATTTATTTGAAATAAAAATCTTTTATAACATTATAAATGTATTTACTCTCACTTTGGATTGATTTAATGCATCCTTGCTCAATAAAAGTAGTATCTACTAACTTTTGAATAGTAATGTACATATTAAATATACAGCTCATAAAAAAATGAAAATTCATGATAGATCCTTTACTGTTGATTTATTTTATTTACGCTCATATATTAAATCCCATTGTTTCCACTAAGCTCTGACATTTTTATTAACTCATTCTGTGTGTTTTTACCTTTCCATCAACATAGAGGCTAAAATATCCCTCAGAGACAGCACACAGATGTATTCCATAAACCATATAACTGCACTTATTGATTTCCACGCTGATGTGAATCAAAAAGGACAAACATATGACAAATAAATCAGCATAAAATATTGGTTTATCGGTATATGACATCCAGCAGGAGTAGTGTTATGGATCAATACCTATTTCTTTCCTCAGAACAGATATGGGAACCTTCAAAAGGTGGAGTTTAATGGCCCTGAGGGATGAAACTGAGCTATTACGCCTTTTTACTTTGTACTGAAAATATTTCTTATTTCCTTTGGTTAGATGTAAACACTGCAGAGAACAGATTATTAACGGTGGACCTAGAACGCATGGCTAGCGGCAGATTCTGTGCTGGGTAGATGAAGAATGCCCGAATAACCAGGAAATTATTTGCTTCAGATATTGATTTGCTATGTTTTCATTATGCCACAATTGTATGTTCGCATTTCCAATCTTGCACCTTCAACAATAATTTTCCAAACATACCCTCTTTTCAATGCATTTTTCATTGGTCTTGCATTATGAAAAAAAAAATAATTAGTAAAAAAATAAAAAAAAAACTTAAATAATTTTAAATGACATGCAAATGAAAAGGTACATTTGTGGAACATCATTTGACTAATATCTGTTTCCCTCCAATTACGTGTGTGCCTGCAAATGTATTTATATTTACTTTAATCTCTTAAGCCTGTAACATACTCTAAATACGTGTAGTACACAGATGTTTCTAGTCACCCAAGATCGATTTTGTGCATCATTTCAAAATATGACTGAAGGTCATAAAACATAAGTGAATATATCATTCTAACTGTTGCCACAAGAGTTGCTAAAGAGCACATTTTTCTCTTCTACATTGGTACATTTACATTTATGCATTTGCCAGATGAATTTATTTTAACTTACATTGAATTGAGAATTGGTGTTGCTAGCACCATGTTATACTGTTTGAGCTACTGGAATGTACAATATACTACAGCTAATCAAATAAATTTTCAGATGAAAAATCTGCAATTTGGCTCTTTCAAATAAATTTTAAGGTGAAAAATCTGCCAAAAATCTCTTTCAGTTGAATTTTCAGGTGAAAAATGTGCCAAATGTCTCTTTCAGATAAAGTTTCAGGTAAAAAATCCACCAACTGTCTCTTTCAGGTACATTTCAGGTGAAAAATCTGCCAATTATCTCTTTCAGTTGAATTTTATGGTGAAAAATTTACCAATTGTCTCTTTTGGTTGAATTTTCAGGTGAAAATGTGCCAGTTGTCTCTTTCAGGTAAATTGTCCAGTGAAGAATTTGGCAATTCTCTTTTAGTTGAAAAAAAAAACAACAACAACAACAAAAAAAAAAAAAACTGCCAACTGTCTCTTTCAGGTGAATTTTCAGGTGAAACATTGCCAATTGTCTCTTTCAGCAGAAAAACAATTTTAGTTTTCATGTTTATAGCTGAATAATAATACCAGAATATACAGTTCTGCTTCTGGATATCTACTTTGACTTGCAACTAAGTACCTTAAAAAAAAATCTCAGAATATCTTTGCAACTGTTAATCCCACTAACCTTTAAAATTTGAGATTAATTTTTCAAAAATGTTAATGTCAACCTAGATTGGAACTTAGATTGTAGCATCCAGTTTTGTGTGCAATGTGCATGAGAAAGTCAGTTAAAGAGCTGTGGGCGTGACATGTGAGGCCAAGACTGTAGTTGCAGGCTTATTAAAATCGAGAAAGTTGAGGAAAACACCATAGTATGACAGACATCAGCACTATGAGAGAAAAAAGCAGTCCTACAACACTTTTTTTAAAAGCAAAAGGCAAATGCTGCACGCACCGCATCAATTTATCACGAGAACAGCCCTAATAAAATACGCCGTTACCTGAGGGAAAAGCTCTTAAACTGGTGCTGACCTGTGTGGATGTGTTTGCAGATGTCGAGAACTTCCTTTTCCCTGCGGTAAGGAAGTGTGACTGCGAGGACACAAATTGGACTTCCTCACAGTGTTCGATTTTGAGAACGCCGCACACCCTCTGGCACCAATTACTGCCTCAGCTAACGCTCATCAACGGCTCGAGCCTGTGAGGATGACTTTGTAAGAACAACTCTCAATACCACTCCTGAGCTGATTCCCGGACACAGACGTCTAACTTCTGAAGTTCAATTTTTCCCCAAAGCTTTGTTGTGCTGAGGGTGAATAACTATCGCTTTGTAACTGACGCAGAGGTGCGTTCAAAAAATGGTTTGATCCTTTCACCTTTATGTCGAGCTAAGCTCATCAAAGGTGAAGACAAAGATCAAGTAGATTTTGTAATTCTCCAGATCAAAGATCAACTTTCTAATTCTCAGGCAACTTGCCTGTGGCCTAGAGAAACAGACGGGCAACAGACGGGTCGAATGCTTATTTTATGCCCCAAAAGAGTTATAAAAGGAAAGTTTTGCATGTTTAAAGAACATTTTTGAGTTGCCAACATCACTTCTGATGCTCCTTTTAAACTCCATGTAGATGGCCTATTCCTGAATGTACAATAACAGTTTATGGGCTTCCAGAGAACTTTCCATTCCATAAAATATTTAAGTTGTTTCCTCATTCATGACCTTCACAGCAGCATGCAAGTACGTAATATTAATCATAAATATCACTGTATATATATATAGACCAATTTTTAACCCAGTAGGCACGTAGCTAAATAAGATGCTCAGAATACATCACAAAAACATCAGTCACAACAAATGGATTTGCATCTATACATGCATGAGAAACAAGTAATTTCCTCCCATCTCAACATTTTTCAGCCACAGAAACAGACTGCTTTGGGTTTTTTTTTTTTTTTTTTTTTGGTTATGGGGTGTAGAGATATGATTTTGGGGTTATGAAGCGTACAGAGGCAACCACGAACCGTAGAAGTGTTTGACAGATGGCAGCAGACTTCACTTCCACACCCACATCTGTTATTTTCATCACAATATTTGTCACCTCAATTCCACAAAAACCTCAATGGGTTAGGAAAAGCACAGTCTGCAAGGCTGAAGCTTGACAACCTGCTCACGTGTAGAGATTCGTAATTTCTTGTCTGCCATGTTGTTGCCGATATGGTGCGCACTTAAAGCAAAAGTTCAGCCAGAATTAAAATATACTGTTATACTTTTCTGTGGAAACACAAAAAGAGACTTTACAATTTCAAAGAATGTATAGCGTCCATGACTCACTTCCTTCTAGGCAACATATACCGTATACACAGAGTCTCTCTCATACTGTCAGAATAAACGCTTGCATAGCCTCTGCTTGCCTTTGAACTAGAAATAGAACAATCTAGAATAAGCGATATTGGACATAGTTGGGTGGACTGAACACATACGTACTACTCAGTAGTTCTGTTCCCTAAATAAACTCCCTACACTCTAAAAAATGCTGGGTTCAATATGGACAAACCCAGGGATTGGGTTGTTTTCACCCAGCCACCTTTTTCAACCAATTTTGGATTGATTATTTTTAGCCAGCAATATAGTAATATAGTAAAAGGCATGTTTTTGCTCACCCCCAAATAGGGGCAAATTTGTGGGGTATTTTAAGCTGAAACTTGACCAGACCAGAGACTTACATTACATCTTGTGAAAGAGGGCATAATAGGTGACCTTTAACCCAACCTGCTGGGTTTGTCCATATTTAACCCAACTTAGGTTGTTTTTAACCCAGCATTTTTTAGAGTGTAGGCCTACCTGCAGCAATTTAAGGCATTAAAGGGTTAGTTCACCCAAAAATGAAAATTCTGTCATTTATTACTCACCCTCATGCCATTCCACACCCGTAAGACCTTCGTTAATCTTCAGAACACAAATTAAGACATTTTAGTTGAAATCCGATGGCTCCGTGAGGCCTCCATAGGGAGCAATGACATTTCCTCTCTCAAGATCCATAAAGGTACTAAAAACATATTTAAATCGGTTCATGTGAGTACAGTGGTTCAATATTAATATTATAAAGCGACGAGAATATTTTTGGAGCGCCAAAAAAAAACTAAATAACGACTTATTTAGTGATGGCCGATTTCAAAACACTGCTTCATGAAGCATCGGAGCACAAAGGAATCAGCGTGTCGAATCATGATTCAGATCGCATGTCAAATCACGTGACTTTGGCGCTCTGAACAGCAGATTCGACACGCTGATTCATCTGTGCTTCAATGCTTCCTGAAGCATTGTTTTGAAATCGGCCATCACTAAATAAGTCGTTATTTAGTTTTTTTTGGCGCTCCAAAAATATTCTCGTTGCTTTATAATATTAATATTGAACCACTGTACTCACATGAACCGATTTAAATATGTTTTTAGTACCTTTATGGATCTTGAGAGAGGAAGTGTCCATTGCTCCCTATGGAGGCCTCACGGAGCCATCGGATTTCAACTAAAATGTCTTAATTTGTGTTCTGAAGATTAACGAAGGTCTTACGGGTGTGGAACGGCATGAGGGTGAGTAATAAATGACAGAATTTTCATTTTTGGGTGAACTAACCCTTTAAAGTCACACCCACAGCACTAAGGTAAAATTGATGTACAACTTTTTAACCACTAAGAAAACTTACTGATAACTTAATTACAGTCCAAATGGAAAGACAAACATAAGCTGCAACAAGATGAACTGGAGGATACCAGGGAGAAAAAAAAATATTGAAGAGTTTACATTCACATTTTCAATTTTAACATTCTCATGTTCAGAATGTCTATTATCTTTAATAACACTTTTCAAACCTTCACTCTATTCTAAAGCACACTTGAAGTGTTAAACATGTAAAAGAGTAGCAGAAAAGGTCAATTTTTTACCATCAATTCAGACTTGGAGAGCTTGTGCAGGATCTGTGCTGCTAAGATATTCCATTCACTTCCACTCATTACAGAATTTGCAGTCTGAAAGACTGAAAACCCTTAACAGGAGTGAACTTTTCATCTCTCAAGGACTAATCTTTGAATGGCACATGAGTGCATCTGCAATCTAAATTCATCACTGCTTACCTGAAAGCATCTGCAGACTTACGATCGGGGAAGAGCACAGGTGTAGCACACTGACTCTCTGCTGGAGGGCAAGAGCGTTTGGAATTAAATGCAGAACTCTATATGATACACCGCTCAGCTGTATCTGAATCCCTGGCCTGTTTTCAATTTAACTTGTTCACTGTGGGTAAATTTAACTTTGGAGTATATTTTATGGGGTTACTTCATGCGTTTTGATCAATTGGTTTGCAGGGTGTGCAGATTTCACATTTGGCCACATATACTGTATGTGTCTCCACAAAATGAATCTGATCTACTATTCCCACGCTATTGCTAGCTCATGTTTGGATCGCGGAGCTCCCAAACTTCTGTATGCTGATGTTTTTTTGCAAGGAGCAAAGTTTATGTAGCCTACGTGGCGTAAACGTCCTGTAAGCTACAACAATCTGTTTTACAATGCAAAGGGAGATATTTTCCTTTACAAAAATGGCTTTTTAAGGACAGCAACAAATGGCTGGTAATGACTACAACGAGCTTCTTCCTGAGTTAGTGACAACACAAACCCTAAAATTTACATAAACCCTGCCCCGAGAACACGCAACAAATGGGATGAGGCCATGTTGGGCTGCTTTAGAGAAGAGGAAGAGTTGTTGTAGTAGAGTGTTGCTGACATGTCATCATTTTACGGCAGACTGCTTCACAAATGAATCAATTCAACGCTGAATTTGCACAAAAGATTGACATGACGACACATGCTTGTCGATGAGTTCAATCAACTCCGCAGCAACTACATAAATTTATCCACTAACCATTCAGAAACATTCTAATGGTTCAAACATTCTAAAAGTTGTAACTTCTTCCTGAGTCTCTCCATCAGTGTCGACTCCGGTTTGAACAATGTAAGGCTGAACACCGTTACTGACAATCCTCATTTTGGCTGTGTGAGATTCATCAGCTTTGTTGTTGTTGAGCAACCGAAGCATGAGCTGTTAAAGCTCCGCCCTCTTCTGGAAAGAGGGCCGGGAGCAGCAACTCATTTGCATTTAAAGGGACACACACAAAAACGGCGTGTGTTTGCTCAAACCCAAAAAGGGACACATTTGACAAGCTATAAATGATCTGTGGGGTATTTTGAGCTGAAACTTCACAGACACATTCTGGAGACACCAGAGACTTATATTACATCTTGTAAAAGGTGCATTATTATAACACAATCAAGTGAATCACACAATACTGTCACATGTAGGCCTACACCAGGGGTTTTCAACTCGTTAAGGGGGGCACGAGTACCTGTCCACCAACGAACTTCACTGCCATCTTCCATGTTCAAAGAACTGCCGGTATGTGAAATCTTTGGAGTGAGGTCCATCAATGCAGAATTGTGACGAATGTCAATCTAGAGTGACGTGAAAGTCGCAGGAATTTCGTTATGCCTGTTCAGACTTAGGTTGCATTGCAAAACATCTTACTTGGATCAGATCTAGGACCACATATGGAAGTGGCCCAAATCAGAATCAAAAAGATCAGATTCCATGTGATTTGTGCTATTCACATTATAAAATAATCAGATCTGAGTCACATATGAGCAAAAAAAATAAATCGGATTTGGGCCACTATTGCCTGCAGTGTGAACATTAAAGATGCCCTAGATTCAAAAATTGAATTTACCTCAGCATAGTTAAATAACAAGAGTTCAGTACATGGAAAAGACATACATTGAGTCTCAAACTCCATTGTTTCCTCCTTCTTATATAAATCTCATTTGTTTAAACGACCTCCGAAGAACAGGCGAATCTCAACATAACACCGACTGTTACGTAACAGTCGGGGTGTACGCCCCCAATATTTGCATATGCCAGCCCATGATCAAGCCATTAGACAAGGGCAGCCAGTATTAACGTCTGGATCTGTGCACAGGTAAATCAACAGACTAGGTAAGCAAGCAAGGACAATAGCAAAAAATGGCAGATGGAGCAATAATAACTGACATGATCCATGATAACATGATATTTTTAGTGATATTTGTAAATTGTCTTTCTAAATGTTTCGTTAGCATGTTGCTAATGTACTGTTAAATGTGGTTAAAGTTACTATCGTTTCTTACTGTATTCACGGAGACAAGAGCCGTCGCTATTTTTATTTTTAAACACTTGCAGTCTGTATAATTCATAAACACAACTTCATTCTTTATAAATCTCTCCAACAGTGTAGCATTAGCCGTTAGCCACAGAGGACAGCCTCAAATTCACTCAGAATAAAACGTTAACATCCAAATAAATACTTTACTCACATAATTCGAAGCATGCATACAGCATGCATGACAAACATCTTGTAAAGATCCATTTTGAGGGTTATATTAGCTGTGTGAACTTTGTAAATGCGCTGTAATATAGTCGACAGCTCGTGTGGCAGGGAGCACGCGATTTAAAGGTGCGGCGCTGCCTAAATCAGTGCATTGTTAAATTATGCCCCAAAATAGGCAGTTAAAAAAATTAATAAAAAAAAATCTATGGGGTATTTTGAGCTGAAACTTCACAGTCACATTCAGGGGACACCTTAGACTTATATTACATCTTGTGAAAAAGCATTCTTGGGCACCTTTAAATAAACGTAGGGGGGTGGATGTCCTGAAAGGTTGAAAGCCCCTGCCCTACACCAAAAGATGGCACCATGACTTAACAAGAACATCTTGTGTTTTTATGCCAGTTATGGCAAAAAACAAGTCGAATGTCTGACTTCAAGCATCGTTTCAGTCATTATTTTCAAGGGTATTCTTCTGTCTGGAATGTAGCATTAATGAATAGCTTTGCTGAAAAGTTACACAACTTAAATGCATAGATGCTACAAACTGTTTGTTAAAAATGCAGAAATCAGTATGATAATATTTAAAGTTTTAAAACATATTTAAAAAAGATGAACTTCAAGTTGCTTTCTTCATGTAAACTCACTGTCAGTCCACAGCTCTTTATTTCCATCCTGTTCATTTTCTTGCCATTGTGTAAATAGATGTTTTAAATAATGTGTACGTGCATTTTTCACAAAATTCTGCTATACGCAAAAAGATCTGCACTCTGGAAATATTTTTTAAAAAACTTATTTATAATGCATAATAAAAGCCTGAGAGGGATAAAATAAGGTCCTCTATACTTCTTTATAGAAACACTTTAGTTTAAACACATGCATTAACTTTTTAAAAGGTACAGAGTTCAAAAGATACTGCAAAACAGGAATGACCCTAAGATGCGTAGTATAGAAAGTGTGTCGTATACATTTGTCAGGTTACCAGAATCAAATGACATAATTTGTTTTTACTGCATACTCATTATGGGTCTTCATTACACACTCTTAAGCAGTCTTCACTGCACGCTCTAGTTGATTAAACCACACTATGATTGAAAATGAGCTAAAGTTTGAAGTAATTTCAGTTTCATTTCATAAGCACAAATCAACACGCCTCTCTTCCCACACACAAACACAAAAACAGAGTGACAGCCTCGCTTCGGTTTTTGCTCCGTAAAATCTCAGTTGACAACTTGATATTGTTACATCAAGTTAAATAAGAAGATTAAAGTTACAAAGGATAAGCTGTTTAAAAGGAAACTAGAAGCAGAAACTGAAATAGTCTGGGGAGTAACTAGAAAACAGAAAGCTTTATTGAAAAAAAAAAAAAAAAAGCCCTCTGATGAATGTTAGCCAAACAGCGAGCCAGAATCACAAAGGTAGGATAATGGGTGCTGGGATGGTAAATTCTCCCTCCTACCTGAAATGCGCCTAGGTGTCAAAAGTAGAGTGTGGATATTCCTGGAGGCTGCAGCTGGCCTACATATGCTCAACGCCGTTTGATTCGTCCTCAGCAGTGGCTTTTCCTGACGCTGGAAAATTCCCATTTCCTCTGGACTGATCCAGGTGGTCTCAAGAGCCAAAGTGTTGTTTAGATAAAACTGCAAATGAGAAAACATAAATCTTGTGAAGTTACAGAATGGCAAAAAAATTGAAAGTTTCCCCAAAACAGTTGTTCATGCCCACGAGCGGATATGAGGTTTTGTGCTTCACATCACATGAAATATACACCGATCAGGCATAACATTATGACCACTGACAGGTGAAGTGAATAACACTGATTATCTCTTCATCACGGCACCTGTTAGTGGGTGGAATATATTAGGCAGCAAGTGAACATTTTGTCCTCAAAGTTGATGTGTTAGAAGCAGGAAAAATGGGCAAGGATAAGGATTTGAGTGAGTTTGACAAGGGCCAAATTGTGATGGCTAGAAGACTGGGTCAGAGCATCTCCAAAACTGCAGCTCTTGTGGGGTGTTCCCGGTTTGCAGTGGTCAGGATCTGTCAAAAGTGCTCCAAGGAAGGAACAGTGGTGAACCGGCGACAGGGTCATGGGAGGCCAAGGCTCAATGATGCACGTGGGGAGCGAAGGCTGGTTCGATCCAACAGACGAGCTACTGTAGCTCAATTTACTCAAGAAGTTAATGCTGGTTCTGATAGAAAGGTGTCAGAATACTCAGTGCATCACAGTTTGTTGTGTATGAAGCTGCATAGCTGCAGACCAGTCAGGGTGCCCATGCTGACCCCTGTCCACCGCCGAAAGAGCCAACAGTGGTGAGCATCAGAAACTGGACCACGGAGCAATGGAAGAAGGTGGCCTGGTCTGATGAATCATGTTTTCTTTTACATCACGTGGATGACCGGGTGTGTGTGCATCGCTTAACTGGGGAACCCATTGCACCATGATGCACTATGGGAAGAAGGCAAGCTGGTGGAGGCAGTGTGATGCTTTGGGCAATGTTCTGCTGGGAAACCTTGGGTCCTGCCATCCATGTGGATGTTACTTTGACACGTACCACCTGCCTAAGCATTGTTGCAGACCATGTACACCCTTTCATGGAAATGGTATTCCCTGGTGGCCTCTTTTAGCAGGATAATGCACCCTGCCACAAAGCAAAAATGGTTCAGGAATGGATTCAGGGAGCACAACAACAAGTTTGAGGTGTTGACTTGGCCTCCAAATTCCCTAAATCTCAATCCAATCGAGCGTCTGTGGGATGTGCTGAACAAACAAGTATGATCCATGGAGGCCCCACCTCACAACTTACAGGACTTAAAGGATCTGCTGCTAACATCTTGGTGTCAGATACCACAGCACACCTTCAGGGGTCTAGTGGAGTCCATGCCTCGATGGGTCAGGGCTGTTTTGACAGCAAAAGGGGGACCAACACAATATTAGGAAGGTGGTCATAATGTTATGCCTGATCAGTGTACACCAGAACTGCATTTACAATGTATGGGAGGTTGAGTTTAATCAATTACTGTGAATGCATCCTTTACCTTGTAGTCAGGTACACGTTTCTCCACCCAGCCCTTGCCATAATGTGGAGGCAGGACCGTCCGGTATACATGAGGAAACACTGGAAGTACATCCACACTCGCAGAAGGCTGGAAACCCAACACATGAGGCCTGGATGGCATCTCCCACTGGGATAGACAAGCAGAAGAGAAATAAAATTACCACTGAGATCTATTCAGATCCATCTTATTGAAAAAAAGTTAAGAACTGAATCATATGACACTTGGCTGGGATGTATGGATATAAAAGCTGTCAAGAAATCATTTTGGTCGCACCAGTTTCACCAACTGCAAAAGAATAAATGATAAAATCCCATGAGTCAACACAAAACATCAATGCTTTTACTCATAATGTTAATTACAGCAGACTTTTCTGGAACAGTGAAGGTTTAATTACTACAGTTTAAAATGACAACCTCAATAACAGCCATATCAATGGTCTCTCAATCAATAACTCGAGAGAAAGTATGCACTTTACTTTTCAATGCGGAAGTAAGCTTTTTTTCTGTGAATGTGTGAGACTTCCATTCATTAACCTCTATAGGGGAATATCAAGAAGAATAACAAAGTGCAGTAAATGGTACAACAATTTGCGCTACAGACCAGTGTGTTTATAATTACGACAATACATTAAAGGGGTCCTATTATGCTTTTTCACTGTTTCAACATTAGTCATTGTGTAATGTTGCTGTTTGAGCATAAAAAAGTCTACAAGCTTACTTCATTTCTTTCCTTTAAAGTTCACTTCAAAAGGAGATATTTTATTTAACAGAAAACGCTTTTCAAGAACTACAATGAACGGCTCATTTCGAATACAACGCGCTTTTTTGCACTTGTGAAGTCACAATGTTACTCATTTAAATAATCCTCGCCCAAGGAATATGCAAAAAAGGGGGCGTGGCCTGGTTGAGCTGCGCTAGAGAAGATGAAGAATGTTACTGCTAAGTTGGAGAGATGCTGTTGTTTTTTTGTTTTGTTTTTTTGCAAAAATCATTTGTTTGGCCTTTCTAAGGCAGACAAACTTAGAGTGGTTAATTTATTTTTTTTTGTGCTGCACATTTTACAGAGGACAGATTCCAGAACATAAGAGAGTACAATGCCGGCTTCTCCTGAAAGATGTAACTGTTCCTACTTTGTCAGGACAATCAGTTCTTTATGGATCACAACTTGTAAGTATGTTTTATTATTAAGCGTTCCAACCTTATGTTGTTGCTAAGATGTAAACAAATGGAAAAACTGTTTGGCTCCGCTAACCTGCTAGCTAACATTTCATGTAGTGTTTACTGCAGCTTTTGTAAGCTGTTCATCGCCCCTTTGGAAAATTAACCATGGTTTTGTGATCAATTACTGTCTGTTTTACCATAGTTTTCCAACAAATTTCTGCACAATTCCCTTGATTGGTAACATTCTCAGGATCTAAATTGGGCTTGAATTGGTTTGACATCGATGCCATTGTTAATATTTACACCATAGATCTGAATAAATTTACACCGTATTTCTGAAAAGCATTTTTGAAGTCCAAAGTGGGCGGAGCCAGTCGTCACCATCTTGGCAACGCGTCACTGCACGTCACTCCCGAATAACCAAAAATGGGCAAAGAGGCGGGTCGTGGGTGGAGCTGAGGTGCCTGGTTGCTGAAACCACAGCCGCCTAGCTCAACGTGATCAAGCTAGCTCAAGCTAAGGAGCTAATGCTTTATGCTACTGGTAGCATAGAGGTTGCTAGTCGATATATAGATATATACATATGAAGAGTTCAGAGATACAAAAGCCGCTAAACGCACCTCTGTCAAAAATGAGAAAATGATATTGAGCGAATGCTCTCCGAACATAGTATACGTTCATCAAATACTTTCTCTTCAAATCCCCTAAATATCAACCTCAGGGCAAAAACTGCTAAACACCACTCCCCATCGTTGGCAAAAGCTTCTAAGTCTACAGAAGTCCCAATCGGAAGACGCATATCAAATCGAATCATATGATTTCAAGATGAATGAAAGTGTGCATTAACTTCATGAAGTGTGCATAATTAATAGAATTTAAATGGATGGGTTAAAAAAAAAAAATAAATCAACCCCTCACAGTTGTCATGAAGGGCAAAATTAGCTATATGGACTAAAACCACATTTTGTACCAGGCTGTAAACTTTTTTTTTTTTTTTTCTGCTGTAAAGTTGGGCATTTTAACATTCTGTAATAATGTAAAATATGTGAAAAATAATGTTTTTTGAACAATCAAGCATGAAAACCTATTCTAGTATGCCTTAAAAACTAAATCAAGACTTCATAAAGGGGCATAATGGGACCCCTTTAAAATAATGTGGTAAGAAATACCAGTTTGCAATATCAAGCAGCACAATGAGCTGTTTTTTTTATGTACATGTACATTTTTCTTCAAAACACATCATATTATGAAAGGAAACTTGGTTGTGGACATCATTACATGTT
The DNA here is from genome assembly GCF_018812025.1 of Megalobrama amblycephala. Lineage (NCBI taxonomy): Eukaryota > Metazoa > Chordata > Actinopteri > Cypriniformes > Xenocyprididae > Megalobrama > Megalobrama amblycephala. The sequence goes on from NC_063063.1 coordinate 29,352,955, forward strand.
GACTTTAAAGCTGAGTTCTCTGCAGATTATACTGTATCTTTTTCTTTTGTGTTCAGGATAACATCCTGTTCAATCATGCTCGGCTCTGCGTCAATGCCTCTCTGCAGTAGCAGTCAATCAAAGGCTTCTGAAGGCTGTCTGCAACTCAAAGTCTCTGTTTAAATAATATACCCGGGCCGTTCCACCCACTGTCTCTGTCTCTCTCCCTCTCTGGTTCCAGTACAGTGCTACTGAGTTCATGCTTGCCGCCTCCTCTGAACGGCACTTTAATGAAGTGGAAGCACAAAGTTCTCAACGCTGGGGATGTGGAGCAGTGGTGATCATGCCTCTGCCCGGCACACAGATTAAATGTCACGCCGAGTTTGAGTCGTGAGGGGGATGCTGCTGTGGATGGGAGAGTCCATCCTGAGCTCAGCACCTCTAGTGGTGATACAGAGGAACTGAAGGGAGATGAATTTTGATTTCCAGCTTTAACTGTTCACCAAAAATGATGCTGATAAAATGTTATCAACATCAAATCCTGTCCTGCACATTTCAGTCCTTCCTGTCCAAATGATTAGACGTATTCTTGCAGCCGCCAGTCGACTATAACCTTTTAACAAATCTGTTTCAAGATTTAATCAAGAACTTTATTGGAAAGGCATCTTGATTTGATTAATTCATTATCACAGCAAGTAAAAATGCTCAGCTCAAGAGTAAACAGCCCAAGAAACAAAACCGCAATAAAAGCATTAACAAAAACAAGACACTCACTTGAAATTATGAAATAATAATAATAATAATAATAAAACACATAGCTTTAGCTTTATAATTGTGCATGTGTGCATAATGTATAGCATATTTACCTTTTCTTTTTGTACTAAGCATTTAAAACTCAATTAGTTCTGTGATTTACAATATGTTTTTTACATCAATGCACAGTCAGCATATGGTGGCTGCATATCTCAATACACAAATGACCACACAAAAGATCATTTTCTCTTCAGTTTTGGTACTTGTCAAGCCATGGGGTCTTTAATGCATCGAGATCATGCAATATTTGCTCTATTGCAATTTCAATAACATCAACATTCATCCATTATACACACATTATTCACTGAGTAATAAGTTCAACAGTAATCTAAACAAGTTCAAATGTTAAAATCTCCATTAAGAATTTCAAACTTTTCAGGATATTTGGAACCCGAACATGAATTAATGGCATAAACTATATTATAATCATCTTAACCCAGCAACAACAGAGGTAAAAAAAAAAACTTTTGAACTAGTCATAGTGAAAAGACCTTACTAAGAAAAGCCACTTGATTTGACAAATTGAACGCAAATGTTTCTGAAGCACTGGATTATTTAACATATTGCAGTGCATATTATATCAAATATATGTATAAAAATTCCATATAACAGAAGGCATGGGTCTTGGAAAAGTAACAAATGTCTCTCAAAACCATGGGGGACTGAACATAGACTTTTCTATGGTTGCTCTGCATCTCTGAAATCTCTCTAAGATGGGTAAAAAGAAACCCTCAGATGAACCAATTTTTTGCTGAAGAGGCCTTTCTATATTTTAATACTACCGGATCATAAACAAATTCATTTATTTATTAATTAAATAGCTGTTTTAAACTCTATAGATCGTTCTGTAGAGTAAGTGAGGCTTTGTTATATGCATGTAAAAGCCTGTTACCTGAACACTGGGCAGAGTGAACTGACTGATGGTCGCCGGCTCCGTGGCGGCAGCGCGCATCACGGGCACAAACGGATCGCAGGACATCTGCCATCCCGAGACCGCCTGAATCAGCGGAGGAGGGCGAGAGGAGATGAGCACCGGAGGAGCAGAACCCACCCTACACAGTCCGGAGGTGGTCGGGACCATCCAGAGCCACGGAGGAGCTTCCGCGCTCACGTGCCACAGCTGAGGCTGAGCTTTAACGCGCTGGACCGGGATCATTCCTGCTGCATCCTAGAACTGCATAAGAAGGATGGAGACTGAGGAAGCTGCCCGTGCAGTGGACACTGGAAAAAAAAAATCAGATAGATATCGCACATTTATCCGCGTCTCCGATTGATACAAACAGATAGATGTCAACAATAATTTTTCGTCAAAAGTCTCTCAAAGTTATATCCATATTTCACCACTCATTCCATAATTACGCATGCATATTTTTTTTAACTGCATGGCCGAAAGAGTCTGTGTTAGCGAACGTTTCTTGACAATCTTGCTTGTAAACATATACATCTCATTTAGTTCAGGTAATAAGAGAGTCAGAATCTGAATTTATATATATATATATATATATATATATATATATATATATATATATATATATATATATATATATATATATATATATGCCTACCAGTATAAGCTCATTGAAACATAATAAACAGGCTCCCCTCCCAAATTCTGCAGCACATGCATCCGCATGCACAGGTGGTGAGACATTATCAAGAGAGCTTTTCCGTACAACTTGAATGGAAAAGTTATTCTCTTTCACTAAAATAAACCGCATCAAGACAGCGCCTAGATGAACTTGATAAAAATAATGTTTTGTTATACTGCACTGTCCAAAAGTCTCTGAAAGTTGCTCATGCACATTTTAGCACAAATTACAAAAACAATAAAAGGCTAATTACACATGCGTAAATTATTTTAACCCCATAACCAGAGCTCAAATATCACCACAACACTTCTGTTATATTAGCCTATATTTTCACCATAGATAATCCTAAACACATTAAGTTGCGATCATGAATATCAGAATCTGATTTTTTTTTAAAAACCCACTGAAACATAATAAATAGGTTCCCCTCCCAAAATTCTGCAGCACATGCATGGACTTAAACAGGTGGATGCAAGACATTTTCAAGAAAGCCTTTCTGTATAACTTAAACGGGAAAGTTATTCTGACGTTTTTTAACCAAATAATGCATGCGAACTCACCTATGAGGTTTCAAAACCCGTTTAGTTCAACATAATTTATGAGTCTGTTAGTGTTTCGCTGGTAAAAAATAAATAAATAAATAAATAAATAATGCAAACTATAAACAGTTAGATTCAATATGAAACTGTGGCTGCAGACGAAGGTTTCTAAGAATATCCAGTAAGAAAGGTGTCCAAAGTGTCCAAAGCGTAGAGAATACGTGTGTGCGTTCACGCGCCTTGGATCGCACTCTCCATGTGCACGATCACAGCGGCGGGTTGTTCATTTCGCTCCGTGGGAATCTCGTGGAAATCTGTTCACTGTCAAGCCGATGATTCTCCAGCCACCCGCGGTGGTGCCTCCTAAAGAATCTCAAAATCATTCCTCATCACGATATAATCCTCTGTTTCTTAAGCATGCTTGTAGAACTTGTGTAGAAAATCCTCGTTGATGAAGAGATACGACTGTGCTTCTGCTCAGCTCAAAGTCCTGGCAGTCCAGACCGGGTGCATTTGCTTTCTGAGCGGATCTGATGGCGCCGTGCGCAGCACAGTGCGTCAGGACGCGCAAAGACGCACAACTCGCCCTTAGATGATCTGGGATGATAGAATAATGTGACAACTGTTTTAATCCATTAACAGTGGCATGATTTACTTTGTTTAAAACCTGCATGGGAGTTTATTTGACCCTCATGTTCTGTATGGGGGCCCCATGGGGTTTTTAAAGCCTAATTAGAATGGATAACAGATCAAATCTGAAAAGTGCATGACACATTTGAAGGTTGAAGTTTCAATCAGTTATAAAAGATTAATTAAATAATCTTTCAGTTTTTGATTCAGTCAGGGCAAAAGTTAAGGGAAAATATCAATATATTAGGCTAATTATTACAATTATTTTTTAATATAGGTCTATTATATTATAATTATCAAGATTAAATTAAATGAAAATGTTTTTTGTTTTTTTTAAACTATATTTATGCTATAAATTGTCTGAAATATTGGTTATTGTAATCTGTTGTCAGTTTCTGTTCATAAAAAGTATGAAACAAGCAGATTTGTCATCATTGCAGAGGAAATATCTTAGTCTGCATGGGGAGCCTTCGAATATTGCCTTGGTCAATGGGGGGCCTTGGAGTCAAAAAGCTTTTCTTTTCTTTTTTCCTTATCAATCAATCCTCTATGGTGACTTTGAAGCACAAGTCATCATATTTTTCTTATACCGCCAGGGGGTATGTTTGAACAGCCATAATTGAGGTTATCCAAAGTTTCTTTTTTTCTTCTTCTTTTGCCCACAACGGGGTGTCTTGTTGTGAGTGGATCATCCATGACTCTTGTGAATGTCACAAAACCCTTTGTGTAAACAAAAAAATGATACCAAATGTGGATTTGACACCCCAGTCTGAATTCCTTGGAAGAGCCTTGGAAGTGTGAAATAACGAAGAGGATCTGGGATGCGTTTGCAGAAAGCATGGTTAGCCAACCATGGTCGCAAGTTCCATTGAAGTCTATTGGTAACGACAGAACTTGTGATGATAGTTGGCTAGCGATGCTTTTGGGGAACGCATGCAGCCTATGCAGGGCTGGTGATTGAAAGGTTGCAGGTTTTGATCTGAACATAATTTTGCCTCAATGAACTCTTAATTTACTGCTTATTAAGAGTTAGTAAGGTAGTTGTTGTAGCGTTTAAGTTTAGGTATGGGGTAGGATTATGGGATGTAGAGTATGGTCATGCAGAATAAGGCATTAATATGTGCTTTATAAGTACTAATAAACGGCCAATACGCAAGCTAATAAGTAACTAGTTAAAAGTTCGAATTGTGTTACCTGTATATAGCAGTAGACTTTTTGTGTAAACTTTTGATTGTTCTTCAATGCAACATCTGTGTCCTCAGCCAAAAGGCCATGCTCCATGTGGCTTTTATAAATTATTTCTCATTTATGGTGATGGTAAGCGGTCCAAATCAATTTCTAACTAGGGTAGGTTCATGAGTTCTTTGGAGTGAAAGAGAACTCAACAATTTGACTTGAAATCTAGGGAACCCCTAGGCCATTACTTCTTCATTTTCTCCATCAAAAATCTTGATTTACAGAGCTGTGCGGTCTCTCACCCCAGGCGCTGTTTCATGTCCTTTTAAAATGTATCTGTGCTTATAATTAGTGACTGCTGCCCCTTTCATTTGTCCTCCTAGTTTGGTTGGAAGGAAAGGGTGGATATCCGCGGCTGTCCGTGGCACAGAATATGGCCCTGCCGGTGCCGAAGCGATAGAGATTATTTGACTGGGGCTGTTCTGTTGTGATATTCCAGTTTTGGGGTCTGCCGTAGGAGTTGTTTGGATCATCCACCGCTATTTCACTGAAGGGAATATCTGGATGCAGAAATGACATTTTCCAGCCATTTTCTGATTGGTTCAAGCCTTACCCTCAATCACACAGCGTGTCTAATGCCTGAGGCCGGTCTTACTTTAGATTCTGTGAGCATGAGGAAAGCATGTCAGAATATTTTGAGCATTACAAGAATATTCAGAAAACAGGTGCCACAATCGTCACATCGGTTACCTGAGCAAAGGCAAAGGCTATAGCAAAATTTGGCACCATGGACATTAACTTACATCTTAATAGTATTAAAAAGAGAAACAATCCATTTTAAATGGTGTCTTACCCAGAGTAACCAGCTTGGCATGGCCCACAATACTATTGAAACATATTGCCTTGACATCGAAAGGCTTTGGACTATTTGTTTCAGAGAAAACATGTATTTTAACGCTCCTCACAGCTGGATGCATGATTATGCTGAGACAGAACACATGGTGAGGTTAATTACAGGGTCAAGCTGGTGTATTTATGGCCTGGCTTGGACACAGTTGTGTGATTTAAGATTCTTTAATGCACAGCGGAACTCATTCATATGAATGAGTAGGAACACTTTGGTATTCTCTCGGACCTAAGTGCGTCTTTTGATACTGTCGATCACATGCTATTACTTAGTCGACTTGAATCTGTCTTTGGTGTAACGGAAACTGCTCTGGACTGGTTCAGATTTTATTTTGCTGATGACAGTGAGTTTGTTTTTATGGATGGCCACAGATCAGAGGTTGGTCCTGTTAGTACTGGTGTCCCCCAGGGCTCAATTCTCGGTCCTTTGCTTTTTAGCATCTATATTTTTCCACTCTGTAAACTATTATGATGTCTTGACCTTAACTACCATTTATGCTGATGATACCAAGATTTACATTCACTCAAAACCGGGTATAGGTGTGGACATTCCCCATCTTTCCAACTGTATTTCTGAGATTAAGATATGGATGTCTAACAATTCCCTGTGCTTGTATAGTTCCAAAACTGAAGTTATGCTTGTTGGCTCTCCCCATCAACTGCGTAATGCTGATTCTTTGGCTTTGTCTGTTGATGGTGTTGTCTTAGAGTTACAAAGTAAATTATTCTAGAAATTAAAAAAGTATTTTTTGGAGTTATTTTGACGCCAGTCTGTCAAAATTGTGGAATTCTCTAGTTGACATTAGGGAAGCAAATTTGTTAGGTATTTTAAAAACTTTTTATTTCAGGATTAGTTTTAACTGATTCATTCTCTTTTTATTTTGTCGTTTAATTACTCAGTGTTATATGTTATTTTTCTCTGTGTGTTTGCTCTGTACTTAATGTGTTTTAATTTATTTTGTTGTGTTTGCTTGTGTCGTAAAGCGCTTTGAGAAAGCAACTTTTAAAAGGCGTTATACAAAATAAATGTATTATTATTATTATTATTACCAATAATATATAAACAATAGTATGTATGAAATGCTAAAGTGTATGATTTCTGCACCACCAGCATCACCAACTGAATTGGAAAAAATGACTATTTTCAAACAGGTTTCCCAACACTTTTCTCATCTTTCTTTGGTCAGACAAATAAAGTGTCTTGGCTGAAACGCTATTGGTTGAGTTAAACATTCAATGAGGAAAAAAAGTAGGGTCTTACATACCAGAATGGAGTGGAAGAGAAGGGGTTCAAAGTAAAAGAGCTGAAAGGAAAATCATTTAAAGTTGTTACATTTATTTGACCACAATGAGACCATGAGAGAGCATTATGTGTCAGTTTTTGGGGTTTTCTGTCAAGCATTTGATGCAAGTAAACTAAAAAGTGCATGTCTATTTTGTGATACAACAGAGGATTAAAGCTTCAAGTTATAAAAGCTTAAATATATAAATATTCAAGTACACTCTAAAAAATAACTAAAAAAAAGAAACAAATTTACACAGAAAAATACCGATTTCCACTGAAATAGTAATATATCATAAAAACAATGCATTCTGGGTAATATTTGTCATTTTAAGAAAAGAGGCCTATAGGCTACTTTCACGAAAACTACAAATAATATTACCCAGAATGCACTGTATTCACCAATGAAATCTGACAACAGCTGTCTCATAAATTTTGTTTATAAACTCTCGAATCAAGACAAAAACAGTATTTTTCAGGCTGGATCAAGCTAATGCGCAGTCCTAAATGCGCGTCTCTTGTGTCTCATTTCAGAGGTGCGCGTCTGACTGTTTCTATAGGAACCGGAGTTTCGATCAGCAATTGGCTTATTAGAAGGCGGGACTTATTCCGCCATATTGCACTTTGCACTTTATCTTATTCAAAACAATACGAGTGACGCATCTTGTGTTATTCTATAGTCTCTGGTTATATACTGTAAAAAAAAAAAATGCATTCTGGGTAATATTTGTCATTTTTGAAAAAGTATCCTATAGGTTACTTTCTCAAAAGCGACAAATAATATTACCCAGAATGCATTGTTTTATGGTATATTACTGTTTCAAAGGAAAACGATAATTTACTGTGTAAATTTGTTTCTTTTTTTACAGTTCTTTGCTCTTAAGAGCAACACATTAAAATAACTTGAAAGGAAAATAAATGTAAAAAAATAACATATATCATTGGAGTCTCTCATTAAAACACAAGTGACAATGTCAACAGAACATATCAGCAGTAATTTAAAGTTATAATTATTCAAATTATCTAAAGCAGGGGGCCTACTAGGGGGCCTAAATTAAATTATATAAAAATAAATGCTAAAACAAAATGCTAAAATTAATTTCTGAAAATCACAAATTAATCACAATTCATTATTTAAATCTATTAACATGAAAAAAAAAGTTGAATAACAGCTGAATAAAAAGCAAATGTGTATAATGGGCTTTCTGTCACTCATTTGCTGTTGATAATCCCTGATGGAGTTATAGCCTCAGGATGCCACTGTTCCTGAATCTGGTCATTTACATGTGTGCTCTGATTATCCACAAACCTCTGTTAGACCTCACTTGGGAAACAGTCAGAGGTTTTCCCTGTGTTCTGCTTGTTTGTTGTCATGCCATTCTGGGACAAGAATATTCCCATCACTTGTGCTGTATTACAAAAGTGCTTGTTCATACCACAGCTGCCGCAGGCTCTAGAAAATTGATGTAGCGCTTCTCCTGTTCAGGAAAATGTTGACTGTGCAGGCAGGATCCTGTGACTTCTAGGATGAAAACATTGGCCGGAGGGATTGGTGTTGTGGTGTCGTAGTTAAAAGAATAGTTTACCCAAAAATATATATATATATATATATATATATATATATATATATATATATATATATATATATTTATGTATATACAGTATCTATGTATATGTAATCATGTGAAATGTTTTAAATTGTAATAATATTTCACAATATTACTGCTTTTACTGTATTTTTTTATCAGAACTATCCAAACTAACCAGCAGATCTTTTCAATGGGGAATACACAAAAACAAATATGTGCATCGTTACCCTTCTGACTTTAACAATTATACTGAATCATAATTTCCTCACTTTCATCACTGCATGGGCTAAAATTCCCCTTTTGTTTCCCACTCCTAATGGATGCATTTATCAAACCTGTCTTTCCGCATGGCATAGGTGTCACCTAGACTTCAGAGTCAAGGACCACTCAGAGATCAACTGCGGTCCTGAACACAATAGGTAATGTAGTTACGGGCAGGTGTACAGGCAATGCCACCTACCTTCCCCACGCAGAATCGGGATGCAATTTGTTCAAATTGGCAAGGGATATGGAAAAGCACTAAAGCAGTTATCTGCACAAAACACATTTCCTCCAAACTGTCCCCTTTTTTTGTATGTATAATTGCCTGAAAACAGCAAACTGGTACAGGTATGCAGGTATGTTTTCTTACAATGTTGGCACATTTAAAAACATAGTTACAAACATGAAATGCATTAGAATGATGTCTCTAAACAAGCTTTATTTAAGGAAGAAATGGAGATAAACGAACTACCTGTGAAACGCACACACAAACACTTTGGACTGGTGTTCTGTTTGGCTGTGGTGTTTCAAGGATGTCGGACACGTTGTCATCTCCCTAAAGGAATCACATCCTGTCTGCATGTCACACCAAACTGCTGTTCAACCACCTGTATTTTGCACACAGGGGAAGGGATGGGAAAAAAAAAAAAAACATCTAAAGAAAATCTGATTTTCTGCTGTTTGAAGATGCTGTTTGATGGATTAATGGTCAAAATCAATTTAAATTTAACAGAAAAGTTTCAACATTTCAAAAGATTACTAATGTAAAACTGTCATGTTTAAATGTATGACTCTGTGTCCTGTTACTGCTATCATTATCATTCAAAAGTCTGGCCGGTCTGTAAGACTTTTTGTCTCTTCTGCTCACCAACATTTATTTGATCAAAAATACAGTAGAAACAGAAATATTGTGGAATAATATTACAATGTAAAACAACTGTTTTAAATTTTAATGAAATTTTTTGAAAATTTGAGTTACCAATTTCTCATAGTAGTCCACCGACTTGTGCAATATAAATTCAAGACAGGCCAAAAAATTACCATACATTTTTTTTGGACTGCTGTCCCACTTACCCATCAGGTTTGATAACTAAATCAAGAGAATTGTTCCTTTCTTCCTTCAGTGCTCCATCTCTAAACTCTATCTCACACGCGGTGGAGTCAAGGGCTACTCCATCATGAAGCCAGCTTGGTCTATTTCACTTACAATTACCCATGATACCCTGTGGACCCTGGCACATCTGTGATAGTGGTCATACGGGAGGTCTGTTACAGGAATTGGCAGAAAGTAGATTCAGCCCCCAAGAGTCTCATAAAGCCTCAGATCAAATCAACTTCTACCTTTCGCTCAGGTTCTGTCACACTTCATCTAAAGAAGCAGGCGTCTGCATAACCAGCCAAAGAGCGTCTAGTAATGCTCCATTTAGACAAAAATCTTTTCAAAAAAAGACCCAAAAGCAAAACTATGGGTTTGCAGTTATTATAAATGACCTAGATTTCCTTTCTGATCTTCACCATAATCAAAAGACACTTTGATGCTTCATTGCTGATGCTGCCAGGGCTATGAAATTAAAGATATACATAAATGTTCCACATTGTAAATTGCGTTCAGTGGCCTGAAGTATTTTGGACACTTAAATCACATTTAAAATGTCTGAATATCAAAAGCATTAGATAACAAATATCAAAGCAAGTGGCCTCTGCAACAAATGATGCAAAAGCTATTCTCACAACGAACACATTTTTGTGTAATGTTGTATATTCTAACAAGATTCAGTTATGTCTATAGAAAGGACGTCTAAAGTAATGTAGGCCCCTATACCTTGAATGCAATGTAAGTCACTGTGGATAAAAGTACCGTAGAAACATCACCTGGTTTTCTCCACACGTACCGCTTAGAATTAAGGCCATAAAGTTCTATCTTGGTCTCATCAGACCAGAGAATCTTATTTCTCACTATCTTGGAGTCCTTCAGGTGTTTTTTAGCAAACTGAGGAGAGGCTTCCGTCGGGCCACTCTGCCATAAAGCCCCGACTGGTGGAGGGCTGCAGTGATGGTTGACTTTCTACAACTTTCTCCCATCTCCCGACTGCATCTCTGGAGCTCAGCCACAGTGATCTTTGGGTTCTTCTTTACCTCTCTCACCAAGGCTCTTCTCCCCCAATAGCTCAGTTTGGCCGGACGGCCAGCTCTAGGAAGGGTTCTGGTCGTCCCAAACGTCTTCCATTTAAGGCTTATGGAGGCCACTGTGCTCTTAGGAACCTTAAGTGCAGGAGAAATTTTTTTGTAACCTTGGCCAGATCTGTGCCTTGCCACAATTCTGTCTCTGAGCTCTTCAGGCAGCTCCTTTGACCTCATGATTCTCATTTGCTCTGACATGCACTGTGAGCTGTAAGGTCTTATATAGACAGGTGTGTGGCTTTCCTAATCAAGTCCAATCAGTATAATCAAACACAGCTGGACTCAAATGAAGGTGTTCTGATCATCTCAAGGATGATCAGAAGAAATGGACAGCACCTGAGTTAAATATATGAGTGTGACAGCAAAGGGTCTGAATACTTAGGACCATGTGATATTTCAGTTTTTCTTTTTTAATAAATCTGCAAAAATGTCAACAATTCTGTGTTTTTCTGTCAATATGGGGTGCTGTGTGTACATTAATGAGGAAAAAAAAAGTTAAAATTATTTTAAAAACTTAATTGAAAACTTAAATGATTTTAGCAAATGGCTGCAATATAACAAAGAGTGAAAAATGTAAGGGGGTCTGAATACTTTAAATGTATACTTTACAGTTCAAACATTTGGGTTTGGTAATTTTCAGCATCAATACTCCAGTATTCAGTGTCACATGACCCTTCAGAAATCATTCTAAAATGCTGATTTGCTGCTGAAAAACATTTCTGATTATTATCAATGTTGTAAACAGTTGTGCTGTTAAATATTTTTTGATAACTGTGATACTTTTTTTTCTCAGAACAGCGCTTACGTGAAATATAAATCTTTTGTATATTTTAAAATGTCACTTTTAATCAATTTTGATCAATATTAATTTCTTTCACACACATAAAAAAAAAAACCCATCTGACCCTAAACTTTTGAACGGTATAGTATGTAAAGTTGCTTTACATGTTGTCATCAATGGAGAAAGATGTTTTGCCTGCATAATTATGTAGTCCCAGCATCTACCAGCAGGGGCAAACACAATCTAACCAGCTGAATCCCTGACCCCCTGATCTACATAAGCTTAGACTTGCTCTCAGTCATGTAGCAGACCTATCTTTTGTCTGTGTAATTGAATGGAATCAGTGCTTGTTATACTAGAGAAAATCCATCTGGAACAAGACATCCTGCCTTACATATTTGCAGGAACAAACAAGAAGCTTTGGAGTCAGTCCCAGATCTAAATACAGAAAGCACAGAGGTGATCAGGTGTAATGCAGACGACACTGGCACACATGGTTTCGCCTATATATACTGCTTTAATAAGCAGGCTAGTTTAATGAGATAATTGGCTATGTGCAGCTTTCCGCTCTTCCTTTGGCAGCCACTAGCTTCCCATTAGCCGTCTCTGTTCTAAACGCATAATAATATTCAGCTGATGACTGCCTGCAACTAATGTCTCATGAGCTCTTGGGCAAGGCAAATTCAATTTCTTTGCCATAAAAATGCTTCTGAAATAATCCAATCCCATTCCGGCTCATCTCTTCGCTGCCTGCTCTTTCAGGCAAACGCTGCTGATGCTGAATACTAAATGCCGGGCTTTTTACCGCCCCTCTATCCCTGTGCACCCAGCATCAAGGCGACAGAAGACCCGGTAAGAATGAGCCTGTGATGAGTCTCCTCAGCTGAACGGAGGAACCAGCGGAGCTCAACTCTGGAGATCGATAATGCTCTCTGGAAGAGCCTGTGGCCCACTTTCTGAAAAGACACTGCTTTAATCTTCTAGGAAAACGATAATGCGTTTGTCCTGCCTCTTATATTAGTATTCAGCATTCGAATGATGAATCTGCGCATCGATGAACGACTTTCCAACAAATTCTGCACATTACTTTCAATTTCTGTGACGTTCTTCATATATCCCAGAAGCAACTCAAAGTGCTTTATGTTCTAGCTGACAAGAGCAAAAGAAATTATGATGGAAAGAATTTAAAATAAACAGATAAACACATGTGGATAGAAAAATGATAATGTAAACAAACAAAACTATTACTTTTAAAGCTGTCAGCGACACAATATAAGACTGCTCACTATATTTACTATGAATTTTGACCTACCGCTATCATGACAAGACCATTTATTATGCTTTGAGCTCGACTCTGTAATAATGTACACACCTTAAAGATGTAGTGAGACTGCTTAGAGAGGAAAAAATGAAGGAAACAAACTCCAAAAGGGGGTTAACGTTAGCCGATTGGGATCTGTAAGCTGGAGTCTTTATTATTGTGTTAAAGCCTGTGGGTGGGAAAATCAATCAATCAATCAATCAATCAATCAATCAATCAATCAATCAATCTATCTATCTATCTATCTATCTATCTATCTATCTATCTATCTATCTATCTATCTATCTATCTATCTATCTATCTATCTATCTATCTATCTATCTATCTATCTATCTATCTATCTATCTATCTATCTATCTATCTATCTATCTATCTATCATAAATACGCTCCAAAAACTGATTGGGTTGTTTTAACAGCGGTTGGTTTAAATGTTTTGGCCAACGTGCTGGACAGTTTTACTGAACCAAACTATTGTTTAAAAATGACTATGTGGCTGGCTTAAAATAAACCCAAAATAGATTGGAAATTAAAAATCAGATATATAATGACTAGAGGCAACAATAATAATCAAAATGTAAACATTTATTAATAAGCAATTAAATGTTTATTGTCTAATTATTATTCATTAAAATTATTAATAAATGTTCATTTATTAAACATATTAATAAATGTTAATTTCCAACATATGTTGGGTTCATTTTAAGTGAGCAATACAGAAATGTTTAAACAATAGTTGAGTTAAATAAAACATTTATCCCAACCACTGGGTTAAAGGTGCTGCAGAGGATCTTTTCGTCGACTGAGAATCCAAAGACTGTTAGTGAGTTTTTGAAATGAGCGCATCCGTAAGAACAACCCCCCTCCTTCACAGCTCATTTCGAGGGAACGCCTCCCAAAACTTGTGCACGAGTAAAAACATTGCATGCGGCGCCTGTAGAGTGTGGAAAGTTACTGGAGCGCACACGTCTCTCACATGGACCGTAATGGCAGTGATTGACAAGCCAGAGGGCCAATCGATTACACGATGATCGCGTAAACGATTGGCTGATGTTTTTAATGCCCTACTTCGTGCACAGATGATGTATATTAATATTATTCCTTTCAGTGCACCTAATAAATAGTCTTTTATCAGTTAGTAAAGACAGTTTCAAGTAATATTGCAAAAATGTATAAAACGAAACATCCTCTGTAGCACCTTTAAAACAACCCAGTTGCTGGGTTTGTCCATTTTCAACCCAGCTTAGGTTGTTTTTAACCCAGCATTTTTTAGAGTGTACAATGTACAAATTATAGAAAAACTTGAAAATTACACATTGACAAGTTGCATTTCAATTTATAAAACTGTTTTGGTCAGTCTTCAAATATAATTGGCTATCTACGTGGACTTAATATTTAGTTTAAATGATTTCATATTTTTACTTGTATGTTATCTTAACTTCCACTTCGGTATAGAAAATTATTATTATTTAAAATTATTATATTAAAGGGTTAGTTCACCCAAAAATGAAAATTCTGTCATTAATTACTCACCCTCATGTCGTTCCACACCCGTAAGACCTTCGTTCATCTTCGGAACACAAATTAAGATATTTTTGATTAAATCCGATGGCTCCGTGAGGCCTGCATAGGGAGCAATGGACACTTCCTCTCTCAAGAACCATAAAGGTACTAAAAACATATTTAAATCGGTTCATGTGAGTACAGTGGTTCAATATTAATATTATAACGCGACGAGAATATTTTTGGAGCGCCAAAAAAAAATGCTCAAAATAAACAATGCTTCAAGAAGCATCGGAGCAAAAATGAATCAGTGTGTCGAATCTGCTGTTCGGTGCGCCAAAGTCATGTGATTTCAGCCGTTGGCAGTTTGACACACGATCTGAATCATGATTCGATACACCAATTCATTTGTGCTCCGAATCTTCCTGAAGCAGTGTTTTGAAATCAGCCATCACTATATATATATTTTTTTTTTTGGCGCACCAAAAATATTCTCGTCACTTTATAATATTAATATTGAACCACTGTACTTACATGAACTGATTTAAATATGTTTTTAGTACCTTTATGGATCTTGAGAGAGGAAGTGTCCATTGCTCCCTATGGAGGCCTCACGGAGCCATCGGATTTCAACTAAAATCTTAATTTGTGTTCCGAAGATTAATGAAGGTCTTACGGGTGTGGAACGGCATGAGGGTGAGTAATAAATGACAGCATTTTCATTTTTGGGTGAACTAACCCTTTAATACTTCATCAGAGGTGATTGTCTCTGCAATCAATAACTTGATGGTTGCATTTGTGTAAAACAAGAGAGCGTGAGCACCGGTGCGGTCTGATAGATAGCATTGTACACACAATGGTGAAAATGAGGAATTATCTGATCTCTGAATGCTGCGGTTGACCAATCAGCATAAAGTATTTCAGAGAGACCTGTAATAATAATAAAAAAAAAATAATTAAAAAAATCAGTGTTACATTCGCAGACACAGATGATATTTGAAAACAACAGCACTCTTGATAGTGTGATATTGCTTAACTTAAAGTCTTTAGGGGAAGCAGTTCTTTTCAAAACAGCATTTTAAGACAGTATTATTTAAATAATATATTACTTGCATTGAAGTGCTAACTGTAGGCTATTTCATTGGCCTTGTACATGTACTCAGTGCTCTGCAGTAAAATTGAATACAATCGGATACCATCGGATGCCGTTAGTATCAGATAAAAACACAGAGAAATCTTTACCTCTCCTCATAGTGAGAGATAATCATGTCAGAAGAGTAAGATTCAGTCTTACATTAACAGAGTATATTCACATACTGTAATGTACTACACATATAAAGGCACTGAATGCAGGGCATAATTTATTATATTGAGATTCTCAAAGGTTCATAGAAACCAATATGAGGATATTTGTAGAGATATTCATGTCTATGATGATGAATTATATTGCACTGCATCCAGATAAACCACAGGAGATTTATAAACCTATACAAAGACACCATTATTTTGGGTTACACTATTTAGACATTATACTAACTATAAATAACTTTGCAACTACATGTCAACCAACACTCAGGGTATAGTAGACTATATATGCGAACCCACTGGACAATGTGTGGTCTGCAGCAAAAATAACAGTTACGAATAAAGTGTCCTTGCTGTTTTAGATTAGACTGAGTATTTGACTCAGTGAATCTCTGAGCAAATAAAGGATCTTTATTTACTTTCAATAGCAACATTGAGCTGTCGTGGCAGTGAACCCCCTCGAGTGTTTTTGAAAGGCAATGTGAGACGTGTCACAGACTGATTCTTCAACATCTCTATAATCAGAACAGCTGAGAGCCGTTTATACTTCACTCAGATCAAATAAAGCTCAACAGAGCTGAAGCGAGAACAACAATATGCCACTGCTGTTGTTTTTTGTTGAAGTCAGTGCAGTCTTTTTGTTCTGAGAGTATATAATTGCCCACCTTATTTTGTTTTTATTACCACAATCCCTTGGTAGCGCTCTAAAGAGAGTCTCGAACACACTTTCTTAGTGTTTAGTGAGTATATCACAGGCTGCTCCACTTAGCTAGCTCTTTCAAAATAGTTCAGACGGCAAATAATGGTGCTTTTATTTTTTCAAGGATGGTTTTAAAAGGCAGACGAGTACCTTGGTTTAATCGTGATCATTTATGCTTTGCTACCGTCATGAAGAATTTGATAAATGTTATGAACAAAGTATCTCGCTTTGAAGATAAAGTCACCTTGGACAGATAAAGTGTATATTCAAGCTTCTGTGGTAAAATATTGGCTCGTCCTGCCGTGTTAGCTTGTTATGTGTGGTTGATGTATTTTCTCCTTACAGGCAATTAACGTCTCATGGATGCTCCAGATTCTTGACTTCATTTTGAAATGTGACATATCTTATATTTCCACTGCACTGTGTCAATGTATTTCCAATTACCAGCAGTTTGTATTTTGCCAAGCAAGACATGCTCCTGGATCAACATCTGTAACTGATGCTTTATCTATGTCTTAGTTGGCACAGAAATGAATGGGAAATGTTTTTAATGTTTTTAATCAAGCCTTTCAGCTCATAAAATGAGCTAAATTAGTTGCTATAGCTTCATTGTTACTCTTTATTTGTACAAAATGCATACAAACTGTCATCAATAACAAATATTCTTGTAATAATTCAATTAGCTTTTGTGAAAATTCTTGAACTGACACGCACATGCTTTCCTAAAGCCATGTCAGAATTATTATATTCACTAGACTACTAGATAAATGAATGCCACAAACTTGTAATTAAAAGTGGACACTTTTGCCTTTCGGTTAAAAAAGCCAGTCGACTTATTGATAAACATATCACCTGATCTGTTTGCTCTGGAACACATACACATTAGGTAAACAAACTAAAAAAAAAGCAGTTAATGCTGCACACAGCAGCAAACACATGGCACTAGAAGTGTCCAATCCATAGACAAATGACCCTGAATCTTTTTAATGAATCAGTCAAAATGACACACAAATGATTGTAATACACTCTAAAAAAAAAAACACACAGGGTTAAAAGCAACCCAATTTGGCTGGGCTGGGTAATATAGGACAGAACACATGTTGGGTTAATTTTACCCAGCAAATTGGGTTGTTTATTTAACCCAGCATAATGTGTTGATTAATTTTTACTATAATATTAGCTTTTTTTTTTTTTTTTTACTTCATACATGAATTCATGTTTACAGATTAACTTTTTTTTAAATACTCCACACAACCACTTGTTTGCATGATAATTCCTTTATTTTCTATAGCATATTTTTATATCATATTTTATATCATTTTCCTATATTTAAGCTTGTTTAACAAATATTAGAAGTAAAAATTAAACATTTACACTGTTAGCCCGGATAAGTTGAATTTTCTTAAAAAATTTGAGGAAACTGGTTGCCCTAAAAAAATGAAGTAATGTTAACTTAATAATTCGAGTTCAATTAACTTAAAATGTTTTGTAATATTAATTACTTTGTAGTTATTACACCTAGTATATTTAAGTTCAATGTACTAAGCAAGTTAACTTGCCACCAATCAAAATTCATCCATGCCTCCCATCATGCATTGCTGCATGAATAAATTATGAGCTGAATTGTCTTAGTAATTTCCTTTATTCTCACTATTTAAATTTTGCTGTTTTTCTGTGACTTTTTAGTAGCTTGTTTTCTAATTTTCAGAGTTGATCTGTTTATCAGAAAATGTTGCTTGTCACCGTTGTTGAGATTCATACGCTGATTCTTGATGTCTGTGTGTGCTTAAAATATATATATATATATATATATATAAATATATATATATTTTTTGTGATAAGAACAACTTTAAAAAAAAAATTGTATTGTAAAAGTTGATCTTCTGCTGTAGAATCACAGTGCTGCTGTAATCAATAATGTAAATCTAACTCAGAGATTGGGCTCTAAATGAGTTCAGTGATTCAGATCAAATAATGATTATGTGAAAACATAATCAACACCACCTGATCATCTTTTAAATTTGCTTGTCTGGTTGGTTTTATTGCAGTTAAAACTGCCCAAACAAAATCTAATATTAAAAAGTCAAGGGTCAAGAGCTCAACTAAAACAAACCCTGACCTCGATGATGGTAACTTAAAAATTGTGATTTTCTCCTTTGGTGAAAAACTATAAAAAGGTAAATGTTTGAAAAAAAATGTCTGTAGAACAGCCAAAACAAATGTTCCAACTGCTCATCAACAGCTCCTTGAATTCACACACACCACGACAAAATGGCGTCATTACCTGCCGTAAACCAGTGTGTAGGAGGCGTGGTCAGGAGAAAAACTTCATAATTTAAGTGCATTTAACTTACATTTATTAACACATTCAAATACACCAACAAATTAGTAGAATATACTTATATTTTATAAGTAATGCAACCAAACTTAAATATTTTGAGTATATTGTAATTATATTTTTAAGTAAACATAAAATCCGGGCTAAGAAGTAATTCAAGTGTAATGGACATGTCTCTGTTGTCCTTTTTCCACTGTAACGGCTCAGGATCTTGTGCAGGAGATGACTTGCGTTCGACAGGGGAACTGCTAACTTCAGACCGCCGCCCTGCGTTTCACTCGCAGCTGAAAAATGCTGTGACTGACTCAATAACCTGTCCATAAATAATCAATGTACAATTCTGAGAACATAGAAGTATTTATATTCTGTATCTTTTTGAACAAAATCATAAAATTTTATGCAAGGCATCAGGCCTTTTCATCACACGAAATAATTGATGCGACACTCGTGACGCACATTGCGCCCCTGTATGTTGCATTGCATAAATTTAAACAATATATAGAACAATATTGAATTTTTAGATAAAATAAAACGTACACAGTCCTGTATTTTACTGAAGACATGCACCAATTTGATGGAGCTGCACTGTTTCTCCTGAAGAGGTTTCAAAAAGCCCACAATAAATAACTCAACCTCTGGGTTGTTACGTCTGACCCAGGATCTGGGTAACACAAAAACTCTCCAAACACTGGAAAAATAAAATGTGACCCAAAAGGCTCAACCCAAGATTGTTTAGTGTATTTTTGTTTATAAATAGGGCTGTCAAACGATTAATCGCACACAAAATAAAAGTTTGAGTTTGCCTAATATGTGTGGGTGTACTGTGTGTAATTATTATGTATATATAAATACAAACACATCCATGTATATATTTGAGAAATATTTACAAGTATATGTATTTATTTATATTTTTATATCATTTATATTATATATAAATACATTTTTTTTGTACATTTAATCTGTACATTTTAATTTGTGTGTATTTATATATACATATTATTTACACACATATGCAAACTCAAACTTTTATTTTGTATGCGATTAATCGTGATTAATCATTTGACAGCCCTATTTATAAATATATAAACAAAACCGTATACAATACAATATTGTAGGATAGACATTATAGAAGAGAATTATAGGATTAATTAGCGCTTCCTCAAGAGTTCTAAAAAGAATCATTAATGGAATTGTTCACTGGAATCAGAACCGTTCAGAATTCTTTATAAAGTATAGGAAGGGAACTATATCTGAATCATTCCTCCTTTGTTCATTATCATTCTAAACACATTAGTGAAAGTAAATTAAAATTTTGTTTATTAGCAAAGTGGCAAAATCATGGTGAGTTGTTTTTTAGGTTAGGAAGAAATTCAATCAAGGGCACTTACAGAATTGAAATGAAAAACAGTTGATAATTGGATGGCTCATTTACATATCATTAGCATGCTTTCATTAAGGCATAGTTATCTGAAATTCCTCACAAATTAAAGTTCTTGCCAGTCCCAGATGCGAAGCAAGAAGAATTAAATGCAGTTCAAAGGCCTCCTCTGAAATTTTTGCGTGCAGCCAAGAAGAAATTGGAGGATTTTGGTCTTTAAATAGCTGTTCAGGTGGTGCTGAGCTGAAAGTCTCACCAGTCATTCAGATAGCAGGAATATCAGCACCCTTCCCCAGGCAGCCCCAGTCAAAGTGACATGTTTGACTGACCGCAGAGAAGTGAAACTCAAAGCTGCGTCCTGTCCACTAGCTACACAGCACACCGACAGCACGCGGCTCTGCTTGACAGCGATAACATGGACTTTGATCTAAATCCCCACTGTGTGTTTAAAAGATGCAGCTACAGCTGTTAAAGTCGAAGGAAGCCGGAGAGCGAGGGCAGAAGGGATCAGAAAACTTGCTCCTGAAGTCTTGCCCACTGAACCATTTGTGCTAGTTAAACTGCCCAGGGGTTGAAGAGTTGGGGCATGTGCATTGTCAGAACCAACCATTTATGATTCAAACGGTATGGAGTTCAGGGTAGAGCAGACCAACTTAGAGGAGGGAGAGAATAATATCCGATTATGTAGACTACACTGTAAAAAATGACCGTGATTTTAACAGTAAAAGACTGTAAAAATGCTGCGGTGAAAAACTGTCAATTGGTTTACAGAAAGTTTCCGTACTATATACGGTGAATAACTGTAATAGATTTAACTGTACATTTAATGTAATTTTACGGTAAAATACCATTAAATTCACAGTTTTTGGAAGTGAAAAATAACAATTCATTGTAAAATTTACAGTGAAAAACCGTAAATTGACATTCCCACAATTCCCTGCGTGACACTTCACATTTGATATATTTTCGTTGAAATAACTCTGTTTCTTCTTAGTTTTTCTCATTTTTTTCTAATCAGTTACGTACATTAGGGTTTTATGTTACATCTAATGTTGTTTAATGTTTATTGCATTTTTAAAATTTCATGCATGTTAGCATGATGGTGTTTAGTGTGTGTGTGAATGACACTGTGTGCACCTTCTATATGTTAGTGTTGTCCTTCTCAGCTTGTGGAAAAGCTGCTTGTGATGAACTTTGATTCATCATGTGACTCTTATCACCACTGTGTTTGGTGACTGTCAGTGTATTATAAAGTTACAAAACAGATATTAGTACTTCATTAGGTTGGTAAATTAACATTATATCAGTTAATGAAATACGTTATTTTACCGTAAATTTAACAGATTTATTTTTACGTTGCTACTGTATTTTTTACGGTAAAGTTCTGGCAAACACAGCTGCCGTTTTTTTACCGTAAATTTTACTGGGATTTTTTTTTACAGTGTACCTTCTTAAGCCTTGTGAACACAAACAACACATTTATGCTGTATTGTTGACTATAGTGTGCGTTGCAACTGCTTGATGAGTATTTTTGGCTGTACAACTACTAAAGGTTTAGAAAATGTGACCACAAAATAGATGGATTGCATTGAGTTGCACTTTTCTGTCGCTTTGCTGAACATCTTAACATTTACGGTAACACTATATGTCACTTCAAATGTCAACCTGAATAGTGTAGGTTTGTTTATCTTTATCAAAAACTTTTTCATTCAGTTTACTATTTCATTAGTTACTACTAGCACGTATGTGATTCAAAAGCAATTTTACCTCATCTTGCCCAAAAAACTGAGGGATGCCCTACTTTTCAGGTAACTGGTTCACGATTTAGCACATAATGACAGTCGATCAATAGAAAGATGTGCAGTTAAATAAGTTTATGCTAAATCAGTCCTCATCAAGAGCTCATATGAGTGTCAGAGAGCTTGGGATATTATTACAGGCAAGCAAATACCAGGAGCTGCTATCACTCCATGATTTTAAGTAAATTTGCATTTGATTGCAGACAGAAAGCAGACAACTCAGATTGGAATATTTATATATGCATGGGATTTGATTTAAAAGGATGGTTCACTCAAAAATGAACTTTCTGTCATCATTTACTCACATTTATGACAGTGTTGTTATTATTAACTAAAACTAATAAATAATTGAAATAAAGATGAAATACGATAAAATATAAATAAAAACTTAAACTTACAAAACTTATATGAAAATTAGAAATAGTGCCCTAACTGAAATAAAATACGTTCAAGTACTAAAATGCTAAATACAAGAAACATTGGTAACACTTTAGTATGGGGAACAATTCTCACTTTTAACTAGTTGCTTATTAGCTTGCATATTGGCCGCTTATTATACTTAAAAAGCACATATTAATGCCTTATTCTGCATGACTATTCTACATCCCTAATCTTACCCAGTACCTAAACTTAAACGCTACAACAACTACCTTACTAACTATTAATAAGCAGCAAATTAAGAGTTTATTGAGGCAAAAGTCATAGTTAATAGTGAATGTCCCCCATACAAATGGCAAACAAATGGCAAAAGCACATAAATTGACTAAAACTTAAACTAAACTTAAAATAAAAAATAAAGGCTAATTCAAATGATTAATAAATACTATATTAATAATACTAAAAATAATACTGCGTTAATGTTATTCTAAACCTGACTGTTAATGTTTACTTAGATAACTCAACCAGATAACTCAAACATATGTAGATAATTTAATTATATTAAAGTGTTCAAGACCATCACGGACAATGGATTTTGAATGCAACTTCCAAAAACAATTGCATCTTGAACAATAAAAAGTCACATTAAAATGTCTAAATTTGGTCCGTTCAAGTTGCACCATGTGCAAATCATTCTCTTTAAAATGAACTCTATAAACCTTCATGTGACAACCTCTACAATTGTTTTTTTTTTTCCTGATGGAACACAGAAAATAATCAAAATGTCTAAGTTGTTCTTTTCTATGCAATGAAAATGCACGGTGATCACCAACAGTCACGGTCATAATAGATGAACCCAGGTCCTCCTGCATGCTAAATGAAAAGCGACCAAAAATCATTCCTTTTCAGTTAGAGCTGGTGATTTTCAGACCTGTGACATGAGTGACACCAGCTGTGATGCAACTTTATGCAAATAGAAAGCAATATGATGCAGCCATTACCAGCGGGAGTGAAGACAGTGACTTGGCAACTGTTCAATTCAATTGTCATCAGTGGAAACAGTGCTCAACATAAATAATTATTACATTGTTTAAAGGTGCCCTAGAATTAAATATTGAATTTATATTGGCCTAGTTGAATAACAAGAGTTCAGTACATGGAGATGACATACAGTGAGTCTCAAACTCCATTGCTTCCTCATTTGTTTAAAAGACCTCAGAAGAACAGGCGAATCTCAACATAACACTGACTGTTACGTAACAGTCGGGATCATTAATATGTACGCCTCCAATATTTGCATATGCCAGCCCATGTTCAAGGCATTACACAAGGGCAGCCAGTATTAACGTCTGGATCTGCACAGCTGAATCATCAGACTAGGTAAGCAAGCAAGAACAATAGCAAAAAATGGCAGATGGAGCAATAATAACTGACATGATCCATGATAACATGATATTTTTAGTGATTTGTGAATTGTCTTTCTAAATGTTTCGTTAGCATGTTGCTAATGTACTGTTAAAGTTACCATCGTTTATTACTGTATTCACGGAGACAAGAGAGCCGTCGCTATTTTCATTATTAAACACTTGCAGTCTGTATAATGCATAAACACAACTTCATTCTTTATAAATCTCTCCAACAGTGTGTAATGTTAGCTTTAGCCACGCAGCATAGCCTCAAACTCATTCAGAATCAAATGTAAACATCCAAATAAATACAATACTCACATGATCCGATCCATGCATGCAGCATGCATGACGAACATCTTGTAAAGATCCATTTTGAGGGTTATATTAGCTGTGTGAACTTTGTGTATGCTGTTTAAGGCAAGTGGGGGAGCACGAGATTTAAAGGGGCCGCAACCTATATCGGTGCATAGTTAATGATGCCCCAAAATAGGCAGTTAAAAAAATGAATAAAAAAAAAGTCTATGGGGTATTTTGAGCTGAAACTTCACAGACACATTCAGAAGACACCTTAGACTTATATTACATCTTTTAAAAAGAAGTTCTAGGGCATCTTTAACAAAACAAAAAAAACAAAAAAAGTGAGTAAATGTGAGTAAAATGCTCGCAAATGCGACTAAATCTTCACTCTGGGCGACTAAATAATATCTATCATTAGCCATTGGCTAATAAATTCTTCGCTTGAGAGTTTTGCTCTCTGTCAAGCAATCTGTATTATTTCAATTCAGCTCAATGGATGCGCAGCATACAAGTATTTGAAGTACCACAAACTCTAGTGTGAAGGCGCATGACTCGCCGACGCTTTGCTGAGAGCGCTATTTCTCACACACAAGCAAAGAGTGAGAGAGTCTTACATGCAAACGATATTCTTTCTTGTATTTTCCTGTCAAAATAACAGTTCATTTAGAATTATTCAGCTTTTAAGAACAAGCAGAAGAGATGCCGGTTTCTCCTGTAGTGGGCGGAACTAACGCGCAAACGGCAATCTCATTGGCTGGTGCTCATCTATTACCATCCCCGTTTTGATTTCAGCAAATCAGTTCAAGCTAACGCTGACAACGTGATTAATATTCATGAACCCAGCAGCTCAACAATCCTTAGTGCGTTGTATATTGTTATTAGTAGTAGAAATATTATCTTTTAAAGGTGATTATGTTTTTAAAAGATGTAATATAAGTCTAAGGTGTTCCCTGAATGTGTCTGTGAAGTTTCAGCTCAAAATACCCCATAGATTTTTTTTAATTAATTTTTTTAACTGTCTATTTTGGGGCATCATTATAAACGCGCCGATTTTATGCTGCGGCCCCTTTAAATCTCGTGCTCTCCGCCCACAGAGCTCGCGCTTGCCTTAAACAGTACAAAGTTTACACAGCTAATATAACCCTCAAAATGGATCTTTACTGTTACGTAACAGTCGGTGTTATGTTGAGATTCGCCTGTTCTTCGGAGGTCTTTTAAACAAATGAGATTTATATAAGAAGGAGGAAACAATGGTGTTTGAGACTCACTGTATGTCATTTCCATGTACTGAACTCTTGTTATTTAACTATGCCAAGATGAATTCAATTTTTCATTCGAGGGCACCTTTAATAATAATTATGTTATCTATTACTATTATCTATTTCTTTTACTGAACACTGAATGACCAACAATATCTTAAGCACCACTACCAGTCCTAAGCTCAGTTAAAATGGCAAATATGCATTCATACATGGTTACCAAGTTTTAGTTCTAATTACTAAAGTTCTGGTAATTAGAAGAGCGAGCATTTTCAATTAATTCCTATGGAAGTTGAGCTTCCATAGAAACGTTCTTGTGGACGTCCAGTGGACACGCACTGTTGTGAATGCCCGTGCGCATTTTACTTTCGCTTTCAAATTAGCCATATTAGACAATTGCTTGAATGGTGGGTTCATTATTATTCTTAATGAAAAACAAAAACAACAAAACCGTTCAATGACAAACTCGCTTAAATAGGCGCTTTCACGTTTTGCTTTGAAACCAAATCTTCCTCCATCGTCTTGTTAGTCAAGAGTGAGGCGAAATAGGCGAAGCGTGCAAGTGGTGAACACCGGTAACACCAGCAACACCGACTATCGCAGCAAGCCTATGGGAAGCATTCTCCCTCAAACCAGTTCAGGGCAAATCCCGCTCTGCAGTAAGTTTAGGGTGTAGGGTTAGAGGTTAGTATTTGATGTAGCATTGTGTAAGCAATCAGCATTGTGATTGACCAATGAAATCTTTCAAATCGGCTGTGGGGCGGAGTTTGCGGACCGACTGTAGTGCCAAATGACACTGACAAATTAGATTGGTTAAAGGACAGATGGAAGGTTGAATGGATGCATGAAGAAAAATGGGAATGCATTGTAGTTCCTCATCTTTTAATTGAAAAGAAAACCACAGGCAGGTGAAGAAAGAAGAAATCACATTTTGAACTTCTGTCATGTCCTATTACATTTTACAACAGCGAAAGCCTCCCTGTCCCCGTCACGGCTCTCTTTCGCTTCCAAAAGCTCTTTGTGTTCAACATGTCTCTGGCCAAAAAACATCAAAATAACCTGCCAAATCAAAATTCATAGCTTCCTCCCACCGGACCGAGCTAAACTCACTCCTGTGAATCATGAATCAGCCTTGTTGATCCTGATCAGAGTCAAGAGCTACAGAAGGCAACAGAGCCTGTCTGCTTTACCTTAACCAGCTGTGATGGTTTGTATTTTGACCGACCACCTTCCTGTCACAAGACTAGTCTATGATCATGCATGGAAATAGGTTTTAAAAAGCATCACTTAATTTATTTACATCGACAAAGATTCCCAATGCCAAAACATATTTGTGACAGACACTGAAGTGTAGAACAGTAGACATGTTTTTGACACCCTCTGTCTCCATTACCTTTTCATTTTTTCTGCCCATAAAGAAAGACTTCCCTCACACTTCCTGTTTCATTTCCTTCTCTTTGAAGTGCATGCCACCTTCAAAGATTGGAATTAACTCCGAGAGCTGATGTTTCGGATGAGACTCACATCAAAAGAATGTTTGAGATGACTCGTAGCGGTGTTACTGGCAAATCCGTGCGGTCAATTTTGAGGAGAAAGCTTCACGTAACAACAGCTGAAAATGCTTATAGACATTGGCTCTTGGCAGTTTCCGTGAGCAAAATAATATATCTGAGCAAAATGGGCCTGACGCTGCAGAACACAGTATGTGCAGGTTTGGAGGCAATACTAAAGAAGTTTAGAAAGTGTGCTTGCTGATTCTTCAGGCTACATGGCTTCGATAAAAGAAACGATTATGTACAAGCAATTAGTTTGAATTAATCAGTAAACATTCACCTATGATTTTTTCGTAAAATGTCTTTATTTACTTGTCACTTATTAGTAAGTGAACAATATACAATATACATGATGTATCATTTCCAACATTAAATTATATTATTTATAATATAACAGCATTATATTGACCATGCTATCAGCTATTCAATCTACACTCTAAAAAAAATGCTGGGTTGGGTTGTTTAAAAATGCTAAAAACAACCCAAGTTGGGTTGAAAAAGGACAAACCCAGCGATTGGGTTGTTTTGACCCAGTGGTTGGGTTAAATGTTTGCCCAACCTGCTGGGTAGTTTTAACCCAATTATTATTTAAAAATTACTGTATTTCTTGTTTAAAATGAAAATGAATATTTATTCATAAGTTTAATGAATAATAATTAAACAATAAACATGTATTAAGTTGCTTATTAATAAATAATGTTCACCTTTTGATTATTATTGATGCCTCTAGTAATTATGTTTCTGATTTTTATTTTCCAACCTATTTTGGGTTCATTTTAAGCAATTTTTTTAAACAATAGTTGGGTTAAATAACACTTCCCAGCACATTGGGCAAACATTTAACCCAACTGCATGGGTTAAAACAGCCCAATCACTGGATTTGTCCATTTTCAACCCAATTTGCGTTGTTTTTAACCCAGCATTTTTTAGTGTATTATTCTTAAATTTAGCAGTCATTTTACTGGTGCTGTGAGCAACTTATAAAATGAGGTTACTTTATTTTGATACTCCCCAACAGACATTCTTCTGACTATAAGTTACTAAGAGTACATGTGAAGTTATCCTACTAAGCCTAACCATGTCCCAGTACACTGAGAGTTAGTTCACATGTATTTGCAAATGAATGACAGTTAGTTGACATGTACAGTGGCATGAAAAAGTATGTGAACCCCTTGCAGAATCTGTGAAAATGAGAATTATTTTAATAAAATAAGAGGGATAATAAAAAATGCATGTTATTTTTTGTTTAGTACTGTCCTGAGTAAGACATTTTACATAAAAGATGTTTGCATTTAGTTCACAAGACAAAACAATAGCTGAAATTATTAAAATAACCCCATTCATAAGTATGTGAACCATTGATTCTCAATACTGTGTGTGGTTACCTGATGATCCACGACTGTTTTAATGTTTTGTGATGGTTGTTCATGAGTCTCTTGTTTGTCCTGAGCAGTTAAACTGAGCTCTGTATCCTCCAGCTCCTGCAGATTCTTCAGTTTTCAAGCATTTGTGCATATTTGAACCCTTTCCAGCAGTGACTGTATGATTTTGAGATTCATCTTTTCACACTGAGGACATTTGAGGGACTCAAACTCACTATTAAAAAAGGTTCAAACATTCACTGATGCTCCAGAAGGAAACACGATGCATTAAGAGTCGGGGGGTGAAAACTTTTGAACAGGATGAAGATGTCACAATTTTTCTTATTTTGTTTAAATATCATTGTTTTTCATTTAGTACTGCCCTTCGGAAGCAACAGAAGATACTTGCATGTTTCCTGGGAAAAAAAATTAAGTACAATTTACCTTGATATTTGAATTCAAAAGTTTTCACCCCTCGACTCTTAATGCATCGTGTTTCCTTCTGGAGCATCAGTGAATGTTTGAACCTTTTTTAATAGTTGTGTTTGAGTCCCTCAGTTGTCCTCAGTGTGAAAAGATGAATCTCAAAATCATACAGCCACTGCTGGAAAGGGTTCAAATATGCAAAAATGCTTGAAAACTGAAGAATCTGCAGGAGCTGGAGGATACAGAGCTCAGTTTAACTGCTCAGGACAAACAAGAGACTCATGAACAACCATCACAAAACATAAAAACAGTCGTGGATCATCAGGTAACCACACACAGTATTGAGAATCAATGGTTCACATACTTGAATGGGGTTATTTTAATAAATTCAGCTATTGTTTTGTCTTGTGAACTAAATGCAAACATCTTTTATGTAAAATATCTTACTCAGGACAGTACTAAACAAAAAATAACATGCATTTTTTTATTATCCCTCTTATTTTATTAAAAGATTCTGCAAGGGGTTCACATACTTTTTCATGCCACTGTAGTTGCAAAGTTAGTAGAATGTCTAAAGTGGACTTAATAAAGTGTAACCAAATTTGAATAAAAAATACTTCAGAATGAGGGAAATTGTCTAAAGATCTCACAAAATATATTCACAATTTAGGTGACAGAGTAATATAATAAAAACTCTAAATCTCACCCTAGACTTTGTAATGTTCTTGAACTCACAGCAGGTGAAATATGCAAAAAGGGCCTTCACACTCAAGGCTGAGTGTCATATTGCCTGATTTTAAAAATGTTTCCAGAAATATCTGATGGTCTTGACAAAAGTAGAGACACAGCTGTGAAAAGAGTTAGTGTGCTGTTCAAAATAATCAATGTAAAAGTATTTCATGCAAGATGATCTGCAATGAAATATGAGAGTTCAGTGCTATTGTGTGATTAAACCTGTGATGTAGAAATCAACAAACAATATAAGAATAACTAATATTGTATTTTATAGCTGAGTGCACCTTGATTGGAATGATTTGCCTCTGGCATTCTCAATTATTTACCTGTGTAAGAGCATTGTGAGACGTTCACGACGCAAGTAAACCAACTGCTTACCATTTTTTTTTCTTTGCTTTTCATCAAAAACAACCTTTGTTTTGCATCCCACCGTGTTTAATAGTCTAGGCATTTTTTAAACACAAATTAACTTAATTTACATTGCCAGAACTTAGAGAAGAAAAGAATAGTGTTAAAGTGTTTATTTAGGTTTTGGTTCTGCTTAAATGAAACGCAATTTGACATGGCATTTGTGTCTTATGTGTTGATTCTTGTGAAAAGCCACAGCTATGCAGTAAAGGCAGATGTAGGAATGAAAACAACAGTCACAATTTATTATGCAAATAGATATGAAAGAAAACCAAGTTCTGTATGTAAATACGATTACGTCATCAATGCTGGTTTGATTTGAATGGGTTGCACAATCTATCAATGCAATTCAAGGGTATAACTTTGTATTTCTTATGATTATAAAGCTTGTGAATTGAACTACATGAAGTTTATGTTAAGCGGTTAATTGTGGAAGTTCAGAAGAATGTTTGAGGAATAAATCGCTGCCTTGTGGCACTATAATTATAGCTTTCTGCTGCCTCACTAATTCCTGGACAAAAATAAATCTTACAAAGCATGAATTAACAGAAGCTGCAGTCCAGTTCGGAAAAAAATATAAAATGTATTTGAAATACATGTATTTTGTGCTAAGTATACTACAATACATTTATATATTTATAGATTTTATTTATTAAATAAAAATACCCTGTAATCGTACTTTTGATATGTTAAACTGCTACTTACAGTCTGCTAAATTGGAACAACTAATTTTGTAATTGTGCGGAAGTAGTGCTGAGGTCCAACTAAACATATACTGAAGTATATTTGATTGTGCTAAAGTGGAACTATTGCAAGTACACTTTAGGTACACTTTAAATATCTTGCATTTAAAGAAATGATGATATAGAAAGATCATACAATCCGTATTAATAGTGATATTAAAACACTTTTTAGGCATAATATGAAGAAATGTGCATTGTGCAATAAAGACATACTCCAACTAAAGTTTAATTATAAATTTAGATTAGTAAGTCTTAAGTGATATGTCAATACATCTGTTAATGGATTTTAAGTAGTATGAAATAAATGTATTTTAAATAGATTTTGGTATAGATTTTTTTTACTAGGGTTCTCAAAGGCAAAAAGAAGGTGCCTGAGGAAAGATAATATTACTGGTTCTGTTCTGGAGGGGAGCTTAAACCTGCTGTGAAATCAGATTTACAGGCAGTCTGTGCCAGGCGAGACCACATCTTTGGTCAGTGCCTGAAGTGCCCACTCCTGTTAACATCCAGAGTGGAGCTTTCAGAGGGAATGGACCTTTCCTTCATCTGCAGGGAATCTCAGGAGGTCATTTGCAGTTTAAAAGGCAGTCTTCACTCTCTAATCAACTTCTGCTATTTCATGGTTTTAAGCAGCTGACTAACCTCAAGTGTGTAGATATGTACTCGTTTTTTTTTTTAAATGATGGGCAAATACCCCAGCAATCCTTTTATTTTAAGAGACATACATCAAAAACCTCCTAACTGTCTTTTTAGGGCCTCTGACATGTGTAATATCTTTAAACACATTCTGTTGTTAAATATTTCAACAATATATTTCAAAAGCTCATCATGCAAAAAATCCCTGTCAACAGTCCTTATTCAAATTACATGATTTCTGTCCTATCATATTTGTCTTTAGCAAGGTTGTGGTAGACTTGCAGTGCCATTTAAATAAATCATAATCAATTGTGCAAAAGTGTAAATCATTTTTATTTTTTGGGACAGTTGATGTGTTGTCTGATGACATGTTTTTATTAAAATTTAGGCTACTCATTTTTATCTAAAAAAGTGAAAAAAAGGGGAATTGGCCAAAGCAGTTATTCTTCAAAAAAATTAGCAAATGATTTTAACCATTTCATTTTTAATTCATAGTTGATTCCATTTTTTTGTGATGCTAGTTATCCATTTAAACTAAAAGTCAAAACACTTTAAATAGTCAAAATGTCTTTAAAGCTGCAGTCCGCCATTTTTCCTCTTTGTCGCCATCTCTGTTTGAAACATGTGATTGCAGTCATATGCGGAATAGTTATCGTTACGTGGGTTGTGCATCGGCGCGGCTCAGCGTTTGCTGTCGATCACTACACCGGTGTGGATGCTGTACTTCAGAATCACAGATTCTACGTCTTGAAAGTATGACCAATATAAGAATTTTCACTGGAAGATATTAGTAAGTAACATTTCTGCCACTTTTTTTCTGACCAACTGAGGAAAAAAGCATTAGACCTACAATAAATTGCGCTGCTAATGATGACTAAATCTAATGATCGCTTAGCTCGGATCATGCCAAACCATGCAAATTATTATTCCTGTTATACTTTGTTCTCAAACTGTTAATGTTAACAACATCAGCATTGCGTGACTATCCCTGCGTCTCAATCAGCTCCCTAGATCGTGAATCAATATATCATGTAAATGAATGTGGCCGATTCCCTGATCAATGCCCTGACTACTGAACTAGGGAGCTGATTGAGACGCACGCTATTGTATTTAGTGTATATTAGTGTTACCTGTAGATTTCAATTCCTGTAGCCACTCCACAGTCCAAAGTCTTTTGCTTTTTGACTACAGGTGAATCTCCAGTTGTCACTGATGATTGTCATTTGGACCTTTCTGGATTACAATCCGCCATCAAAATGATAAATTTAATTATTTCAGCTGCTGTGAGAACAGACTATAAATGATCCGCTACCAGCAGCATCCTCACATGATAAAACCGACTAGCCTGGACTCCTTTTTTCTGTTTACGGATGTGACGTAACGACGCACAGAGGAACTGCTGCATGCTCGAATTTCCCGTGGAAATCCACCAGGTCGCTCTTATTATAAAACATTATTACAAGCTTACCGTTGTGAATCGAGCTAAGATAAGGAGATAGTTTTGAACACTGGCTGGTTTTGTACTTGCTCAAAAATTTATTTTGGATCATTTTTAACCAAAAAAAGTTACGGACTGCAGCTTTAAATAGTGTTCATTAGAGAACTATTTCTTGGTAAATGTTGATATACACTCACCAGCCACTTTATTAGGTACACCTTGCTACTACTGTGTTGGACTCCATTTTGCCTTCATAACTGCCTTAATTCTTCGTGGCCAGTATTTGTATCTGTAACAAACTCAAAATTATTTAAATAATCGTACAGTACACTGTGGTCATAAAGGGATTGACATGGTCAGCAGCAATACTCAATGACTGTAGGCTGGCATTTAAATGATGCTCAGATGGTACTAAGGGGCCCAAATTGTGCCAAGAAAATATCCCCGACACAATTACACCACCAGCAGGAGCCTGAACCACTGATATAAGGCAGGATAGATCCATGCTTTCATGTTGTTTACGCCAAATTCTGCTCCTTCCATCTCAGTGTCGCTGCAGAAATCGAGACTCATCAGACCAGGGAACATTTTTACAATCTGCTCTTGTCCAATTTTGGTGAGCATGTGTGAATTGTAGCCTCAGATTCCTGTTCTAAGCTGGAGTGGAGTGGCACCGGTGTGTCTTCTGCTGCTGTAGCTCATCTGCTTCAAGGTTTGAAGTGTTGTGCGTTCAGAGATACTCTTCTGCAGACCTCGGTTGTAACAAGTTGTAGCCCTTTTATCAGCTTGAACCAGTAAACCCTATGGTTGTGCATGAAAATCCCAGTAGATCAGCAGTTTCTGAAATACTCAGATA
Source organism: Megalobrama amblycephala (assembly GCF_018812025.1). NCBI lineage: Eukaryota > Metazoa > Chordata > Actinopteri > Cypriniformes > Xenocyprididae > Megalobrama > Megalobrama amblycephala. The sequence continues at coordinate 29,386,522 of NC_063063.1, forward strand.
AGCCCGATTGGCACTAATAACCATGCCATGTTCAAAGTCACTTAAATCACCTTTCCTCCCCATTCTGATGCTCAGTTTGAACTTCAGCAGATCGTCTTGACCATGTCTACATTCCTAAATGCACCGAGGTGCTGCCATGTGATTTGCTTACATGCAAATAGGTGTACCTAATAAAGTGGCCGGTGATTGTATGTGACAAATTCAGTTAATAAATAATGTAATTACTGCAAAAAAAGTCCTACAATATATATTCATGTTCCAACAGAAAGTCAGACGGTGTGCAGATGTGGTTCACCTCAAGCTGGGTTGCTGTAAGCATTGCTGCAGGGCAGCAGCAAGACTGAATTAGAGACAAAGAGAGAGAGAAAGAGGTTGAGAAGGTCTCAATGCATCTTCTGCATTCTAATCCACAAGTTCACCTGTTATCTTCCGGTCTAAGACTGCATATGTACCCGTTCTTCTTTAGCTAAGACTTATTGAATCAAACGAAGAATACAAACATGCTCAAACATCCTGTTGATGTGAACAAACAATATTTCAGTTCCTCTGAGACTTTGAGATGCAGATTGTCAGTAGGCAGGTTTCAAATCTTCCTATAAGCTGAAAATCTGCTCCAAGCACCTGTCCAGATGGATGTGCATATAATTATTACGTTTCACAATTTTTCCGACACCATGTAATTAACTTTGCTAATGTTTTTTTTTTTCTTTCCGTTTCACATTATCGTGTCAGTGAAATTAGGAAAAGGAGTGCTGTGCACAGTGGAATACAGCATTTGAACATTGTCTTTATAGATGACACTTGGGAAATGTTTGTGTTTTTGTGTCTAGAGAGCTAATAATCCTAATGATATCTCTGGTCTGCCCACATCCGTGGGCAAAATACACCCCTATCATTACCACACACTCTCTCTCCTGTTCTCCCACAATTCTCAGTGCTCAAGTGCAATTCATATTGATCTGTATTTTTAAATCCTGCTCATAGGGACCCCAACACAGCATCTAACATTCTTCATTCAGCTTTAATCACCTAATTTGGTTATATGATATGCAAAAAGCAGTATCAAATGAGTCCAAATGCTCGGTATGAAGCAGATGAAGAATACCTAGATGACCTAATGCATCTGCTTATATTCTGATGCGCAAAATTAGAGGACACTGATGTTTAGAGGAATTAGAGGAATGATGTTGGCACACAAAAATGATTCTCGTCGCTTCATAACATTAAGGTTGAACCACTGTATTCACATGAGCTGTTTTAAATATGTCTTTAGTAGCTTTCTGGGCATTGAAAGTTTTAATTGTCTTTCTGGCAATGTAGGCCTCACTGAGCCATCGGATTTTATGAAAAATATCTTAAAGGTGCCGTAGAACGTCTTTTTAAAAGATGTAATATAAGTCTAAGGTGTCCCCTGAATGTTTCTGTGAAGTTTCAGCTCAAAATACCCCATAGATTTTTTTTTATTAATTTTTTTAACTGCCTATTTTGGGGCATCATTAAATATGCGCCGATTCAGGCTGCGGCCCCTTTAAATGCTCGTGCTCCCCGCCCATTGAGCTCACGCTTGCCTTAAACAGCATAAACAAAGTTCACACAGCTAATATAACCCTCAAAATGGATCTTTACAAAGTGTTCGTCATGCAGCATGTCTAATCGCGTAAGTATAGTATTTATTTGGATGTTCACATTGATTCTGAATGAGTTTGAGGTTTTGCTCCGTGGCTAAAGCTAACATTACACACTGTTGGAGAGATTTATAAAGAATGAAGTTGTGTTTATGAATTATACAGACTGCAAGTGTTTAAAAAATGAAAATAACGACAGTCTTGTCTCCGTGAATACAGTAAGAAACGATGGTAACTTTAACGACATTTAACAGTACATTAGCAACATGCTAACGAAACATTTAGAAAGACAAATGCTCCATCTGCCATTTTTCGCTGTTGTCCTTGCTTGCTTACCTAGTCTGATGATTCAGCTGTGCACAGATCCAGACGTCCTGCCCTTGTGTAATGCCTTGAACATGGGCTGGCATATGCAAATATTGGGGGCGTACATATTAATGGTCCCGACTGTTACGTAACAGTCGGTGTTATGTTGAGATTCGCCTGTTTTCCGGAGGTCTTTTAAACAAATGAGATTTATATAAGGAGGAGGAAACAATGGTGTTTGAGACTCACTGTATGCCATTTCCATGTACTGAACTCTTGTTATTCAACTATGCCAAGGTAAATTCAATTTTTAATTCTAGGGCACCTTTAATTTGTGTTCCGAACATGAATGAAGGTCTTACGGGTGTGGAACGACATGAGGGTGAGTAATTAATGACAGAATTTTCATTTTTGGGTGAACTAACCCTTTAAAGATAGCCTAGAGATTATGCATTTTATCAAAAGTAGTCTGATTTTCCCATTTTTGTTTGTTTAATACACAGTATATGGCAAACTATATCCCTAGTCAAATGTTATTTCTGCTACACGACTGCAAACCTAAAGAACACACTTGATCAACAGTCAAGAATTCTTCACTGAATACAGTACAAACTCTACAAATTCTTTAAAATTCTCAATGCAAAACCCCCATAGTCCACCTGAACTGTCAAAACAGGTTATTCAAAAATCAGCATAATATTGACATCAGCCATGAGCACATCAACATATGATCTTTTCAGTTTTGGCATACAACATAAGATCAGTCATTTACATAGAAATCTTAAAACTACTATAGGATCAAAACCAGCCTGTTCACTTCTAAGGGACAAGAGGGCAGAAATGGTCATGTAAGACTAAATGATTTCTGTTTTAGTACAAGAAGGCTTGACTAACATAACAAGAGGAATTTGGGGGGAAAATGCTGCAAAGTGTTCAATATGTCACTTTTAATATAATCCTGTTTAATATATCTATCTGCTGTTGCTATTTCAGCAGATTTTGAGGTGTGTCTTATTGCTACGCCATTCTAAGTGAATAATGTGTTTATGATGTCGTTTTAAACTCTATAGTACGGCTAATTAAATAAGACATCATAATTATCAACACAGTCTGTTTATCTGACAAAACATCTTGTTAGAAGCTAAATCTCAAAAAAATCCTTGTTGATTCTTTGGCTGGTACAAAGTATCCTCATTGGGCTTGCCTTCAGAGTTTCAAACAGCACCTTTAAGCCAGCCAGTTCACATGGCGGCCATCTTGAATGTGCTTTCCAGTGTTTTCCAGACATGTAAGTGTGTCTTTGAAGTTTGTGAACAAGGGGTGCTTCTCAATTCTTATTTGTGCATCCTCGTTTCCTTTGCTCGCTTCCTTTCCTCTCGTCTTTGCTCCACCCCTTCAGGATGCGAGGGAAGGAAACAAGGAAAAGAAGTGAGGATGGAGGAATTGAATCATGTGAAATGATATATCCTCGCTCCCTTTAGCGTCACTTCAAAGCATCATCAGCTGCACTCGAGGGATCTACCCATGTTGTTAAAGTTTGGTTATTCAAAAAATATATTATAAATATTAATAAAGCAAGATGCCTTGTTGAAATATGTGAGATGTAAAGTTTATTTAAATTGCATACATTAAAGCATGCATTTAAATTATTGTGACAGATATGAAGGGGGAGGAGAATTTATGCTTGCATCACGTTTCTCGATGAGAAAGACTTCCGCAAAGGATACACCTGTGTATCCTCGCTCATGACTCCTCGGGAAGCCTCCTCACACCTCGTTCCTCGCCTCCTCGCGGTGCAATTAGAGAATTGAGATATCCTTCAAGATGGCTGAGCTCAATCGGTTTCTGGGTCATAGGATGGAGGACGGAGGAGCGAGGAAACGAGGAGGGATATTGAGAAGCACCCAAAGTCTCTGCAAGGCAAGTCAGTGCAACTGATGGCCATCTTGGCAAAGCCACCTGGCAGCCATTTTCTAGTCTGTTAGGCTCAGCTCCTATTTATCTCAAAGATTGTTGGTTTTAATAACAAATGTCAAGTCAGCAATGAAATCTGACAATAATAGAGTTATAGATTTTTGTCAGGTTGATCTAGACTGGGTCTTTTAATGTAACGATTGGATTTTCCTACAGCTGTCATAGTGTATTGCAATTCATCGTTGTTGTGTGGTTTTTTTTTTTTTTTTTTTTTTTTTTTTTTGGAGTGGCTTGTTTCCTTCTCCTTATGCTGTATCTTTTGTAATGTTTTAATGGCATCATATACTAATGATTTTTATATTTTTTTTCCTATGGTTCATTTACACTCTTGTTCAAAATGTTGGGGTTTATAAGAAATAAATACGTTTATTCAGCTAGGACAGCAAAGACATTTATAATGTTACAAAACATTTCTATTTCAAATAATAAAAATGTATTATATATTCAAATATATTAACATTAAAACAATTCTTTTAAATTGTAAGGTTTTTTTTTTTTAACACTCTGTTACAGTATTTTTTATCAAAAAAGTTTGCTTGCTGATTAACAATTAGCATAGAATGTCTTTCATTATTTATTTTTCAATATATTTTGAGCCAAGACTTTTCCCCAATGGTGATAAACCATTTTCTCACCTAAACAGACATAAGAAACAGTTTTGTTTATGGGTTTTTGCCAGAAGTGAGCAGCTGTCAGGGTCAGAAATGGGCTTTTTATGGAGGGGCAACTTATCTCCCCACCCCAGAGTTTATTTTCAGTGATATTTTTAGTTTTATAACAGTATATTTTTTTAACTATGATATGGAATTTTGATTTTACTGCAATTTTTTAATATACGGTTTATTTATTTTTAATCAAATATTGGCTCCACATTTATCAACACTCTCTGGACTAATCTGACAGATATTTAGAATGCTTCCTTATTTCTGCCTTTTGTTCTCTTTATATATATATATTATCTGGTGTCTGCCATTGCATTGCTCACACAACAACATAATGTTGCGATCAGGAAAATCTCAGCCTTTTTTTGACTGAGAAATTGTCAGTTGTTGAGCTTGGTTGCGTGAAATTTCCTTTGCACAATGTCAATGTGGAATCTGAACTGGTTACAGAACTTTTGATGATGGAGTTCTTAATTTATTTTCTTAATTAGGATGGAGTCTTATGGTATGTTTACACAACAACCATGTCATAAAAAAAAAAAAATTGAAAAGTTTTTCCTTTGCTTTTTTCGGCAACAGACAACCACGCTGTCAAAACAATCCCCATTCACACAGATCCACAAAAACAATTAAAAATGCTGTATTATGCATGCCAAGCCAGTAGTTGGCGATGTCACTTTGTATAGAAATTTTTCATAACTATAGACTGAACATGTAATAGGCATAATGTCAACGTTTTCACAAATTTGCGTTTTTGTTGTTTACAAGGAGACGATAACAGTATCGTTTTCATGAAATTGCACTGTAATGACTGAGGCAAATCAGACACAATTATTGGTTAGTTAACCAATAGTTTTAAGCTCACTCTGGAGTCTGTCCCCATCCCCCGGGAAGTTTTCAGTTACAAGTTTATTGCGCTGAGGAATGTGGTTGCCGCATGGAGAACAGAGTAGAGACACAGAAAATCTGCATCTTCCCTGCATTTTCCACACAGAACACAGACTCTATGGCATTAATGTATAGACAGACTGTGCTATAAATGATTCCTTCTCAGGAAATGGTATCCATTATTACTGATGTTGTATTGTACTCATTGTATTTACATGTTTGATGATTGTTAAATGTTATGACCTGCACGGTAACTTCAATCATGCCATGTTTAGTGTCTATACGTTCGTAGCGGGAAGATTTAAATGTTTGTGTATGCGGTACATCCATACCTGTGCAACACATCAGTATTAAAAGAATACTTAATAGTTCTGATTCAAGAACTCAGCTTGTTAATCTTTCTGGGTTGTAAAAGCCCTGACAGGAGGGGTATTGCCACCCAGAATTACAACATCTTCATTGGTCCGGTCAACAACTGAGAGGTGTGACTTTGACCAGAGGTTAAAAACCAGCGAACAGTGCCACTCCCTCTCTTCTTCTTCCTTGCTTCTGGACCGAACAAATCTCCTTGCGGGCGGCCTCTCTAGGCCCGGCCGCAAGGCTGGTAGGCCCCTGGCCTACAACACCCAGCCATGTGCTCATCACCCAACAGACTGGAAACAACTTCAGATGATAACTTCAAGAGTTATCCTCAACCTGCAGATCCGACGCTCTTCAGCCTAAAGGCATCTTGCAAGTATCGTACATTTTAATGCTAAACAGCGATTTAGTATTGATTTGTAAAGACTTTACCTTTGCTATTGCTAAAAGAAACTGATGAGTCCTTTCCAGATTGCCTTTGACATTTCATGTAGCTCTAGTAACAGCATCTCTTCCGGTTCAACACTATCATTACTCATTCTGACTTGCGTGTGTGTGTGTGTGTGTGTGTGTGTGTGTGTGTGACCCTTTATGTATGTTATGTTATGTGTTTGTTAGTTTAGTTATGTGTTTGTGAGTTAGTTAATAAAGATTGTGCACAATACACGTTTGGTTCTGACTCCGTCTGCTAATGAATTGCCTCTTAAGTGATAGATCCGGACTACGTGAGTAGTACAGTACAATAAGAAATATTATTTTTCCATAACTTGGAAATTGACATTTCTTAGAATTAATAAACAATCAACACTGAGCGTTCACTGGACGAACAGGTTAACTGATTGTAATGTTAATTTTAATGTAGCTACGTCCAGTTAATCTGATTAACGGATTTGCATATTCATAATTAATCATAATTAATAATCATAATGAGTTATGAATAATTATTAATATTTCCCCTTTGAGTTAATTTTCGCTACATATTTGGTGGAGAATGAAAGGCATCATTTTAAGCAATTGTTTGCAGATGGACCAGTAATCAATCATGTGTTTTGGCATAATTTTTGTTAACATCTTATACATGCACAAACTGGGGGCTTCAATGCACATTCTCTTGAACGGCAGAACGTTCCTCGATGCTATAAGGCATGTTTAAATTGTATGAAGAAGCTAACCTGAAATTATCGAAGAAATCATAATTTCAGTTGCTAAATGAGCGTAAAACTTTTCTGACGACGGAATCGCAGATTAGTAGCGCGTACAAAAGGGTATCGAAAGTAATTAACCTGAATTTGGGCGTAGAAACCCCCACTTTCAGCTTTAAATGCATAAGTCTTTCTGACGATGGAATCTCAGATTAGCAGCACGAACAAATAAACTAACCTGAATCTGGGCGAAGAAATCCCCACTTTCAGCTGTAAATGCATAAACCTTTTTCTGATGACGGAATTCCAGATTAAGCAGCATAAATTTACCTGTGTGACGAAGAAATCTCACTACAGCGTTTGTAATGGTGTTCTGGGCGAGACTCCCCAGTCACCGATTAAAGGCCTTTTTACTGTTCGTTCCGTCACTGTATTCATATTCATGCGCGGGACCGCACATATGAAACACACGCAACGAACCTGTGGTGTAAATTCTAGCGTAGCTAACTACCAATCACCACTGTCTGTGAAGTGATGTGCTGTTGTGATTTGTGAGTTATGCGTGACCACACTGGAGTTCTTAATGCGGGCTTGCAACGCGGTTAGAATTCTGCTCCATTCTGATCGTGTTGCGGGCTGGCATTGGTCTCCTGGCAACGCATGACAACAGAGCGTGTAGAGCAGACACCTCTGAAAGTCTGATAGCAGCACACCCACATCACAGACTGTTGTGCAAACAACGAATCACGCGTAGCCGAATCTAGCTCTATAGAAACCCTACGCGTATACCCTACGAGTTAAAACCCTTTACCTCGACTAAAAGCTGCTAGCACCCTGCTAGCACCTAGACATGTGCAAGCATGAAGCATTCAAGCCAAAGACTTTATAGACTTTGGGATTCCCTTTAGGAGGGATTTTGATTTGAACCGCTGATGGGAACACAATGCGTTGTGAAGCTCCGAATCAAATGAATCAATTGCGTCACAAACGATTCACTGTTCGAACCGCTCAAAGCGCCCCTTTGCGAGTCAGAACAGTAAGCGTAGTGAATACTAGAGACACATGAATACGAATAGCGAATATGAGACATCTTTAATAAACCATTCACAAATGTTATCAATTAAATGTGATCAATGAATCATCTAATATCCTTAAACCTGAGGTTTCTGTCAAGACATGATATTTCAGTAAACTGTAGCGCTTATTGAAACACTTTGAAACTGCTAGGACGCATCACAAAGCCTTGTTTACTGAAATCACGTGACTGTGGCAGTTTGACACACGCTCCGAATCACTGATGCAACACAAACGATTCATTTGAGTTCCAAAGCTTCACAAGGCACGCCTCAAAAGGCACCCATCTCTGGTTTAAACCGTTTGTATGTGTGCGCGTGTGTGTGCGTATGTGGCGTCACTCACGTTGTCAAGTCTGAGTACCTCTATTCAGTCAAGTTGAATTTAAATTAAATTTAAAATTTAATTAAATCAATTTGTTTAGTTGCCTATCTCTACTTCATGCTAATACTTTGTTCACCTGACTATCCCTATGCAGCCAAGTTGAATTTGTTTAAATTTGAAAATTTAATTAAATCAATTTTGTCTGTTTAACTTTCCTTTTAGATTTCTAAATCTACTAGGAAATTCTAATTTTATTTTGTTCAACTTCATTCCTCCTCTACGTGTCATTTTATTTCCTTCACTTTCTTTCTATATCTCTGTTTGGCCAAGTTGGATTTAATTAAACTTAGCATTTAATTAAATCAACCTGGGTATTCACATTCCCTAGGTCTAAAGGGACCTTCTGTTTTTATTTTATTTTATTTTTTTTTTTTTTGTGTTATTCTACTATCACCCTCTTCCCTTTTTCTATAGGATTACAGTAGTTCTAGAAACTGTTGTTTCCTTAATGAGGCATAATGAGTTATAGGTTATTACTACGCTAACACCTATCTCTCAGCTCCCCCTCCTCACTCCTTAGTGCTGAGTACATGAAGTACGGCCACCGTCCAGTGCACTTGGGGCTCCGGAAAGGACTAGAAACTCTTCCCGTTGTTTCTTCTCCTTTCGACCTCAAGGCATCTGGTCTTTCTCTGTTAGTCTAGAGATTAGGTCATCACTTGAACCAGTGACACCTGCTTAACCATATCTCCTAGCAAGACTAAATGGGTAAAAAACCTCTTTCCTTCCTTTCCCTTTTCTTATTTCATTTTTTTTTCTCTCTCTCTCTCTACCAGTTTGTTCTATTCATTTACCTTATGGTGATAATTTCTGGAAAGGAATCATCTGTACTCTGAGTAATAGTTTAATGACGTGTACCAGCCCCGTCATCAGTCAACACAGCTTACAGCTGTCATCCAAGATAGTTAAACACCTTAGTCTCATGCTGGCTTCCCCCACTTCAGCTAGTCACTCCCTATACGGCCCACATAGCTGTACGAACTTGCATTTGCCTGTGCTATCTCTTTCTCTCATGTCCCCATAAGTGTGCCTGTCTGCCCAGTACATCCAGCCCTGCCATCCAGGACCCCCTGGAGACCCAGCGGAACAATGTGATGGTTGCCCTTCAGCTAAAGCAGTCAACAACCTGCAACCGCAGAGCAAGGGACAGCGAGATCGGCAGCACCAGCACACACGTGACACCTGACCTGAGCCACAAAGAGCTTCATCCTCTCCTTAGCCCATGCTCATACGGGCTTCCAACAGGAGGTAATTGAACGAACGCTGCAAGTCACTGAGTTCCACAGAGAACCAACCCACTCAGCATGAGAAGACACAGGACAGATGCAAGAACCATGACAGAGCAGAGCAATTGAGGGAGGTCACCAGTCCTCAGGAGGCTCTGACAGCTGTTGAACTTTGCCAGTTAAAGAACGTAAGGAACGTAAGGTTTGAATTTAAAGAGACACTAAAGCTAAGGCCCTTGAAGGCCACCCGCATGCAGAACTGAAAGTCAAACACTGACTCCACAATTCAGCAGCGTGAGAAACAAACACATTGTGGTCCGAAAAGAACTGAAACAGCCCGAACAACTAAGAATGGACCACACAAGGAACTTGCAACCTGATGGACTTTGCAGCAGCAGCAGCGAGAGCTCCCCCAACCCTTCACAAAGGGGGGAGGGGCCAGAGCCTGCAGCTTAGGAGACCACAGCACCAATGCCAACATAATAGACATTCTCTTTCGTTCCAAAGTCCCTGACTGGTGTGATCCACCAAGACAGGCTCTCTGTTCTGGATCACACCCCACCAGATTCACTATGAGTTTTGACTTAACAGCCAGAAAAACTCCAATTAGACTATCAGCAGCTGAAGCCAGTCTGCATAAAGGATTTCTCAGACCCAGAAGCCTGAATGCAGATTGAGTGCTGCCCCCGACACCAAGCAGGGCAGATCTGAAAGTCCCAAGGTTACTGCCACCGACTCAGACAAACCTGGAATGAATGGAGGACACCAACAGGACCTTTGCCTCCTACAACAGCTAGTCACCCCTTTGGACAGCACAACCTGCCCTCACACAGTGCCACTCATGTGACCTGACACAGAAGGCCTGTAACACACAAGGCCCCTCAGCAGGGGGTTCTCAAGACCCCAATGACTTTGAACTGCAAACGCAGTGCTTTACCCATAGCTTCTACAAAGGTTCCTAGGCAGCATAGGGCATAAAGCTTTTAAAGTAGATGAAAATGTGTGTTCGCAGAAATGCAGGAGTCTGCAGTAGGAGTGGAAGGAAACCTTGTGTGAATGTGTAAATCTCAAATGCTCATGACTATCCACGACGAGCTATTTTGAAATATGACACTAGGTTGAGCCGGTTAAGCCAGCATGGCCTAACGCCACTCGCTTAAACCATCGTCCAAGTGTGTTTAATAATTGATAATTCCGACATGACGTTTGACAACGTTGATTCGCATGTAGATCGATGGTGCTGGCTTGTTAGATGCAGATAAAACTATAGCTTGAAGTGACACCTCTGCCGTAACAGAAAGAGTCTTAAGACATTTTAGCATATGTTCAAATGGTATCAGCGTAAAGTTAATCTGATTTTAGCGAAGAAATCCTAATCTCAGTATTAGAGCGTAAGCCTATGTTGACGAAGGAATCTCAACTCAGCGGCATGTAAACTGTACCAGAATTGATTATTCTGCTTTGGTTGGAGAAATACCAATTGCAGTATTGCTTAACCTGTTTCTGATGAATGAATCTCAGTACAGCGTTATATAAATGTAGATTTGGGTAATGCTCCCCTTTTATAGTTAAGATTGATGTCATTCATCTAAACTTTGGCTGCATCTACAAGCATAGCTACCTCTTGACCAAAACTGTGTTTCACTCGCTGAAAGGAATATCAGTATACCTGCACAAGACGGACTTAACTATATATGCTTAAACAAGCTTGGACTTACAGCAAACTGTGTAATTCCCCTTTAAACAAGTACAAGACGTTGTTTAAAGTAGAGAGAAGAGTTTACATGAGTAAAATTTGCAAATGCCAAAACATATTTGCATTTTACTAAATGTAATATCAAGTTTTTGAAAATCTGAAAGTATAAGCGTCACATTTTAACTCTGTACGTAACTAGTTTGAAATGAGCAGACCGTCTTCATGAACTGTTTGAATTGCTGTGGTGTGCATTGGTTCCCATGACAACGACTTGTCACAGGAAGTGCTAACTCATCACCTTGTGATGCCATGGTGTAAACAAACCAGGCTAGGTGGCTAAGCTAACCCCACCTAGCAACCCTTCCGCTCAGGCTAAGCTAACTAATAGCTTCTACAGTTAGCGGTTAGCATCATTTATGTGAAGCCTTTAACTACAGCTTGTGTGTGTGCAGTGTGAACTGATCTAAACCCATTCTGCTGTTTTAGTCACTTCTTTAAATCTTTTTATTGATTTTAATTATAATAGCAGTCAGCTATTAATTTTTACTAGTATTATTTCTTTCATCTTTGTGATTTACTTACATCTTCCTTTTTTGTCTTGTGTGGTTTCAATTTCCCAATATAACCACAAGCAACTAGACATACTTTCCTTCTTGATTTTGTTAATTTACAACAGTTGTTTCAATTTTATGAGCCAGTTACAAAAGTAATCTGAACGATTGCTATGGCATAATTTTGAGCACCACTAATGAACACAATCCAATGGGAAGCTCTCCTCCTCCTCTCCCTTTCTCTCTTCCATTCGTTCAGAGGTCGAGCCCGTTGTGAGCCATCAGTACGTTCTGATAAATAATTTGACATTAAGAACCATCTTAAGTCATTTATTAAACCTAGCTTTATACACCTGGCTGCTCACTGTGCCTTTAGCCCTAAATTCTGTTTGATCGTGCAGTAGTCTCTTGCCCTTACTCTCACCACAAGCGTGCCTAAAGGTTGCAGATGCTCAGCCTAACTGCCCAGATGGCAGACCGAAAGGACTGGCTAGGTGTGGTGAGGAACACCCTCCTAACCGGGGCTGCTGATCCCTTACAGCATCAGAGCCAAAAGCAACTGGACAAAGATGGAAGAGAAGTAAAGGCAGATGACTCAAACCAGGGGTATGATCACAATGATCTGACTGAAGTCAACTTCTTCCTGGCCCACAACCTCACTGGTTTGAAACAGGAGGTGAACACCCTCCAACTCCAGATCACAGAGACTCACAAGGAGCTAATGCATGCTAAAAGCCACATAGACCAGCTAGAGATGGAGGCTCAGGACAGACCCTGACAGAATAGAGGCACAGAAGAAAATCCACAAAACCTCAAAGGCTCTGACAACGAGAGCAGCTGGAAAAGGCAGCCAGAGAGGATTTGGTAAAAGAACTCTGTCACAAATAGTCACTGTTAAAAATAGCAAATTCTGAACTCTAGGACAAAGATGACAGGATCAGGACCTGTGAACGTCCTCTGGATGTGTCCAGACCTGGGACTGAAGCTCTGACCCAGCAGCTGGACAACACCAAAGATGAACTTGACATGGCCCAAAGAGAACTGAGACTCTCTTGCCTGCAGCAGAAGAACCTTCCCCAGCCAAGCACAGAGGTACAGAGAGGGGAGCCAAAGCCTTCTGCTTGACACCTCATCAGCCAATTTCCTGAAATCCTCTAAAGCTACAGAAGGAGAAGGATTAATTCAGACAGACCCAGGCACCAGACCTACCACAGGGAGAAGCCATGGATGGAAACATCCTCTTCCTGCAGACACCGCATGATCTCCAACAGCAGGTAGCACAAGGGCGACTGGACATGCCTGCATCGAACCTGTAGGAGCTTCTAACGCTAGTAAGGAGCCCCATGAACAGTACTTACTGGAGAAGTACTCAGAAGCACAAGCTTCTGACCACTCACACAAGACAACTCAGACCTGCTCAAGTCGGCGCCGCCACCAGAGCAGAGGGACACAGCAAACTTCAGACTCCTTTGGACTGAGAGCAGAGGTAACAAATGCTTCTGTCATCAACCCTAGGTCAGTCTGAAACACTCTTCACACTACAAATCCCATAAACTCTTCCTGCAACCACCTGCTTCATGGGTGTCCGAATGGCAGGTGACACTGTCATGGCACCTGCAACCTCGACACCTGCTGAGCAAGCTCAAAGCCCTGAACCTTGCCACCAGCAAATGTCTCGCCCGCACTAACTGACTTTAGGGTGACAGGTGACACACCGTCAAGGCACTGGATGCGTTGATTCCTGCAGCACCAGCTCAGAGAACTTAGCTTGCCCACGGTCTGCATCAACGACCACCACTCCAGGAGACACATACAACCAGGGCCCATCACAGCCTTCCAACCTTGTGTGTCAGTGATGTGTCTGATCTTTCTGCACCTTCAATGTCGCTCACTGTTGCCATAAGAGAGACAACAACGAGCGAAAGGGGGGGAATTATGTAATGACTGAGGCAAATCAGACACAATTATTGGTTAGTTAACCAATAGTTTTAAGCTCACTCTGGAGTCTGTCCCCATCCCCTGGGAAGTTTTCAGTTACAAGTTTATTGCGCTGAGGAATGTGGTTGCCGCATGGAGAACAGAGTAGAGACACAGAAAATCTGCATCTTCCCTGCATTTTCCACAGAGAACACAGACTCTATGGCATTAATGTATAGACAGACTGTGCTATAAATGATTCCTTGGTATGGTAATGGTATCCATTATTACTGATGTTGTATTGTACTCATTGTATTTACATGTTTGATGATTGTTAAATGTTATGACCTGCACGGTAACTTCAATCATGCCATGTTTAGTGTCTATACGTTCGTAGCGGGAAGATTTAAATGTTTGTGTATGCGGTACATCCATACCTGTGCAACACATCAGTATTAAAAGAATATTTAATAGTTCTGATTCAAGAACTCAGCTTGTTAATCTTTCGGGTTGTAAAAGCCCTGACAGGAGGGGTGTTGCCACCCGGAATTACAACATCTTCATTGGTCCGGTCAACAACTGAGAGGTGTGACTTTGACCAGAGGTTAAAAACCAGCGAACAGTGCCACTCCCTCTCTTCTTCTTCCTTGCTTCTGGACCGAACAAATCTCCTTGCGGCCGGCCTCTCTAGGCCCGGCCGCAAGGCTGGTAGGCCCCTGGCCTACAACACCCAGCCATGTGCTCATCACCCAACAGACTGGCAACAACTTCAGATGATAACTTCAAGAGTTATCCTCAACCTGCAGATCCGACGCTCTTCAGCCTAAAGGCATCTTGCAAGTATCGTACATTTTAATGCTAAACAGCGATTTAGTATTGATTTGTAAAGACTTTACCTTTGCTATTGCTAAAAGAAACTGATGAGTCCTTTCCAGATTGCCTTTGACATTTCATGTAGCTCTAGTAACAGCAACTCTTCCGGTTCAACACTATCATTACTCATTCTGACTTGCGTGTGTGTGTGTGTGTGTGTGTGTGTGTGACCCTTTATGTATGTTATGTTATGTGTTTGTTAGTTTAGTTATGTGTTTGTGAGTTAGTTAATAAAGATTGTGCACAATACACGTTTGGTTCTGACTCCGTCTGCTAATGAATTGCCTCTTAAGTGATAGATCCGGACTACGTGAGTAGTACAGTACAATAAGAAATATTATTTTTCCATAACTTGGAAATTGACATTTCTTAGAATTAATAAACAATCAACACTGAGCGTTCACTGGACGAACAGGTTAACTGATTGTAATGTTAATTTTAATGTAGCTACGTCCAGTTAATCTGATTAACGGATTTGCATATTCATAATTAATCATAATTAATAATCATAATGAGTTATGAATAATTATTAATATTTCCCCATTGAGTTAATTTTCGCTACATCTTCTTCAGTTTCTCCACCATTTCAGCCAGAATGGTGTTTTTAGCTAAAGCAGGTCTTGAACTGAAGGTCTGTCTGCACTGAGGACAGCTGTAGACTCTCATCTGATCCTCCTGATCCCAGCAGCCTGTAATACAGATCTTACAGTAACTGTGTCCACAGGGAATGGCCACTGGATCCTTCAGGAGATCCAGACACACTGAACACATGAACTCATCCTGAGAAATTCTGGCTTCTGCCATTTTACTGCATGAACACAGAGACACAAACAAACAACAGCTCAACTACACTTCAGTTTCAGTTTCTCTGTGTTTCCTGTTTCCTGGTTCTGTGTTTGAGTGACGTGTGCAAAACAGGTGTGTTTGTAAAGCAGCTTCCTCATTCCTGGTCAAGGAGAATCTCATTGCTGATAAGTTTTTAGTTTCTATGTGTGTTTCCACACACACTGTGTTTAATCAATCTCAGACATGCATTTAAGATAGACAACAACCTTAAAAGTTCAGTAAATATGTATCCTAAATAATACACTGGTACTACAGGACTGAAAATTGTGTCCAGAATTACAGTTCCTTAAAGTTTAATCAAAATATCTTCCCCTCCTTCTTACAGTGACATCTCTTCTCTTCTCTGATGATGAGGGCGGGGCAACCTGTCACTCACTTGAGATCCACCGATAGCAAACCACAATCATCTAATCAATTCCCCATGGATAAAATCAACACCCCTCAAATAACAGTCAAAAGTTAATTTGATCAATACCAATAAAAAAACAACAACCCACCAGAGAGCGTGTGTGCATTCATCACTGTGTGGACATTACTAACGAGTGACAGATTTATCATCTTTTTGGATTTGAAGTGAGTATTTCATTTGTCATAGTGCTCTACATGTCCTAACATGATGGACATCATGGATGCGCATCACCAGTGGAGTAACTTCCTGTTGATGTTCGAAGTGTTGTCAAACAAAACAGAGGCTAGCTAGACCCTCCCTCCTCCTCCTCCTCTCCCTCCCCTCCGTGCTTCCTGAAACAGTCATGAACGCGTATTTAAAATGTAAGTAGCTTGCGTATTGACGCTGCTTGTCGGTTATTGGCTGGAGCATGTTTATTATGTTAAGTGGTCCAGGCTGCACCAGTTTGTTTTTGTTGCCGTTTTTGGAGCTTGTGGCGACAACAGAGACCGCGTTTTTTTTTTACAGTGTGTTCAGGGGACAGGCAGCTAGCGGATAGTGAATTGATGTTTGCTGTATGTGACAAAAAATGTTTTGGCCTAAAAACGCGTGACATCGCTTAGAGCACCTTTAAGGAGCCATTGTCTGACCCATGCCTTATAATGTGGCTTGCTGTGCATCGAGCAGGCCTGGAATCCAGATCGGGTTGTTGCTTTCTTCCAGTATTATTGCTGCTGATCGTAATCATGAACAAGTATCTCAAAATAAAATGAATAAGAAGACTAAATCTTCTGATTTAACATGCAAGGTTGACCAGCTGTCATTTTCTGTAGTTGTTACTGCTCTCCTGACTAAAGCTCAGCCTAATATGGAGATATAAGAGAATGCTCTGCCTGAATCCACTATTACGTCACTAATCAAGCATACGGGACAGAAGTTGGATGTGATGTCAGTGGCTGCCTCTGACTCTGATTTTTTGAAGCTACTCCAGTAATGTCAGGTACTGAGGAAAATTTGCCTGCAGATCAATCGCATCACTCTAGCACTGAGACAGTGTCTGAAAAGTCAGGTGGGTCATCTTCAGTTGTTGCATCATTGGATGGAACATTAAAAGCAATGCTCGCCTGCAAAATGCATGCTAAAGATATTATTGTGAACGATTCCTGCATGTTTATTCATTTAAAAAATAATAATAATAATAATTTGACCTAATATTTATTTAAAATGCCGTAACTGGATCTTACGGAGAAACAACACACTTCTCTCTGGTGACTTATGCAAGACTTCTCCAATCATTTAGTCCACTTAAATGAATCTACAGCAGTCAGGTGGTACAGCAGCCACGTGATACATGTGGGAGATTTCAGAAAATGAGCTTTAAGAGACGTGAATGCTTTTAATGAGCCAGAATCTCGTAGTTACAGTAATTACGATATTGCGTGAACACACCTTGTATGACACACGTTTTTGTATGACCCCGCTGACCCAATGAGCGTTTTGCTGTACAATGGTCATGCTTTAACTTTGCAATTTCTAGTATTGCATTAGTTTTGCATCTTTCTCGTGAGTATTTAATCATTTTTGACTTTTCAGTCTGAGTTAAATCTCTTTTTGGCTCATTTTGCCTGTAAAAGCAAACCTGCCTAATAATTCTGCACACCTGAATATAAGGCATTTTTCATTTCCAGCCTTCATGAACAATTATATATAGCTTATAAATGATTAAATACAAAATGAATAGTAGTTATTAAGATTAATGTGGTTTAGATTTGGTAAAGTGTGCTTGGAAAAAAATATGACCGGAAAATCAACTTGCCTAATAATTCTGCACACAGTGTATAAGAACTTAGTGAACACATGACTAAGACAACCAATGGGCAAGTGACACAAGAAACCACAAGACCCAGCAGCTTGGAAATTGAAAGAAAGCCTAAAATATAGATAGAGGACATGACAAAGTGATCTGTATGTAATGGACACTGATCGAATGTGTTTATTCTCAACATTCCACCTTTTTTCTTTAGATTTAGAGACTTTATTCTCAATTTTATGAATTTACTCTCAACATTTTATTTCTACTTTTTTTTTCTAAAAAAAAAATAAGTTTACTTAGTATAAAATAAAAAATAAATATATTCTGTGCATAAAATGTAGGTTTTTCAGGGTTTCCGTGGGACATTAAAAGTCATTAAATAGATTTTGTGAAATTAAGGCCTTAAAAGGCATTAAAAGTCATTCAATTTTATTCCTACAGGCATTTTTTTTTAGGTTGATAGTTTTGAAGAAAAATCATACTACCGGTTTATTTTGAATATAGCCTTCATAATTAATAACTTTGGTTTGCTGTCGCAAAATATGAACATTGGTGTGATATACACACACAGAACCAGTTGGTAATTGTCTCTGGCTGGTGGAAAATTGCTGTAACACTGTTTTGGACAGCGGCCCAGGGCTGCGTTCCACTCCAGTTTTAGACACACACTCACAAACTTCCCTAAGCACTTTCCTTCTGGGGAATCCCTGCCGCCATTTTGAAGTGCGTTCCACTTTGTGAAGTGGACGAAGGAATTTTATATGGATAGACCCTCGCTCCCTCGGTCAAAATCGTCTACTTCATATGTACACTTCAGGCAGCTCCATAACCCAAAATGCAACACGATTGTGACATCACTGCATATCACATTTAATTTACCCCACCACAAACAACTCTATGATATCATTTTTTTTAATATTTAAAATACACATATATACATATAGAATGCTGCAGCAAACAATTTTGTAAGGGGAAAAAATTAAATAATAAATCAACTCGGACATTCCAATTCAGCCCATTGCAAAGGTTCCGCCAGTAGTGTGTACTCATGCAACGTAAGCAATGATGTACATCCAAGTCAACGAGACTTAGGGAAGTTAGTGAGGGAAGGTCATAAAAAAACAAACTGGAACGCAGCCCAGGCAGACTCTCCAGTACTGCCGCACAAGCATGAGATCTTGCTTTCCTGCCGCAGGTGCACCTCTATCTGCGTTTTCTCTGTTCATTTATTACATTTAGTGCAAGTGGCGATCGATAGTGGTAATAGGTCATATAATGTATAATGACTGACAACAGGAGAAATCAAAACAAATGAGCGCAGCACACATTGGAAACTCTGTGAAATACTGCGGTAAAAAATAAAAATTTGGAGTTTTTATATTTATATCACATGATAAAGTTAAGCAACATCACGTAACCAAGTGTGCTGTCTTCCTGAATACCATCACTATTGTCAACGTGACACTGATTTCATACAACAGTTAAACAAGTAGTTAATATTAAGTCACTTACATTTTAGAAGGAATATTGACTGTTTTTGATCTGTTTCAGCAGCGAAAATAGTTCCAAATAAACATTAAAGCAGAACCATAGTGCATCTCACAGCATCAGTCAACCATGTTTTTGAGTGATTCAGCGTTTTGAATGAATCGGTTGAGTCAATGATTCAGTGACCCATTCATAATCAACTGCCTTATTCTTGAATGAATCAGCTGTTTGAACAAATCATTTGAATGAATGACTCATTTATTAAGACGTCACTTGCTGCCACCTGCTGGTAGTACTATCATTTTCACCCCAACATTTCTTAGTATTTTCAAAAAATATTTTAAACAATCTCATAATTATTTAATGCAGTTGTAATTTTTTTTATTATTGTAAATTATTTAATTTGACTTGATAGCCCTGTAGTGTGGTATTATTCACCCCTTATAAAGGTTAAAAAAAATTGGGGTAAATATCACAAATATGCAGATTTAAATATGTAAAAACTGCAATTTTCTGAAAGAATATTCAGAATAAAGAATATTCTTAATAAAAAAGAATATTGCTTCAGAATAAATGTACATTTACACCACACAAAAATACAATTAATACATTTTTTTTCCAGACCAACAACTTTTTTTACTTGGCCAAGTAAATTATGGATTTATTTGTCCATAGGACAAGCACATGACTAGGCTTAATGTCGAGCCCTGCATGTAGTCTTAATGGACTGTGTTTCAGTCACTATTTCATATTGTCTGACAACAAAAAGAAAAAGAAATAGATGAAATAGTTTTATTGGGATTTTGTTTGCAATAAAATACACTATGTGAGCACAAAGAGTAGCAGTAAAGAAGCAAACAAATCTAAAGTGCTGACACTTGGCAGAATGCGAATGCAACTTAATGACATAATGAATATTCTAATTGCTATTACGTCATCTATCGACTTTTAACAAATTATATACATACAGTGCCCTCCACAATTATTGGCACCCTTAGTAATTATGAGCAAAGGCGGCTGTGAAAATAAATCTGCATTGTTTATCCTTTTGATCTTTCTTTCAAAAAATTCACAAAATTGAAACCTTTCATTGAAGGAAAAGAATTGAAAGTGTGGGGAAATCACATTATGAAATAAATGTTTTTTTCAAAAACACGTGGCCACAATTATTGGCACCCTTTTACTCAAAACTTTTTGCAACCTCCTTTTGCCAAGATAACAGCTATGAGTCTTCACCTATAATGCCTGATGAGTTTGGAAAGTACCTGACCATTCCTTCATACAGAATCTCTCCAGATCCTTCAGATTCCAGCTCCATGCTGGTGCTTCTTCTCTTCAGTTCACTCCACTCATTTTCTATAGGGTTCAGGTCAGGGGACTGAGATGGTCATGGCAGAAGCTGCGTTTTGTGCTCAGAGACACATTTTTGTGTTGGTTTTGATGTTTGTTTTGGATCATTGTCCTGATGGAAGATCCAACCACGGCCCATTATTGGATTTCTAGCAGAAGGTCAGGTTTAGATTTTTTATCTGTTGGTATTTGATAGAATCCATGATGCCATGTATCTGAACAAGATGTCCAGGACCTCCAGCACAAAAATAGCCCCACAACATTAAAGATCAGCATTATATTTAACAGTGGGCATGGGGTACTTTTTATCCATGTGTGCACCAAACCCATCTGGTGGGTTTGCTCCCAAAAAATGCTTTTTTTAGTTTCATCTGACCATAGAAGCTCATCCCGTTTGAAGTTCCAGTCGTGTCTGACAACTGAATATTCTGGTGATTGTTTCTGGATGAGAGCAGAGGATTTTTCATGAAACCCTCCGGAACAACTTGTGGGGATGTAGGTGCTGTTTGATATTTTTTTTAGGCTTCCTGAAACCCAAGACTCAACTAATCTCTGCAATTCTCCAGCTGTGATCCTTGGAGAATCTTTGGACACTCAAACTTTCTTCCTCACTGTGCATTAGGACGATTTAGACACACATCCTCTTCCAGGCAGATTTGTAACATCTTTAGTTGATTGGAACTTCTTAATTATTGCCCTGATAGTGGAAATGGGGATTTTCAATACATTAGCTTTTTTCTTATAGCCACTTTCTATTCTGTGAAGCTCAACAATCTTTTGCTGCACATCAGAACTATATTCTTTGGTTTTACTCATTGTGATGAATGATTAAGGGAATTTGGCCTTTGTGTTTCCTCATGTTTATTCTCCTGTGGAACAGGAAGTCATGGCTGGACAATTTCATTCTCCTAGTCACCCTGGTGTGCTAAAAAATGTAAATATGAATGGGAATATACTTCAGAGATATTTTACTCATACGAATTTCTAGGGGTGCCAATAATTGTGGCCAATATGTATTGGAGAAAAACGTTTATTTCATAATGTGATTTTCCCCCCACTTTCAATTGTTTTACTTCGATGAAAGGTTAGATTTTTGCGATTTTTTTTTATGAAAGATCAAAAGGATAAACAATGCAGATTTATTTTCACAGCTGCCTTTGCTTATATTTACTAAGGGTGCCAATAATTGTGGAGGGCACTGTATATATATGGCATAAAAAAACGGCATTAAAAAGCATAAAATTAGATTTTATGAAATCTGCAGAAACCCTGTTTTTTTAAAAACTTTTTAACATGCAAATTTCACATTGTAGACTTTATATCATTTGATACATTTATACATGACAATCACTAGAAACATTTTAATCATTATGAATGTCTTAAATTCAAACATCATTATATTTGTAGGCCTGATACTGAAGAGGCTGAAGATTTCTGCTGACAGTCTCATCTGAGTGAGACTCTACTGTGGATCACCTGATGGTCACTCTCATGTCCGTTTCACATATTTTAAAAATAAGGTGAACTGATGTCTACTCTGTAAGGAGGAAACAGCAGAGAAACAATCAGTGTTCAGTGGAATAGTAAAAATTACACACACACACATATATATATATATATATATATATATATATATATATATATTCATCTTTCCCTCGATTGCAACCTGGCCGGGTTCTGGTTGTCCCAAACGTCTTCCATTTAAGGATTATGGAGGCCACTGTGCTCTTAGGAACCTTAAGTGCAGCAGAAGTTTTTTTTTGTAACCTTGGCCAGATCTGTGCCTTGCCACAATTCTGTCTCTGAGCTCTTCAGGCAGTTCCTTTGACCTCATGATTCTCATTTGCTCTGACATGCACTGTGAGCTGTAAGGTCTTATATAGACAGGTGTTTGGCTTTCCTAATCAAGTCCAATCAGTATAATCAAACACAGCTGGACTCAAATGAAGGTGTAGAACCATCTCAAGGATGATCAGAAGAAATGGACAGCACCTGATTTAAATATATGAGTGTCACTGTCAGGGTTCTGCCCTGACAGCCTTGCCTGTTTTGTCTTTATTTAATGTGTCTTTGTTTATGTTGTGTCTGAGCACATAGCTTTGTCTGTGTTTGCCATGTGCTCCTCTGTTCCCACCTCCTTGTTTGCTGTCACCACGCCCTCTTTAAGTCATTGTTCAGTCTTCGTTTGTTATTAGCATTCTCACCTGTTCCCTATGTTCCCTGCTCCCTTTCTTGTTGAGTCCTCGTTAGTCTAAGTGTTGTCACCTGTTCCTCGTGTTCTTTGCCTCCTTTATATTGTGCACTCTTTCCCTCATGTCTTTGCCAGTTTGTTAAACTTCGTGCCTGTATTCTATTATTTTGTTCACCTAAGCTCATAGCGTTTGTGTAGGAATTTCTTGTATCCATTTTGTCATTGTTGTCCTTCCTTGTTCCAAACCATCTAACCACCTGTCTTGTCAAGTCCTCGTTCTGTGTCTCTGGTCTCCCCCTGTCCTGTCCTGCAGACTGAGGATCCCTGTGGCCGCTCTCTCTCTCCCTGCCAAGCAGCAAGACCGGTTCAGTGCCTGATCGTGTCACATGGATCTAACTACTTGAGCTGTTTAATCCTGTCTGGCTCCCGCTACATCTTTGGGCCTCATACTGCACACCTGCCAATGCTCACCGGCCTGTTTACAACCTGGGCTGATCTCAGTGGCCGTTCCCCCAGGGAGCTTGTCTTTGTGCCTCACCCCTTCCTACTGTATGGACTGTGTTCACCACCTCACCCTATATATCCCAAGTCTTGTCAATAAACCTGTAACACTCATCCTGCATTTGAGTCTTCCCTCACAGATCCCTGACAGTCACAGCAAAGGGTCTGAATACTTAGGACCATGTGATATTTCAGTTTTTCAAAAATGTCAACAATTCTGTGTTTTTCTGTAAATATAGGGTGCTGTGTGTACATTAATGAGGAAAAAAATGAACTTAAATGATTTTAGCAAATGGCTGCAATATAACAAAGAGTGAAAAATTTAAGGGGGTCTGAATACTTTCCGTATTATATATTATATTATTTTTTTTTTTTGAGTAAAAAGAAGTGACATTAAATTCCTGTAATCAGATTACTAAGATTAATTATTATAATTGCAAATAAATTACTGACTGTACATGATTTTGCAGAGTTATTTCTCAAACAGTATTTGTGTTTAATACACTACATTTAAAACATGACTGACATTCATAAGTTTGTGTTTCTGTTTGTGGTGGTGTGACTGCAGAAGGACCTGTGACTCCTATTGAGTCACTGTAAAGGAGAAACATGCTAATGAGTGTATGGCATATGGAATAAACCACAGTGAGCAAATACAAATGTTATTTTGAGTTAAATTTGCACTAGTTAAAGCCATTTGCCCTATAGTTTAAACATGTTTGCATGTGAGGCTGGACAGCTGTGAGCTGAACCTGATTTTAGCAGTATATTTTATATATATATATTCACTTCTACTGACACAGTTAATAAAGCAGGTGTTGAATAGAGCATCACAATTTGTTCTCACACAAACCATTTACAAGCTTAATGATAATTTCCTTTCACAAATATCTGAAAGGTTTGTTCACATATCAGAGGTGAATGAAGATCTTTGATATCACAGTGATGTTTCCTCACCTCAGGTCACAGTTTGAGTCTTGTAGCACGTCACTGAGCCACTGCTTTGAGTCTCCTAGCTTATTGAAACTCAGATCAAGCTCTTTTAAAAACTGCAGTGCTTTTGAGATAGTCAAAGACTGAGTTAAAGAAGAAACATCTGTAATGCCACATTCCTGTAGACTAGAAAGACACAAACAGAGGAAGAGAGATTATCTTACAAACAAATCATTAAGGTGAAGAATCTGATGCAAATAATTTTACACAAAGGAGTAGTGAGCTGGCAGTGGAGACGGCAAGAGCGTGTAAGTGTCTTGCTTAATATCTGTTTTGGGTCAGTTGCTTAGTTTATTATTTGCTGCTAGGAAGGATTAATTTAGATTATGTGCTTTATTCTATTTTCTACCTTGACTCTAATTTGTATTTTAATTGTACACATTGGTATTTAGAATATCAGCTGTGTTTGCAGAGTTTGTTAACCTGCGTCCTATCTACTAATACTACTCCCTCTGTTTCTGTGGGTCTATGGAATTGTCAGTCAGCAGTTAACAAAGCTGACTTCATTCCAGCCTTTGCTACTAATTTTACTCTCGATATCTTGGGCTTGACGAAGACCTGGATTCATCCAGAGGAACTCCCGCTGCTCTCTCTAACAACTTCACTTTCTCTCATACCCCTCGCCAGTCTGTGAGGGGTGGGAGCACAGGGCTTCTCATTTCTGACAATCAACCCTTTCTAAAAGAACATGCAACACAACTTCTTGTCCAGGCCCTGGTCATTTTTAGGCTTGATTATTGCAATGCTCTTCTGGCTGGACTGTCATCATGCACAATCAAGCCTCTACAAATAAGAAGCCCAAAAGATCCCACGTCACGCCTTCTTCATCTCTCTGCACTGGCTACCACTTGCTGCTCGCATCAAATTCAAGTCGTTGGTGCTTGCTTACAGATCTACCACAGGCTCAGCACCCATCTACTTCCACTCACTCTTACGAGTCTACACTCCTACCAGAAACCTGTGCTCATTAAAGGAGGCTCATGGTACCATCAAAGAGAGGAATGAAATCACTCTCCAGGACATTCTCATTCACTGTCTCTTGCTGGTGGAATGATCTTCCTGCCTTCATCCGGAATGCTGAATCCCTGGCAATATTCAAAAGACAGCTGAAAACTCATCTCTTTCGTGAGCACTTAACCTCATCCTAAATTTTTTTTTAAATTCCTATCCTTTCACTTCCTCTAATCCTTCTCTATTGTAGTTTATGATACTCTGAGCACTGCCTAAACACTTCTTGTGTCTATTTGCCTCGTCATGACGACTCGCTTGTGTATTCCTTACTTGTAAGTTGCTTTGGATAAAAGCATCTGCCAAATGAATAAATGTAAATAAATATAATGTGATCTCAGGCTCTTCATGAGATATTGAGTATAAAGTGTTTTAGTTTAAACTGTTAAAGTGATTTTGAGCATTTTGATTCTTTTATGTGAATGTTACTGACCTCAATCTCTCCAGTTTACAGTGTATATCCATCAGTATGACACATAAGTGCTTCACTCCTCTGTTTCCTATTATATTCCTGCTCAGGTCCAGCTCTCTCAGGTGTGATGAGTTTGATTTCAGAGCTGAAGTCAGGATGACACACTGTTCCTCTGTAATATTGCATTTATTCAGACTAAAAACACAAAGAGAAAATGACTCAAATCCATGTTCAGTTCATGTGTGAGTTAAATGAATCATTAATAAATGCCATACAGTCACTAACACACCAGCAAAATCATGGAAACTTAATATAAATGGACAGATTTCACATTTTCAATGGAAGAAAATTGTGAATCACAATTAAAGTGTAGTTTACAACCTCCAAACACACATTTTGCTTAATAAATTAAGATTTAGTGAAAAGCACCATTAGTCCAGTATGTAACTATAGAATAATCTACTGTCATTTGTTACACTGTTTTTAGTCTGTCCTCACTTTTGTCTTGTTTCAAAGCAAAGATTTGTCAGATGTCACCATGAAACTATTTTATAGCTACAAAGTTTCAAATGCTTCAAAACTTTTTTTTCTCTTTCTATTGATACACACAACAAGCTGTTAACTAATAGTATTTCTGAATCTTTCTTCAGATGGAGAAACACCAGAAAGTGCAAAGCTATAAATGATGTGACTTGAGTCCAGTTGTCTTAAACTAAACAGTAAACTTTAAACACACTGTAACTGCTGTACAGTATAATGATACTAACTCTAGTTTCTCCAGATTGAATTGTGGGTTCATCAGTAGATCACTGAGGTTTTTCACTCCAGAGTCTCCTAGTTCATTCTTGCTCAGGTCCAGCTCTCTCAGGTGTGATGGGTTTGATTTCAGAGCGCAAGTCAGAGCAGAACAACCTTCTTCTGGCATATAACAGCAGCTTAACCTACATTAGGGGAGAGGGAGAGAGATTTTTTTTTTTTTGAGATTTTACAAATACTTATTAAAACATTTAAAAAACATCAAATAAGTAACATCACATTAAATCAACACACTCTTGAAAATTAAATTGTTCTCTACAACAGAGCAGAGCACATCTTTTGACCACATATATTAGAAAAATGTTCTAGATCATTCATCAAATTGTAATAATTAAAATCTATTTTTAAATGAGCTTTCAACATTTTGACAAATACAAAAACAGCATCATCATCTGCAGATCATTCCACCTTATTTCATCTGCTCATATACACAGCCATCTTTGCTCTTCCCAAAATAAAATTAAAGGGTTAATTCACCCAAAAATGAAGTATAAGTCTTTGTGCAAATCCAGCATTGAACTCGTGTAGATTCTGGAAGCTGTCTTCCACGCCACATCCAGTGTGAAAATACCACAGATTATAATGGATTCTATTATCTTTTGATGTGTTGCGCCGCTCACGTCCGGTGTAGACAACTCTTACGCTTCCATTATGCTGCATGACATGGCCTCGCCCACTTTGCTTCGTGTTCCCGGGGGCGTGTTTTGCAGGGTTTATGATGTCACCAACCCGGGAAGAAGCTTGTTGTAGTCCAAACCAGTCGTTTTTGTAGGCATTAAACTGCCATAACTTTACAATATCTCCATTTGCATCGAACTTTTAGTTCTGTAACTTTGCAGATACTGTTTATGCAGCAACATTACACACTAACAAAAGTTAAAAAAGTGAAATCGCATTGAACCACCCCTTTAAGAAAATGGCCATTTCCAAATAGATAGATAGATAGATAGATAGTTTTATTGTCCCGTAACGGGAAATTTGTTTTCACAGACTGTCATACAGTACACATAACTGGCCCAAAAAAAAAAAAAAACATATGTACACAAAAACAACAACACAAAAGCACAAAAAGGTAGATGTTCAGCTTTGTAGCCTGTTAAGAATTGAAATTGCAGATGGGACAAAGCTCTTTTTGAAACGAGCCCTTCTCCATGTCGGGGTCCTGTACCTGCGCCCGGAGGGCAGGAGAGCAAAGTGGTAGTTGAGAGGGTGCTCTGGGTCTCTTATTATGGTTTGGGCAAGGCGGGCTATTGCTCTGTCATTGAGTTCTGAGATGTTGGGTGTAGGAGCATGTATTATTTTTGAAGCTATGTATGTTATTTTATTCAGTTTGTTTTTGTTGGTGACTGACAGCATGGTATAAAAACTAGTGGAGCAGTATAGCAGA
Source organism: Megalobrama amblycephala (assembly GCF_018812025.1). Taxonomy (NCBI): domain Eukaryota; kingdom Metazoa; phylum Chordata; class Actinopteri; order Cypriniformes; family Xenocyprididae; genus Megalobrama; species Megalobrama amblycephala. The sequence goes on from NC_063063.1 coordinate 29,414,393, forward strand.
ATGGGCTGAATAATGCTCGTGTACAGTAGTAACAGAAGATGAGGGGCAATGTAAGGGGAACTGAGTTTTCGTAGAACATGCAGACGTTGTTGTGAGCGTTTCTGAATGTCTGTTATGTGATGGTCAAAAGTGAGCTTGTTATCCAGGGTGAGTCCAAGATATTTGAATTTCTCAACCTGTTCTGTCATGTTGCCATGAATGGAGATCTGACTGAGACTAGGTGCATTAAAACCCAGTTCTTTTGTTTTCTCAACATTGAGATGGAGAAAAATGTACCCAAAAGCCTATAAATCTTAAATGCTCTCATGTCGGCCTAGACCCTAACACCATAGATGGCATAAAGGTCTTAATACGCTTGAAATACGCAATTCATTTTGTTTTTGTCCCTGGGAATCATTTAATTCATTCCAATTGTGTCCCTGAAAATCATTTATCTCAGTCTGTTTTGTTCTTGAGAATCATTTCTTCATGTTCTTTAGAATCATAAAAACTTGCCTTCTGAATGAAACAACATGTCTCAATTGTGGAGATTTACAGCCAAGAGAAATCAATCTAATCAGCGACATTAGCTGTCCATGCCACGAAAGTTCCCTCTCTAACATTTCATTACTAGTTAATGGAGGGACTTGATCTCTTTTGCCGGATTAACAAACGTGTAATAATCCGACATCTCTGATTGTTACACCTCATTCAACAATTGTTGCAACTTTATCAAACATATACACAAAAATCACAACTCCATTGTTTATTCTAGATGCATATGTAATGCTAATGTATTCAACCATCCCTCCAACTGCCAAAGTGCAATCTTCTACAGAACAGTCAATAGTTGGACAAAGTTTAAAAGCATGTCGGTGTGTGAGCATTTCCAGAACCATGCTTCCAACTCCATGAACCGGCACAGCCAGTGCCACCAACAACTAAACCACTTAAAGTTGCTAAAGAGGATGTTTTGTTTTATACATTTTTGCAATATTACTTGAAACTGTCTTTACTAACTGATAAAAGACTATTTATTAGGTGCACAGAAAGTAATAATATTAATATACATCATCTGTGCACAAGGTAGGGCCTTAAAAACATCAGCCAATCAAACATCAGACTGGCCCTCTGGCTTGTCAATCACTGCCATGACGATCCATGTGAGAGACGCACGGCTGCGCGCTCCAGTAACTTTCCACACTCCACAGGCGCTGCATGCAATGTTTTTGTCAGGAGACAGGAGTAACAACTGCACATTATGAGTTACCTGCGGTGAGTCCGACATAATGAATCCACGGCTTTAAGTCGCGCACACACTTAACGATTGTAAGGCCGATTATGAATGTAAATTGATACTTATGACTGATCGCGCTCAAACGTGTCCAGTCAGAGCCAGTTGCTTTCAGTCTGCGATTACAGTCGGTGTTCAAATTCCATGTGAAAGTATATAAATCTGCTTCAGGAGCAGGAAACAATCGCTGTATGTTGAGCACAGTCAGAATGTTTTAGCTAGTCATTAAATGTGTGCCCGGCTTAATAACACAGCGAATGCCGGTGGTAAACACTCGTATTCCGACACTCGTGCACGAGTTTTGGGAGGCGTTCCCTCTAAATGAGTTGTGAAGGAGGGGGGTTGTTCTTACCCATGCGCTCATTTCAAAAACTCAGTCGACAAAAAGAACCTCTTTACCACCTTTAAACTATACCACTAAAAATAAACAAAACTCGTAAAAGAAAAAGAGAAAAACACTCACGCCAAACCACGTTCCCAATCTCACATCCACTCACTCAAATTCCGCTCAGAGAGAGAGAGAGAGGGAGAGAGAGAGAGTGTAGACAATAAGAGAAGAACTCTTTATTCTGTAAAGTCACGTCATCTTCATAAGTAAATAAAACAGACAAAGGAAGAGATCATCATCTTCATTTCACCAGATCACAAACCATTAAAGTGAAGAACTGTACACAAATATAATGTCAACTCAGGCTCTTTATTGAGATAATGAGTATAAAGTGTTTTAGTTTAAACTGTTAAAGTGATTTTGAGCATTTTGATTCTTGTATGTGAATGTTACTGACCTCAATCTCTCCAGTTTACACTCTGAATCCTTCAGTACGTCACATAAGTGCTTCACTCCTGTGTTTTTTATTTGATTCCTGCTCAGGTCCAGCTCTTTCAGGTGTGATGGGTTTGATTTCAGAGCTAAAAACAGGATGACACACTGTTTCTCTGTAATACTGCAAACATTTAGACTGAAAACAGAAAGAGAAAATGACTTATTCTGTGCATTTTGAACACTTTTTATGTGAAATTATAATTATTTTGTCCATCAAAAGTGCTTTCACTTTAATTGAGTGTCAGCAGCGCAGCAAAAAAAGACTCAGAGCCGAAACCCCCCCTTCACTGCTGCTTACGTGACGCTCCTGCTTGATGCTCACGCGCTGCACCTGCTGCCTGTGTGAATGCATCCACTGGTTAACTTTTTTTTTTGTGTGTGTGTCTGCTGGGATGAAGTTGTGTCTAAAAGTTGCAATCACATTTTTATTGGTTAAAATGAATGGAGAATATCTCGTGTTTTTCCGCGGCTGCTCAAGCCATCAGGATCGGCGCTTATGGTTTCATAAACAAGGCCCAGTTCGACGCTGGATTTACAGATCATTTGAAACTGAAAAATGAAATGGTTACAGTGATAAACGATCCTGGTTATGAGTCAGAGCCGCAGGTGTTGAGTAAAACTTGAGTGCGTTTAAATGCATTTGTTTAGCTGACCATCGAAAGCATGCAGATGATCACTACGCAAAAGCTGCATGTGCTCATGACTCTTTAGCTCTGCCCATGGCACGCCTCCAGGAGCTTAGCTTTACGAAAAAATCGTTAGTGTATCTGCCTTTTATAAATCTGATAAAACTAAAGATTCTTCAGAGATATGAAGGATGCACTACTACTCTATAGGTACACAAGATTAACATGAGATTAGCAAAACCTGTGTGTTATGTTCCCTTTAAACTTAACAGTAAACTTTAATCACACTGTAACTGCTGTACAGTATAATTATACTAACTCTAGTTTCTCCAGATTGAATTGTGGGTTCATCAGTAGATCACTGAGGTTTTTCACTCCAGAGTCTCCTAGTTTATTCTTGCTCAGGTCCAGCTCTCTCAGGTGTGATGGGTTTGATTTCAGAGCTGAAGTCAGAGCAGAACAACCTTCTTCTGGCATATGACAGAAGCTTAACCTACATTAGCAGAGAGAGAGAAAGAGAGAGAGATGGAGAGAGAGAAGAAAAATAACTATTTTCTATAATAATTATAATTCTATAATAAATAGAATGTTTCTATAATAATTATTATGTAAAGTCACGTCATCGTCATAAGTAAATAAAATAGACAGAGGAAGTGAGATCATCTTCATTTCACCAGATCCCATACTATTAAGGTGAAGAAACAAATATAATGTGAACTCAGGCTCTGCATGAGATATTGAGTATAAAGTGTGATTTTGAGCATTTTGATTTTTGTATGTGAATGTTACTGACCTCAATCTTTCCAGTTTACACTGTGAATCCTTCAGTATGTCACATAAGTGCTTCACTCCTTTTCCTATTATGTTTACACTAAGGTCCAGCTCTCTCAGGTGTGATGAGTTTGATTTCAGAGCTAAAGTCAGGATGAGACACTGTTTCTTTGTATTACCACATCTCTTCAGTCTGAAAACAGAAATAGAAAATGACTCAAATCCATGTTCCGTTCATGTGTGAGCTACATGAATCATTTATAAATGTAATACAGTCACTAACACACCAGCAAAATCATGGAAACTTCATGATATGAACAAACCAAGACAGGAGCATTTGAGGATACTAGTTACAATCCAAGTCTGGATCCATCCTCACTCCACAAATAAGTTAATTTATTACTGTAGATTAATATGTAGGATCAATATAGAAACAATAGAAAAAGTATACATATAAATGGACAGATTTTACATTTTCAGTGTGAGAAAATCTTGTACATGTGTAACACTCCGACTAGAGCGTACACTAAATTGAGGGAACCGCTCGTTCCTCAGGAAAAAATATGGAAAAAAGACAGACAAAAATTTGTTTCAATCACCCAAGTGTATTATACAATTTAGAAAAATTCATGACCCCCAATACAACCAGAAAAAATGTTAAAAAAAGGTGTGTATGCGAAAGTGAAAGTCCAACTGTAGTATGTATGATATTGAATCAGTCTCACCGGAAAATGTCCATGAATGAATGAATGAATGTCCGAGAGCAGATCCAACGTGATCACCAAACTGTTAAAATCCTCATTGGTAAGTAGTCCAAAGTCCCAAAAAAACACACAGACAAAACTCCACAAGCGAGGCGGCAGTAAACTCCAAAAATAAACAGTTCGGTAAGTATTCCACAATCGGTTGACAATACTATAAATATCACCCCTTATGTGGCATTGCTACATAAATGGTATGGTCGCCTCCTCCGATGCCGACGGCGGGGGGGGGGGGGGGTTGGGGAATTTATGTAGCAATGCCACATAAGGGGTGATATTTATAGTTATGTATGATTAACACGAATGCATGGTTGATCATTTATTTTAATTGCCACCCTGTGAGATCCCATATGAACAAACTCTCGCGAGATTTCGCGCCGCCACACATCACGTGATCATAACACGGAACTTTAATGCTGTGTTCACACCAAACGCAAATAGAGCGTCTGGTGCGAATGATTTCAATGTTAAGTCAATGTAAAGACGCGTTTACGTGCGTCTGGAGGTCTCGCGGCGCGAATGAGCCGTTTAGCGCGGCGCGGAAGACGCGAATTCGCCTCATTTGCGCGTCTAGTTCGCGTCTAATTGAGCATTTCGCGCAAATGTGTTACGATAGGACCAGGCAGGAGACAGAAGATAGATAAAACAGGTTTGTTTATTGGACACAAGCAGAGTATATGATGCAGACATGTGAGTAGCAGATGCACTTTGGTGATGTACGAGTGATATGGAGAATGACACAGTCCTTTGTAGTTGCAGAGTGACAATGGAGAATGATACTTGCTGAATGGAGCTGATGACTTCAGACAACACTTCACACCAGACGAGAATCGTAGGAAGGAGCTTAGGAAACCCGGAGAACAGGTAAGTAGTCAGAAGAGTCCTTGAGGTAAGCATACAGGTAAGTCCTTTGATGCAAACGAGACCGGACAATGTGGCTGAGTGTGAGTGTGTCTTAAATAGTGCTGGTGATGAGTGCGCTGATGAGGTGCAGGTGACGGTGATCAGTACTCAGGGGAAGGTGTGCGCTGTGATTGGACGGTGCTGGAACCTGGCGTGTTTGTTACAGAATGGTGCTTTTTGTGCATTTACGCGTTTGACGCGAATTCGCGTCTGACGCCCGAGTTGAAAAATTTGAACTTTGGCGTAAATTCGCGCCGCGTTAACCAATCAGGAGCCTGCTTGCTGCTGTGGTGGCAGGCCCGCCCGGAGTCACTCATTCAAAATGGAGGAACGATTATCAGTGAGCAGTCACCCGGAGATTTATGACACAAGTTCATACTTCTATAGAGACAGGAATAAAAAGGACCTCGCTTGGAAGAGTGTCGGTGAGGAGATTGGGCAACCTGGTAAGTTGTAAATACACATTTCACTTTTGAGTCACGTACGCGTTTATCGACCCGCGAATACAAAGCGGTAGCTCTCTCGATGAACGCACGATCAACATCAGCCATCTTGCAAACAGACAACCGCCTAGCACTTGCCCCTCCCACAAGAAGCGGATTTCGCCTCGGACGCACGTCAATTTCGCTTCAAACGCTTGTTTTTTATGCGCGTCTATTTCGCTCTAGACGCGCGAATGCATTCAAAATGTTCAAGCGGCAAACTAGACGCGGTAGACACGAATTTGACACTCTATTCGCGTTTGGTGTAACACAGTATAAAGGTAGCCGGGTTACCGGTGTCTGCAGCGTTTTGTGCTCGCTCCCGACTGTCAACCGATTGTGGATTGTGGAATGGGACTTTGGACTACTTACCAGTGAGGATTTTAACAGTTTGGTGATCACATTGGATCTGCTCTCGGACATTCATTCATTCATTCATGGACA